>NW_026542601.1:53625126-53950149 GCF_028750875.1 Macrosteles quadrilineatus
AACTTTTTCCTTGCCCATAAGCGCATAACAACGCTTTAATATACTATTTAAATACTATTTTGTTTTTGTTTTTTAAGCTCTACAAAATGGTCTCATAAAAGTTGCAAAATGTATTAATGAGGGTGAATGTAGTTGGATTTATTAAAATACAATGAGTATTTCCCAAAAGATAAACACGATAAAATGGTCATCATAAATACAAAATTTCCATACCGGTACTTCATATTTATTAAACACTACTCACATAAATTTTAAAATAATTAAAATCGCAAATTTAATATCCCGCTTCAATTAAATCATAATCATTCAAAATCATCAGCAGCCGTGATTAATCATCTAACAATATCAGCTACACTGGGTAGTGATGCGTACAGGACTGCAGGTATATGGGGGGCAGGGTGGGTAACCACCCCCTGTACCAGGGCGGCTGCGTCCCCCCCTCGTCCTACTGCCCCCCCCCCCCTAGTAGCCCGGACACTGTTTACTCATGCACGCCCCCCTGCACCAGATACATGTCAAGGTTTAAGTGTAGTGTGATTTTGTGTGTATTTCTTGATCGTTTTTACATTTGCGTGTTGTGAAAGTTCGTGAAATAAGTGGACCAATTAGGGACTGTCGTTAAATTGATGTTTAACTCCTAGCCGTTCTCTTAATGTTCGAGTTGTATGGTGTTTTTAACGAGGTTCTTTAAGTTTCCACACATATCGCTAATATAATGAAAATGTAGATTTTTTATTCAGATTTGTTCTATTAATTGTGACTGTGGCCCCTACTGATTGTACAAAGCAAATTTGATAGATTTTTGAAAGGGTTTAAATTTTCACAAATATCAGTAATGCAAATGTAGGGTTTTTGTGATTTTGTGTATTCGTAATTTCATCTTTGTCTCCTACACGAATTGTACAAGCTCTTAACAATATTGAATATTGAACCAAATCAATATCTTTAACTTTGACATATCCTTAACATCATTTGACGTTCTACTTAACATTAATATATCATCTGGGATGTACTACGGTGATATCTCATATCAATGGAATTTATAACTCCATAATGAAATGTTAGTATACGACAACACTTATTAGTAGGCCTAGATACAGTCAACGTTATACCTACTTGTTACCAAAGCCATATCCTCTATAAAGACATTTCTATAGTGCTTAACATTTTTAACTCGTCGAAGTTAGTCTTTTACGGACTTTTCCCCCACAGACTGTCCTCTGAGGATGGCTATCATCATAGTGACTAGACCAGGAACAGCTGGGTGTGGAGAGGATTCCGAACCACCGAGGATCATAACTACTTCAGCTTCTTGCCCTTTCCCTTATTCCTGCACCTGCAAGAAAGATACACCACAAAAGGCAAAGGTAAATTTTCTTTGCCATAAACAACCAAGTACTCGTATTAATATTTAAGTATCGTAATAAGTAGGATAATATTAACATTTAATCATTTTTGTGTGGTTTGTGCAAATTAAAGGATTCGAAAAAAATGTTTATTCTTTATTTTGGTAAATAACGCAGACTGTTTACTGCAGTTGGAATATGAAAAATTACATTTAAAAATCAGAAAAACGGATTATAAATTTGTCGTTTTAAGCAAAAAGTCTTGGCTTGTCTTGGATTGCCTTGTATAAATGGATTTAAAAATAATCAAAAAATTCCGTTGAAATATAAAAATAAAAAAAACAAAGTGTACCATGAAATTACATATGAGAGGCTAGCCAAACCAACCCCTTTATGTAGACTCGTCTGTTGTGCTGAAAGCTTTGGGGGGGGGGGGGGGGGTAAGAAAGGTCGCGGGGAGGTAAAGCCCTACCTTTGTTTTGAAGCTTCATTACTTGCCACTATCAAAATTACATTCTATAACAACGACATGTACAGTTAAATTAAGTCCACCCAACCCCATCAACCTTCATAAGTAATAATACTGTAGAAACTTTTTGGTGTTTGGGTAATAATAGATCCTGGGTGTCTCCTTATCCCCATTTTGATAGTGAAACCCTCGGCCACCTTTGATCTGTTGGACCTGAATGATAAACTTACGAGGATTAACTTACCAGAAGCTTTTCGTGAAATAAATAAAAATATTTCTTTGTGTACATAGGTTGTTATAAAAATTCTACAGTATTTTAGAAACAAAAATTGCAAATATTTACCTACTGTACTACTGACAAAAACACATACCGGTAATTTGATTTATTTTCTAATTCTTACTTCAATTTAAGATGTACCTTCACCAGTTATAATTTTGCTGCTGATCAGCATGGGTCCTCTAGTTGATAATAGTAATGATAATAAATATATAAAAAATTGTATAAACAATGGATATTCTAGATAACTTTTGCACCAGCTACGAAGCAATTCTAACACATTTTAGATTTACAACCCATTGCAAAGATCATTTAATGTAGGTTTTCTGTTTATTGTAACGCCTTCAAAAACTGTACACTATTACTTGTACACAACTGCTCGAAACCTGCCTACAGTATGGTCAGGCGTTTGCATATTTTTTTATTGCGGTGCAGAAGTTATCGCAATTGTTTAACTAAAAAGTCGAGCTTATAAAAACAAAATTACAAAATCGTTTCCGAAAATTGGTATTATGTCTACATTCTTGACATTCCTTTCAAATGCATGGCTTTAACACTAAACCAAGTGACTTCATATTACAAAGAATACAACATATCACATGAAATACAAGAAGCCTGAATGTTGTTTGGATACATTTTCCAAGTATTTGATTGTTACACTTATTTTTCCAGCCACTCTTAACAAGAGCATATTACATTCCACAAGAAAAAATATTATTTTTGTAAAGTATTATTTTAAAGTATTATTTTAAAGTATTATTTTTGTATATTTTATAAATGCAATACTCGAGATTGATGGGGTAAAAAAACACGTACTTTTATTTAATTTAACGATTTGGGATGACAGGAAACATATACTTTGTCGTTTCTATTTAGTTTTTCTGAACGTAAATTTACGTTATTGATTACTTAGAAACACATTTGGTAGAGCAAGGCCGGCGAAGGGCGATCTCTTGGGAGACTGGGATCATTAAACTTTGTTATTAATGACGCGTTGAAGCTGCACCAGTAAAATATAACAGATATTTTCAGCATACTCGTACTTGCTCACTTTTTAAAGCAAATTTATACTGTACTATTATTTAGAACTAGCGGAGTACCCGTCCTTCGTACGGGGTTGGTATATAATTTTAAAATGCTTATTGCAGTTATACTTAAGCTTTACGGTTGCAATGGGGGAGGACACAGTTTGATAAAAATTTGCATCTTTAAATTTACGGTATTCTATGGTATTACACATCTACCATTGCCATTATGTTCTACCACTAAAAATATATTATTAAAAATTCGCAAAATATCTCAAATTATTAATTGAATTAAAAACATAAACGAACTGTAATCATTCCTTCTTTGGCAGTTCTCATTGCGTATCGCAGTTTTTTTGTTTCTGCTTAGTTCAAATTATATTAGTTGTTTTCATAAATGCAAAAAAATAGTGCTACACCCTGTTGGTAAATCTTATAATTGTTTAATGCTTTTGCATATTATAGAACAAACCTTTTCATTTGAAACAGCTGACTAAATTCTTTAATTCCCTTTAAATATGAATACTCATAAGGTTAACATGGGGAATTGCAGAGCCACTGGGGCGGAGCCCGAAAGGACTTTTGAGATAAAAATATGCCTATATGTTAATCGGGAATTTGAGCTATCATCATGCCAAATTTCAGCCCAATCCGTCCAGTAGTTAATGCGTGATTGAACTTCAAACACACAAACAAACAACAAACAAACACACAAACTTTCACATTTATAATATTAGTAAGATGATCGCTTTGAATTGAAATACAATTTAAGAAAAGGAGGGGTTCTAGTCAAAACATTTATTTTAGAAGGATTAGTTTTCAGGGTGTATGCAATGTAAGAAAATTCAGGATAAAAGGTTTTTTTAAGAGGTTTTAAAAAGTGTAAGTGATTTTAAAAGAGGTTAATGTGAAAAGGGGGTGCTGATTATTGCTTTTAGTGCTGTTTTAAGCATTTAAAAGAGGTAAACTTGGTTAGGGGATGCTTGTAAAAGTGTGTTTTTTGGAGAGGTTTGGTTATTTTGTCAGTAATAAGTGGGTTTTATTATTTATTAGCTGGCCTGACAGACGTCGTCCTGTCCTAATGTGGCTTTTAGTCAAATGCTCGTTAATTTCCAAGATTTGCTCGATCGCATCGCTCAATTTAATTCTGGTTGAAGTTCGTTTACTACGCTCACTCACCTTATGGTTTGAGCTCGTTCGCAGCGCTCGCCTCCAGGTGTAAAGGCAATTTTTTTATAATTTTTTTAAATTAAATTATTAAATAGCGGTTGGTTGGATTATAAATTTCCTTAAATAAAATCCTCCCCCCTGGCACCAAGGAAGGAACACAACAAAAAATAATCGTCCAATTTGGTGTACTCGTTCTCAAGTTAAGGAATACCATAACAAAGAAACATTTTTATTTATATAAATTTATTTTAGCATTTTTATAAATGTGCAATTCATATATTTTAATGCAATTATAAAATAATTGAAGTTCCCCATTTAATGTTTACTCTGAATCTATAGGTTTTTGAAATAGCAATGGTGGAACAACAAGCTCTTTCACAACAGCACGTTGTTTACACCCAGTAAAGTGAAAAGGGAGTTGCTGGTAGAAATGGGTTAGGAAAATAGGCATTTCTAAGATTTATTAGGTGCTATAACAAGGGAACTATTTTTCGGGGGTTTAGAAATTATGATTTCTTTTTAGAAGAGGTGCTGGTACAAATAGCTTTAAAATGAAGGGATTACATGAAAAGGAGGTGTTAGTGTTATGAAGGGGTTCAAAGAGGGATTTTCCTTTGAAGGGGGTGTAGGGGTGTCTCACGCTGCAGGCTTTATAAATCTTGAACAATGAATGAGCCTTGCCTTTGTTTCGATTCACTGTACAGAGTCGTATTTTTCTCTTGGCCACAATATACGGCCCATTATATTCTATAGAGTTGGACATTTGTTTGACATCGTAAAATAATCAAACTCCATCCTCTGTAGAATGGATTACTTTAATTAATTTGCTATACTAGTTATTCGTTTCGCTAAAACGTACAATATAGACTTAAGCATCTATGGTATTTGCAATGCTGTAAGATATTATTCTGAGGCATAGTCACTTATAAAGTCAACTAAATCTTACTCCCGTATTTTAGGCTAGATTTAGCAGTTTATTTGTTTACACCATAGTACTTGAAATAAGTTATAATTTACAAACATATTGGAATTTTTAAGGGAAATAGTTTTAAGATGGTGTGAAACAAATAGTAAACTAAAAAACACTCTCGATATGAAACTATCACGACATACTTTGAAACCGTCTACAGCTGATCTACAAAAATAAATCTTTAAGAGATATATCAATGCTAAATGGTGAAACATAAAAAGCCTTTTACCACTGTCGCGTTCCACAAGTATTTCCATTTGCATCAGAAACCAATTTCACAGTATATGCCATCACACACCGCAGAGCAAATTCAATTGTCTCCCATAAGAATCCCCCTTTCATCTGAACAGCTGTCACATATTGTAACTTATTTACAGCTCTGCCCAGTGCTAGGGGGATAGATATTTCATTGCAGTAGATTGGCACCCGTATAGCTGTCAGCTGTTTATTGAACAGCTGATTGTTGTACAGCTGACCGACCAGCTGGGGGTATTGTACTTCTACTGAGAGCCTCTTTATGATTGGCAGTGATGAATGCTGGGTAGTGCGTGGGAAATAATCTGGTAAATACTGATTGTTTCAAAATGTTAATCCTTGTAGGGAACATGCTGAGTTGAATATGTACTATTCGTGATCACTAGAAATAAATATCTTATTGGTTTAAGCAATGACCATGTATGTGTTATGTAAACTATAAAATACACAGTTACTTTTCAATTATTTCGACTCATATGTTTTTACTCGTATATGACCACAGAAAAGGGGATAAGGATAATAATCCATTGGTACTACTCCCTTATTTTGTCTGTGATAAAGGTCCAATTCCTATGTGGTGACTGATACGACTGTAGTTGGTTGACTGTTTGTTGTTAAACAATTATCAATAATTATTTAACAATACTTTGAATTTCCATTGAACAATATTGTTGTTTAATTTTTCTAACTGCCACTTTGGTAGTCATTCAGCCCATGCAAAGAAGTAAAATAATTAAGTAAGAAATTACAAAGTTACTCAGTTCATTATTTATAACCATCACGACATTATCTAATAATAATTTACTACGGTATTTAAAACCCTTCCAATAAAATAGTATAGTAATTATTTGTCAATACTTGTAAAATTTCCTTGGATCTGATTTTATTTCAGAGACGAAAGCCTTGCTGTCTATCATCAGATTGATTGGGTGAACCCAAAGTTTTCTTTCTATTTAGTCCAGCATTTTTCAAAACCATCACCAACAATGAACTTCAAACAAAGAATTTTTCAAAAACTGGCATACAGCAATAGTTACGTTGACTTCCTCGTCACACATGTTAAAACAATACTATAGTAGAGGACCAGTAAAAATAATGTTTTTTTTTTATTTTTACTTATTTTTGCTTGAAACCAAATGCTGAATCATGCTTGAACTTGCACACTGGAACTCCGCCTAAGGAACATTTTTGGGACCCTTTGAGGGCTTGGCGCAATTAAGGAACTCTTTTGCGCAACTAATGCACGACCTATTTATCATTCATGTTTATCAGCTATTTAATAAGTCTTAATACGTCGTGAAGCTATTTAATGTTAGGTTAAATTCATATTTCATTATTTAGAAGTGTGTGACATTTTATGATAGATGTATCATTTACTGAAACAGGGAAACCTCGTGAAAGTATGAGCGGGAGTTATGCGGTGTGTTACGTTTCCAGCCCCGTTGGCACCAAATGGCAGATGCGCGTGTGCGGGAAAGCACTGAGCAGTGCGCAGCTCTGAACTAATTGACTGCGCGTCACGCCAAGCTATAGCCATGCGCAGCCAAGGCTTTCACTGCGCTTGCTATGCAGTGGCTTGGATTATATTAACATTTTAAATATTTAAGTCGTTGCTGAGCCATTTAAAAATATTGGGTTTGAATAGTTTGGGGAAATTTTTATAAGCTATGCAGATATCACAAATATGGGGAGTTGTTGATTTTTAAGGGAAGTTTTGTATTTTAGAAAGGATTCAATGCAGGAGTTTAGTTAAAGAGTAACTATTCTGTGAATTAATAGTCCACCAGTAGCTAAAAAGAAATGCCAAATGGGTAAATAAAAGAAACTCAGATTAGTTTCTTCAACTCAATATGTATATTGATTTACCATCTTTTTTAAATTTCAAACTTAAACTTTTTGCTCCTGAGGTGTATTTTTCTTTAGCCTCAATATACTAATAATGTCATTAAAATAAAATGCATCAAATTAATTTGTCATCCTAGTTTTTAACCAAATTGAAGGCCAAGATTAACCATTGATTTTCAAGTAGAGTCAGGTAATAAGTTGCATGACACATGTTTTTCCTAACAAAATGTTATTAATTTTTACTGTTCCCTTAGTCATTGCTGAATCAAATTTAATTATAGATAAGATCATGATTCCAAAATATTGAAAATTAATATAAAATAAAATGTACTTGTGTTTGATTAATTGTCTTTTCCTTAATAGCCTGACATGTTTATATTCTAACAAATAGAAAAAATACCCCCGCCGCAGCAAACCTGCAGACTTAGTGAATTTCCATTTGTCTGATTGGATTTAAACTAAAATGTCTCCTTAAAAATATCACATTTATTCCCTATTTAAACAGAATTAGGAGTATTTAGGTTTGCTGCAAGAGGTAGGGTAAAAAAGTTTTTTTTCATGTAAAATGTCACAAGATAATGTGGTTTAGTAAGAAATTAATGTATTTTCCAAATTTTATCAAAATTAAGTTCATTAAAAAGCAAACTACAACAGTTGACTTATTCTCCATAAGAATAACATGGGAATTTTAAAATTACAATTTTTTTGAATTTTCTCCGTTACAATTAGGCGCATAATAACGCTTCAATAAACTAAATTATTTATTTTTTTGAAGCTCTACAAAATGGTTTAAAAAGAAATTGTAAAATTTTGTGTTTTTAGGGTCAAAAATGGGAAAACCCGATTTTTACCCCATAAAACCCCCCATATACCCCCGTTCCCATAGTCCGATCATGCTGGTTCGCGAACTCATTCGAGTTTATCCCGCCTTACACCTTCAAACCAAATTTTATCAAAATCTGACAAAAATTACTCAAGTTATCGTGCGGATGGACATATATATATATATAGTATATATATAAATTTGAACGAATGGTGTTTTTGGCCTCTGGGGACATCAAAATGAAAAAGTAAATCGGTCCCGGGCTTAGGTCTTACCATGAGACCTACGGTAATAGCTACTTCCCTATAGGGAAATTCGCTAAAAACATTAAAAATTCAAATAACTATTCATTTTTTATGAAAAGTGTATGAAAACACGGATGTTCGCTTTTAATGGAAACATCGACTCTAATAATGATACAAACCTTGCTGGATTAAACCTTTTTTATCTTAATCACAAAATTTTTTTTATTTTTTTTACATAGCTTTGCAAGGACAAAATAATACGAGAAAACTAAATTGAAGAAACACAAAGAGCAGGCCTTCGACAGTTATTCAAATAACTATCAAATTTATACAGCGTTGAAATAATTTGTCAGTGTTTATATTTTTACTTTAACCTTAAATGATAAAGAAATGATAAGCTTAGGAAATATTAGCACGCTGATCTATTATAAAAAAAATTATATGTAACAAATACAAAAACTTCGAAATTTAAGTCAAAAACTTTAATTTATAATTTTGTGTAAAATTATAAATAATCAAGGGCTGATACAACATCTAAACGTTTGTTATAAGAAATTATAATAACTGTTTAATACAACTAAAAGTTTATTCGTTTCTATAAAAATGAAACTTGATAAAGGAAATTGTCAACGGATATTAGAATGAGTGTGCAAACTTATAAAAACTTAAAACCTTTCCGGAACTGAGTTTACAAAACTTTTGTCTATTTTGTTACAGTAGCAGTCCGGTTTAGTTTTTAAGCAATACCAACGAATACAAACACTATTTTCGTATTAGTGTGTTTGTATAAATTGTTTATACGTACCAGAGGAGACTTCATCCCCTATAGGCCTTTAAAAACAATGCATAGCTGTATTTAAAAAAATATATACTTATAGCTGGGGGGGGGGGGGTTGTAGTGCTCGCAGAACAATCAATAGGTTGCTGGATCGATAATGAGATAAGTCAGAAGCTTTTTTATGGTTTTAAATTGGGCTCAGTTCTTCTTAATCATTGGTCTTTTATGGTCCTGGCTGATTTAGTCAGCAACAAAGCTACACAGATCATCTCACTTTATTCAACACTCACCTTGCTTTCATAGTCAGCCTAAAATACAACACTGAGTGTGCGTGATTAATGATAAATCAGTCACTTTTTTAAATTTTTCCAAAATATCATGTTACAAAAACTTCTAGTTAAAGCAAACTTTTTATGAAATCGCTAAACAATGGTTGATTATTGGAATTAAAAGAAGTAAACACTGAAATCAGGAAATGGTCTAACTGTTTTGAATGGTCAGATTCCAAGATTTGTCTCTAAGCTGTTGTTAAGCAAACTATTAAGTCACCCTGTCAGTTCATTTTAAACAAATTGTAATTTTTGACAAAGTGTTTCCCGCAGTGTTAAAAAAAACAGTATATTTTATCACGTAAAGTGACATTTTTCGGCCCCAAGTTTCACTGGAAAATGAGCGACAGTTGAAAGGGCACTTTTTCCCATGTGATGAACTAAATTTTTCTTCATATGGCACCAATTATTGAAGCAAACTAAGGTGAAATCTAAAGAACTATTTCCAACTTTTTTCAATTGAATTTGCTTAAAAAACACTATCTCGCCCCGAAATGGGTCACTTTCGTGTCTAGTAGTAAATACACTATTACTTACTCCCTAGAGATTAGAAGAGCTACTTTAGAAACGCAACGCATGTAAAACAATTTTTTAACGGCTGTTTTTGCTGTAGTTTGGCGAAAAATCAAATCCAAGTTTTAGGAATTATTGACCTGAGAGGTAAAGTTTAAGACTTTACCTCAAGAACAAACTTTCGACAAGCTTATTTTTGTTTTCAAAGCTAGACTTTGTAATTACCTCAAAACAAGTGAAGAAGTATTGTTAACAAACTTCAAAATGAACTTTTCACAAAGTGAGAAATTAAAATTCTGTTTTATTGTAAGCATTTTGCCCTCGTATACTTTTCACATAGTAATATGTGTCTAAAGCAATATTAGGTCTTCTGCTATATCTTCACTGCACATCGGTTTATTATACAGTTACTAATTTATAATGCTACTTCAGTTGTGTAACACAATATTCACATTAGTTCCTCCAACAATCAAATAGCCTACATCCTAAGACTTTTACTCACTGTGTTTTTTCGCGACTGTCACTAGTTTTCTATTACAGGTTTATACTTACTTTTACTGCTTTGTAAATTAACAGTTTTGTATCCTTGGTATTTTCTAGCATTCTTCTTAATGGACTCTATACGCAATACCGAATTGTGTCCACGATATTCTTTTGGTTCAGTTTACAGGGTCATCCCAACTCAACGGTGTTGTGCTCATTCTCTAGTTTACATCTTCATTTCATACCTCGTATTTTCTAGTTTTCTTCTTCACCTATATCCTACAACCTTACTGTTATGCATCCACAGCATTCTTATAGATATACTAGAAATTTCATCATGTAACCCCTTCTTATTAGCGATTCTCCGGTTACCGGAAATTGTTTGCTGCAACATCATAACATAACCGTTTCCTCCTGGACCCGTGCCGTATTGGTGCCAATTTGGTCATCCTCTTCCGCACCGTCCTGCCTAGGACCTCGGACCTCTAGAGTTTGTCGATCTCCTGAACAACCTCCGGGAAGTTGAGTAACTGTATCCCGTAAACAGACACTTCCATAGCACTTGCAGACTCTGATGGAAGAAAAATTAGAAACATGCTTAATCTGTCTACTTTAAATCTTAAGGTAGCGGTAGGCTAACCAAAAACGATATATTGTTCCAAATTTGTGTCTAAAATTTATTATGTTTACTATGAAGGACAGTAATATGTTAAACCTTCGTTGAATATGTTTTTGGTAATCCTGCCCAACATAATAGATCACAGAACATTAACCAAAACAGAATGGAACATTTAATGCATTATTATGATATTAAATTATCCTATAAGAGCACCTTTATTATGAGGAATACTAGTAGCACTTTCTATACACTTTCTGTACATCAGTCATACCTAGGAAGAAACTGTTCTTTCAAGCCACTTTTATATCTGGTCAAACATAAAGATTTAAGGGAACCCTCATGCTGTCCTCATGTAGGTCTGTGTTTAAAAGGTGAACTAAGTTATTGTTTAGTCTATGAAGCTCTAATTGAGCTTGGCGTAGCCCGTAAATGTTTGTACATTACATTTCTTGAGGAGAAATAAGGTAAATAAATATTCATTATTTTTGGTTTTTATAAAAGTCGGAATAGATAGTGAAGCCAATGTAAAGCTTCACATAATACACATACACGACGTATGAGGTACCTAGTGTTTGGCTCCCCCGTAGGCGCGAAGGACGTAAACAACCTCAAAGTTAAAAAAAACCCCTCAACGTAGCTACAAAACTTTTAACATTTGTTTTAGCCAATTTCATCATTAAAATTGTGTTTGCGTGTTTTACTGATAGAGTTGAGGTGTACTTGTTCAATACTACGACCTCTATAAAATCCTAACACAGGAGGAGCAATCGAAGATGAAACGATAGAAAATTAATTACCATTCAGCTAAAAATGTATAAATAAACATATCCGCTGAAGCTTAAATCATAATTTTTTTTACACACCGGTACGTAAAATCTATTTTATTTTGTTCAAAAAGGAACAACAAATACGTTCTATATTATAAGCTTCGTATAGATCTTCGTATCTAATAGATATCGAAGATTACTTTGGCAACCATACCCAGGACACGTTTCCTGGCAGCTGACTCCGCAGCAACATACTGTACATAGGCCACGTCGTGGGTGGTGCCAATGTCGATGTATCCCCTTTCTGACCAGACATTGACATTGGACACCAGACATTGGCTATCCTCTGTACAACGCTGACGCCAATAAGCATTTGGAAATAAGGCTTTCATCTCAAACAATATTATAAATTACGATTGCCACAATCGAAATTTACAAATGTTTAAAACAGCTGATTTTTCTCCCCAGGGACTAAAAATGATTTTTACTCCCCAGAGAGTAAAATGCTACTTTAGACCCGCAACGCATTCATTAAAACGGATGTAGTAAAAATGTTCCGGATAACTCAACAACCCCCAATTTATGTATAAATCCACCGACATAGGTTTTTAACCCAAGGTGGTTATTGTTTTTTTTTCTTTTTTTTCTTGTGTAAATGTATTTTTGTGTTTGTTTGTTGTATGGAAAAACAATAAAGATTTCTTAAAAAAAATTCTACAACCTCTGGGTCCACAAATTGTCGAGTTGGATTTTATTGTGTCCCCTAAAACAATCAACTCAATCCGGAAGGTTTTTTATATATGGAAATATTAAGTACCGTGTTAAATATTGTGGAATTCTTGCAGCCTGAAGATGAAGTTTAATCTACTTTGGCGGGACAATTAGCATTTCGGCGGGAAGGGCGGCATTTCCGTCACGCGACCATCGGATCCTGTTTATCACCGGAAATACTTCGAGTTTATGGCTAAATGAATATTGGACGTTGATTCATTGCATATTTTCAATCAGATTCGATGCAAACAATTATCTTTACAATGCTCTGTTTCCTTGCACTGGGCTTAGCCTGAATAATGCACAAACATACATTAACGGCATCATAACACAATAGGGTAGAATGAGGGAACCAAAAACCAGTGTTTTGTTTTATAGTTTTATGTAATTTCATAAAATGACACAGTTTATTTCCAATAAAAATGAAGATGATGTCTATCACCATTTTCAGACTTACATTCTTTGAAAAACAAAACAAACGCAAAAATAATAAAGTTTTTTAGCTGCATAGCACAGCGTATTTATAGCAGTCGTGTTTTGTTTAATTTAATTTGATGTGGGGATTGATATTTTTGCTTTTAACAAAGTCAAATTTAAAATCGTTGGTACGTACATTTCAAATACCATTTTGAAGAAGTTCGATAAAAACAAACAAACAAGTCCCAAGCAGCTCATTAATAATTTCATAACTGCAAAACATTCTTGGGAAAAATACTTCTACCAGAAAAGCTCCCTGAGGATTTGTAGAAGTTACGAATTGAACAAATTTCACTACGGGCAACTTTTCGTTATTAGTGAACCGCTGAAATTTCTCACAAGGTCATTAAGACGTAAGAATTTCGATTTAACTTTTCAAGAAAACTCAACTGTAAAAAAGCAAACCACTGAAACAACTTACAAGGTCATCATTGCAACTAAAGTGAAGTGTTAGCAAGGTAGTTGAAAGAAACTTGTAACGGTAGTTAATTTAAATTCAAAACTACTTCAATAAATCATTATTCCTAAATTCTGTAACTAGGACTTGAATGCTGACTTCCATGGATTAAAACTTATGAAAAGTTGTCATATACTATTTTTTGTATTTCAATATATGAAATTAATATACATTAAAACTAACAATTTTCATTTTCTAGGTGAGTTTGGTGGCATGGCATTGACACGTAACGTTTATAAAATTATTAACGGGTAAGGTACGTAGTGATAATTGATAAAAATCTCAACAAATAGTATGCCTGTTTTGTATATTTAGTTTTAATGCTGATAGCAAATAGACTATCTTAATTAATCCTAAAGATTAATCCTTGTAGATGGAATTATTTTTGTGTATGTTATGAGTTATAATGCTGTTATGTAATAATGTTATGTATTGTTAAGTTTCAAAATCTTCAAATTGTGTTAAGAGATACACCCATATTTTGTATTCGTTAAACGAAAAGCAAGGTTGATAAAATATTCCACAAAAACGACATCAGTTTCAAAACTACAAATCTCTTTCTCTAAATTGCAGATTACAATGTATAATTTTTTAAACACGATGTTCAATATTTTCATACTAGCATCACAGACAATGGAATAAACGACTATAACATTAAAGTATTATATTGTACCCGTGCTTTGCAACAGAACGCGTACGATAAAAATGTTGTCCTAGTACAGAAAAGAAATTCATCAGTACCACTTTGATAACTTTTAATTTTTTGTAATAAACTTTATCAAACGTCATCAAAATATTAAAATTGTAATCAGAAAATTTGTAAACAAATTTACACCCCATAAGGTTAATATTAGAAATTTATAACGGCATAAAATGGAAACGTGTGGAATTTTCAAAAGTTTCATTTCACACAAACATAATGGACACATGATAAAGAACAATTCCCTAAGCAAGCCATCACGATCGAATGGCCGGCATGGTAACGTATAAAGGACAAAATGTATACGACAGACGTGCATTGTATTTTGTATTTAGATAAAGCACTGGAGACATAAATTGAGGTCTTTATGGCAACAACAATAATAAACACTGAATTAAATGACAGTAAAAATAAAGCAATCACTCCAATTTTCACCCTTTTCCAACCACGAAAAGGCACACCACGCAAACTAATTGTGAGTAAATTCATACATAAAAGTGAACCATCACCCGTTAAGTTAATTCAGCCATCCTCGTAAGTGGAAAAGTTTTACCTCGTGGTGTTGAACAGGAAATTAATTAATTTAAGCTGGAACAGTTCATTTAAGAGTTAACCCCGACTATTTCATGGAGTCCACCCTAAAGCAATACGTCTTCGGGCTTGTTTTCTGTTGGAGGCCATTAAAAGTTCGGTGCAGCCCCCTCTTGCGTGAGCTATATGCGTGACATCATCGTGGATTTGCATTTGGAAACCCGAAAACTCCCCTAGCAGGGTGTTAGGGCAATAAACGTTTGCCAAGACTAGCTGTGGCTGACTATAAACAGCCATGTTTGTGAATCGGGTACATGTAGGTGTGTACAAGCTGATACGAGAGATTGGGATTTACTTCTTATAAAAAGCATGTATTTCAAGACACTACGGTCGACTTCCTTTCAAAACATTTGTCCTAACTACCTGCTATTGAGTTTTTCTATAAAACATTTATCCAAGTAAATTGATGTTGACTTCCTCTAAAAAATTTATGCAGTTCCCTTGTTAAGATTCAAGCTGTTATTGTTTACAATTCACATTTATAAAACCACCATTAAGAAAGTTGGTCAGCAATACTGGCGAATATTAGTAGAATTACCGGGAGTAATGATTCAAAACTAAATCATTAGTTTCAGTTGTTAACTTCACGCAACTGTATTTTAAAGAAGTTGGATTGCTGTCATTTTAGGGTTCTGGGGGAGGGGTTTCTATCCCCATCATCCCCCCCGTAACGCCACTGTGAAAAAGTCTGTTTGGTAAATTAAGAATGAGTGAATGTCTACCGAAAACGAATTGACTTTACAACTTAATAAATCGTAGCAAAACTGAACATATTTGTAGGCTTTTAGGTTTTATTTTTTTAACCTTCTGAAAAATCAAACACCTCGAGCATTGCTCGGTCCCCTGGTACTCTTCATGTTATTAGTATAGGATTCTGGCCAGTTACGTAATTATTTTATGTTTATCCATACAGTTAACGATATGATGGATCGTTGGCATCAACTGGTAACAGTTAACGGTCTATACAGTTTTTTTTTTCTGAAATTCGTGGCATCACTGACTCTTTGAAAGTCTGATCTCTAGAAATGGGTTAATAAACTCCTTGATGAAATTACTTTTTAGTTACCATTTGTCCCTCCGCTAAATCATAAGCTTTAAAATACCACCTAACTTATAGAAATCGGTTATGTAGGACAGACGAAAAAGGGAGGTTACTGAGAAACCCCTTATTGTATCAAGTTTTATAGATAAATATTGGTTGACTACTCTATAAAACGTTTATCCAAGTGAACTCAGCGAGGTAGACTTCTTCCAAACCAATAACCACCTCGCAGAGGTTAGTTCACATTGTTGCTAGATCACTTCTTACTTCCTTGTTTGATGACAACCAGTTCACTCTTTCCCAGAGTCTGTTAACCAGTTTGGTACTTGAGTTGCCTTATCCTCTCTGCCACTTGAAGATGTGAACCCCTACAAGGGTAAAGGACGGTCAAGGCCATTCTTGGAGACCACCTGGTTCGTTCAAGGTTCTTGGTAGGTGAAAATCTTACCATTTTGGTACGTTAGGTAACAGATGATCGAAATCGAGTGTTTCGGATTGTGATGGAGTAATCCTACTCGTTTTCGGTGGGACGAGTGATTAGTGTCTGAAATTAGCTGTTTGTTGTATAATTGAAAAGAGTTACTGTTAATTACAAATATTTTATTCATGTTCTATTTAACTGTTTTTATTTACAAATTAACTCTTTTTGACTGCTGTTGTACTCATCAGTGTGCTCAATTATTTTTTTACATTGACAAAAGAGCAATACTCCCTAATCCTGTAGTATTACAAATTAACCACCGTAAAGTACTTAGTATCGTTATTTAAAATGTCTCAAATCAACTAACTGTGAGAAGCCACAGATCATTATATAAATCTTTGTTTCCTCAGTTTACATTTCATAAATCCCTCAAGACAAAAGTTTAAATTGAAGGTATATGATTGCTATATTGTTTAATTTAACTTTGATTTCCTTCCTTCACCTTGGGTTATTTTTTTATTGTAAAATACACAACTTATTAAGCAAGACAAGTACAACAAGCAAGTTTGCACAACTTATTAAGCAAAGACAGAAAACCCAAAAATAAATTTTACCCAAGAATAATAGCAAGATTTTTCGGGAATTTCCCTATAACAAGTACCTTAAAGCATATAACCAATTTAATTAATATTTCCACTAGTAAGATTACACATTGTAAGTTATAAGTTTTCCTACAGTTACCTAACAATGTACATGTTCTCTCACTGATTTGAGAAAGCAAAGTGGCCAATTCGCTCATCAGTGAGACAATGTTAACATTGTCTCACTCTAACTACTTTGTCTCACTCCAGATTTGCAATGTGAAGGCACGAAAGAGTGAGCGCGTAACATGCAGACCAGGTTGTATGCGCGCAAAATACGTTGGCTGCACTGCTGTAAATCAGCTGGTCAGCTGTTGTACTGTTGTATTTGTAACTTCACATTAAATGTTATATTAAAAGTTCACTTCTGTGTAAAAATATGTTACGTTTCTTCACCAATTTATTTGTTTTATGGTAACTGTAGGAAAAATATAATGTGCAACTCGAGTGCAAAGTACAATTGCCTCACTCGAGAAACCATTCCTTTTTCGCCTACGGCTCGTGAGTAAGGATTTCTCTCGAGTGAGTCAATTGCTTACTTTGCTCACTAGTTGCACAAATAACTATTATCTGTTTTAACACACTAAAAATTCAGACTTATATCTTATCTTACAAACCCGGTATTGGTGAGTAACCTCATTGCCAGGTCTGAGGTCAGGTTAATATTGATTGTTCCGAAATTAAAGAATATAAATTTGATATGAAGCCGAAGCCAAGTGCATTGATACACGCAACGGACCTGTTTTCCCATCTTATATAACCCAAGAAAACATTTATTGCGTGTAAGGAAAATGTAATATTTATCACATTATCAAACAATTTGTATGTATATTTTTGTTAAGTTTGCCAAACAATTTTAAATTATGGAAACTTACTTTATTTTACTAAAAAAATTAGTAATACTATATTGTTTATTGTAGAATATTCATATTGTGTTATTCAACAAGTATATGTTTTCAAATTATCTTTCAAAGAATTAACTGTATTGTTTGTTTAAATATTAGTAAATTGGTAATCTAAGCTTAAGGAACAAATACTAAAATAAACAAACGTTGTACACGTATGGAGTTGTTGAAATAACTGAAAATATGATAGAGAAAAATAATGTAATATTTGCAGGGATCTAATAACCATTTAATACATATCCTCTGTTACTAACTATAAACTACTTCTTGGTTTTTATGATAATTGGATATCTAGAATATTATTCAACTTAAATATACAGTTTTGCCACAAAGTTTGAAATCTATTTTTGGTAAAATTATATACTCTTTAGTACTGACAGTGCTAAGGGAGATTGGGCTATATAGGTTTTTTAAAGTAGAAAGTTCTTATTAAAAAGAATATCCATAACAATGAAACGCGAAATTATTTTAATACACTATAAATAAACATATCAATTTAACAGTGTTTAAAAGTAATTTGGTTACAGTTTTATAAGAATATTGCTGTATATTATGCCAAATATTTCCGATAAGGACTACATCCCTCTCATATAGGAATCCTAGCTGTCATAAAATTTACTCAATCAATTTTTTAAATCAAATCATTAGGAGATTTTTAAAAACTAACTTACAGTAAATATCATAAAGTAACATAAACTAACCCAGTATTTATTCTTGATACTTTTGGCCTGTAAAAAGGACCAAGGTCCTTAACCAAAATTATAAACGTCATTAATTTACTCATAAATACTGTAAATTCATTCCCTTTTATCATCATTAGATTATTGTATCAGTCCGGAAGTATGTCCAAAATCTGAGGTCTTTATTTTATAAGCTTAGGAGAGTGTGCGCTCGTGTTAATGTCTTTCTGTGCGTGTAATGTTGAGTTAATGACTGCGGACACCTCTCACTAACAAGGACATCATTACTTCAGCTCTAGGTGCTTCAAGAAAACATCTTCTTTAATTTTAGCTGTTAGTGTAGTTTAAAAAATGTGTTAGAATCCTAAACATAAGAAACTAGTGGTCATGTACAGAACTATTAGATCTAGGGATAGTATACGACTTTTTATTTATGTAGCGGGGTTATTCGGTTATTTCTCATTAAAAAGTCGATGCCTGCTCCTGCAGAGTTCGACTACGTGTTATTCCCTCGTTTAGGATGGATTGTATTGGGTTCTTTATTCGTTGGTTGTACTTGAGGACATTAATTGTATGTCCTCAAGTCCTCAAGTCCTCATGTCCTCATGTCCTACTTGTATGTTTATACACCATTACTTGTACTTGAGGAATGGTTTACTAGCAGATCTTTATATGTTATTTTAATAGTTTGAAAGGTATGTAAAATGACCAGCAATAAGTAGTTTTAATGTAAACGTTGTCTAAGTATACAAGACAGAACCATAACTTAAAATTGTCTTCAACTGACCAAATGTATTAACCAAATTGTCTTGATCTGGGTGACAAATGTATAAGTTAGTAGACTTAATACAAAGAATATGAGGTTGAAAATAAAAATAAGCAAGAATAACTAAACTTTTGCAAGTTTTCTTCTTGCCCGAAATAATGCAAGTTACGATTCCCATTATAACTTGTGTAATAGTGAACAGAGCTATCTTGGCTTTGAACTCAGATAAAGTATGTTGTACTGAACAATCCATAGCAAAAAAAAAATATATATATATATATTTGTATGACAAATGTATTCACAAATTTGATAATTTGTTTATTCTTCATGAAATTATAAACACCAGTCAGTAAAAACATTTTCGTTTGAAATTTTACACAGTTCCTCATTCATTTAATCTCCTCATCCTGCAGTGTGTAGTATAACTGATGATCGCTGTAGAGTTCTGCTTTTCCATATACATTGTACGATGTGCATAAGCATCATTCCAGTCAATGTAGATGTAAAATGTAATATCTAGACTGTGATGTAGATATGGAGTTAAATGATCCATGGATGTAGATTGCACATCTAGGCCGACAAGCTGATTCTGTATGTTACATGCTGCTATATCATTTATTTTCATACACCATTAGTAGCGTGAATAAGATTTCAATTATACACACATTTCTATGTAGAAAGCCTTGTATTTTATTCTAGGTAATTGTTAAGGTAAGATGTATCACAGGGGGACAACATCCTTACTATCATTCTAGTTAGGTTAGCTAATCACAATTATACAATAGTATAATTGATGGGTCGGGTCATGTGATCAGTAGATTGCTGGTTTCCTGATAAACATCCTTTGTTTTTTGTGGATCCCAACTTGTCCCAGGTAATATTGATCACCAGGCTCTCAATCATAAACAGAAACAAAGCAACTCAATACACAAGACATCCCTTACCATTCTACAAACACCCTTCACCCATATTTGGGTTGAAATCCGCCCACTTCAGACCCAGTATATAGACTAGTTGGCAGTAGTTGGCTAGGATCCGTTACGTGTGTGTCAGGAAAAAATAGCAATGCAAAATGAATTGACGTTAACCAATACTAATACCAACAGAGTTAGTAAAAATAAATGTCACAAACACAATTATCAATTATCAATTATTTAAGATGGGGACGCCACTATTTGCGTATTTTAACCCAAATATGAGTGAAGGATGAGTGTAGGATGAGTGGCGCGATCTTGTAGTCTTGTTAGTGATTAAGCCCGACATGTTCCTTAGACACAGCTGTTAATTAATAGCCCATACAGCTAATGGCAACTAAGGGACCTGCAGTTTATTGTGGAATCCGAACCACATTTTTCCTCGTAATTAACGAATTGGTCTAATTATTAGGATAGTACTGCGGATAGTCGTAGTAATCAGTAGTGCGGACTTTAATCCACACCAGGGAGCATTGCACCCACAGTGCATCCCTATAAATAACCAAAATTCGTGACCTCCTAGTAGCTGGATTACAGGACGACGCCACCCGTGATAACCTATTACAAAATATTATGCTAGAGAATAATCAATATTATTATTCACTTCTTGTCGGGATTAGGGACTTAAGGAACAAGTTTGAGACACGTATAAATTTGATGAGCAGTAAAAGAAACAATTTAAATTGCTTATTACCATAAATTACCAGTGGGTTTGCGGGTAGAGTTTAGAGGCTATTAGGAAAGCTATGTAACTAACAGGTATATGTTCTTATGGGCCATAAATATCTTTATGTTACATTACATTCATTTTCAAGCACTTGCAAAACTATTACTGGTAAAGTTGAGTACAACGTCCCTATGTCCAACTGATGCAGGAATTTCTCGCCTGTCGTAATCCTCTTGTCTTGTACAGTTAATGGCAAATCTTGAATGCTAATGGCAAAACATATTGCATTTTCGCAATAAACACTTGGAAACATATGGTTGGGTTTTAACAATTAACGCTTGATATAATTTATTTAAGTTTTTATGTGAAAACACGCATAGCTGCCCTATGTTGGTTCTAGTGTTCTTGCTTGATTAGTAAAAATGCACTGTAATTAAAACTACTTGACAATGCTATTGCTTATGAATTGTCATCATATTCAAATCAAAATTTTCTTGTTTGGAGGATTATTTCCATCATTAAAATACTCGGTATAGGTGCAAAAGTAAATTTTTAAATTGTCTTCATCTGATTTGTAACGTAGTGAAAACACGCTCTTAGTATACCTTAGAGAAACCTACCAACTGTCTTCAGTTGGTGTATACGGGAGACATACAATGCCATTTTGAATGGAATCATATCTTAGATCAAATCGTTAATTGAATCACCAGAGAGATGTTTCGTTGTATAAACCGACTACGCCGATAAATTGATTTCCAAATAAGATTTTAAATAGTTTAAATAGCAAAATCTTCCTATTCAGCCTAACTAACCCTTAGGTAAGGTTAGGTTAGTTAGGTTGGGTTAATTATTGGGTGTGGTCGGTATAATACCTAAATGCCCACTCTGCACATATTATACCAAACAGACACATTTCTCAACATATTTAGCTGATTTGATTAGGATACTAGCACGAATATTAGATCAGTAACGGTATGGGTCATAAACAAAAACATATTACTGTACATCACTGGTCTAAATCCTAAAATTTTTTGACAGTTCCATTTAAATAATAATACATAGATGTTTACTTTCGGGCCAGCGATATAGTTTGTGTATGTTTATGATCCATATAGCTTCTATTCTAATACCAGTGGATCCTAGTGAACAACAAATATATTATTAGTAAGTAGGCCTACGTAATTCACGATGTTTATTTACCAGTGACCACTCTAGGACGCGCTTCAGTCGTCCCAACAAAGAACATTCTACAGACAGGTACCATTCTCTACCGGCGACAACCATAAACCCTGTCCTGGCCAGATGTATGTATCATATTAATCAGACCCTGGATGTGGAATGCCCAGACCCCAGATACCCATCTCCGACCAGACCCTAGACCAAGTAGTGACTCACCGCCGGAGTTAATGACCTTTTCTTCCCCTCCTCCCACCGTCTTCTCCACGCCATCCTCATCCACTGCCCAGTTTTGTTTGGTGAGATCGAACGTATTGTGAGTTTCGAAGTAGACTACTTTACTTTTGTTTGGGCTACTCAGTTACTCTGAAGAGAGGTCAAATGTACTCTTAAGTCCTAAAGTAATAGATTATCTACCAAAAACGTGCGTGTCGTGATATTTGATAACTTAACATATTCGAAGTAAGGGGTCCTCGCTCCTCAATAAAAACATGTAAACTCGATCAAACGAACGATAAAAAATTACTTATTAACTCTCAAACATGTGGAATGGAAAAAAGCTCAAAATGAGTTTTGAATCCTTATAAAGATTCCGTGAACTTAAAGAAAAAAACAGACTCAGATCTTACAATCTTGGTACAGTAGGTTAAAATTGTGTATAATAAAATGACACGTTGTATTTTCAATGTCTACTTTTATAACTGGGCTCAATTATTCATTCCCATAAAAAAAAAATTTATTGGATAGAATAAAATTAGCTTTTCCGGAGTTATAAATTCTTCTTCTGTATTCCTTTTTATCCTACCTTTTGTTGTCTAACCTTGAAGTTGATTTAAATTTTACCACCTTCATAAATAAATAATAACGATGATTTTATCATTTTTGCTAATAACTAAAAATGATGAGTCATTACCTTTGAGTCGTTAAAGAAAAAATATTCTTAGGCTAACGTATTTAATAGTCAATGGTTTTAATGGTTTTAGTGAATGGAGGTAATGGATCTTTTCATTGATTTATTTTTAGACAAATTAATAATCTAACTAAGGGTTCTAGGAAGACGGTATAAATATGCTGTTTCTCTTCCAATTTCATTTGTTGCGGTACCAGTACTAATAATAGCTGAACCTAAATTGGTATGTTACTCGTATCCAGAAAAAAATCATGAGCTTTTAGATTATTGAAAACTAGACGCAAATGTCCTTGATCAGTGATAATGGGGATTTCCTCAAAATGGTCCTGGACGAAGAACTGTTTCCTAAAGCTGTGATCTCATTCACCCAACTCTCATCCTTCACTCATATTGTATTTTAAATACTCTGGTGTTGACGTTGTACAAACCTAATTTATTATGTATATTATTAGGTCTAGCAGTCAACTTCCTTTCCGATATCTTGACTTTGGGCTTTGCCCCATGATTTCATCGTTATGAATATGGGCATCATGAACTTGAGACTCAATATCAGCTCATTGAAATCAATGTACAGTAATAGATACGGATACTTAGAAGGCTACGTTTACTTATATCAATAAAACAAACTAATTCTAACAAATGTGGTTCTCTTTAATCAGAGATGACAATAGATTAATCGTTTTTCTACATTAGATAAGAAAACCGAATTTTGGGGGGGGTTGTATAGAGGAAAGGAAATAGCACAGAATCACAGAATCAAGACAGAAACTCAATTTACTCTAATTCTAACTTTATTCAAATTACTATATTTCTATTAATTTATTCCTACCTTTATTCTAATTTCTTAGGTACTTTATTCTGTTTCTGTTTTTTTTATTCTGTTTCTAAATTACCTAAGTCAATAATTTACGTACTAGTTTCTTATTTTAAACCAATAACAATGAAACTTAATTTTTGGAAGGAACCACTGTCTTTCTGGATAGACTTTACAAGATCGCGCCACTCATCCTACACTCATCTCCATTAATACTAAAGTATGGAACAATTTCATTATTTATAAGAAAAGTTTATTTATTTTTGAATTGGTTATCATTTATAAATTTGGTTGTTGTACGAGATTTACGACTATTTTTATTGTCTCACTTGCCAACGTTGAGTTGACAAAAAGTTTGCACAATCGCTCAGGACAGGAACAAAGTGAACAACTCAAAAGACGAATCACATTTTTCGCTTCATTCGACGAAAGTTGAGTTCCTTATCAATATCAAACATCTTCGTCTTTCCTTCCGCTTTATTTGTTCACTTCACTCTTCATTTAGTTCATCGACTTTTACGTGGAAGTTTCATAAATCAATCTTTACTCTCTTTACGAAGTTTTGAGAAATTTGTTTACCCTGCAGGTTCTCTAACTTGGAGACGTCCCGTAGTTGAAAAGTAAGATTTTTCTCACCGTTTAAGTTTTTATTCAACTGAAAGTTAAAAACAAATTTAATTGATCTTGGGTGGATGGGTAAAACTATTGTATTTAACATTTTATTTTTAAGAAAACATATAAAGTATGATTCTCAGCCCAATTTATCAATTGGCAAATCCAAGATAAAATTTCATTCTGAAGATAATTCTAGATGTCCTTAATCATTGGGATGAAATGAAAAGAATATATATGTAATCTTAGAAACAAAGCTAGGCTACACAAGGCTCCATTCTACGCTCATTCGTCATTCATATCTGGGCACAAATACGTCCTTTAGTGTCCCCGTCTTAATAAATAATTTGTGTCAATAAAAGGAACAGTATTTTCTTATTCATACACTCGAATTCAAAAACTTTTTGAAACTTGGTTAGTTACACCTAATGCCTGCAAAAATAAAATTGCTCCATGTTGAACTATAAAATACTGTAGAAGTAGTAATTTACTTAAAACATTATTGTCTGGGAGCGAGCAGGTCTAGTGGTAGAGCGCGGATTCAAATCCTGCCAAATCATCATGGTATTTTATCTAAGTGATAATGCCGCTACCCCTAGCTAGCTCAACAAAACAAACTCAGGCAGACGCTTGAAAAGCGCCCGGACCTCCAAGGTCCCTCTTAGGACGGTGCGAAAAGAGCCCGGTCTCTTTCTAGAACTTTCACAACGGGTCTTCAAAGGAGAAAGAACCAATAACACAGTTGAAATACATGAAATTATTTACAATATTAAAAGATACACTGTTAAAAAATACATAAATAAAATATAGGCTATATTATTCAAAGATATTTACATTACTAAAAACTAAAAGATATAGTCTGTTTACCTTACCTAACCTAACCTAACCTAACCAAACTCAACCAAACACAACCAAACACAACACTATTTACTAAAACACTACTATATATACACACAATTTATAGTCAGCGTCCTCCTCCTCAGGTACCTGTGGAGACCCGGGCTCTTTCCACGCTTAAGATTAGTGAACCTAATGGGGATAAAAATTTCGGGCTCTTTTCATGTGCTCCGCTCAAGCTCAGTAATGTAAAATCAATCCCGGGCTCGTGCCTCGCGTCCTTGGACAAAACCAAGATAATGTGCTATTTATTACTAATTATTTGTTATACTTTTAGTAATAAGTTTACTCTTCCACAAACACCACGTCTTTCGGATCTTCTGTATCTGAACACTCGGCCGTGTTCGGTCATGTTCGGATTGTTTCGGGTGTTTCCGCCGCGATTCACGCTCTCAGCTGGGCTGGAGAAAAAAGAAAGACAGAGTTCGTCAGTCCGGGAGCGCGCTAGGTGTTGTTAGTGGTGGTTGGAGGTTATGCTCGCTTTGTAGTGGTTTGTGACTTGTGTTTTGTGATTTACAATCAAATATCAATGTTTTATTGTATGTAAAGATTGTTATAAGCCTCGTTTCATATCCACCAACAACCTCTTCGACCGAGCTAGTTCATTTTTATGGTGAGTGATTATTGTTTGTTTTTGTTTTCATTGTTGTCAAGCCATGCTGTGTGCAGTAGATTCATTGTTACAGCTTTTAAGAGTTGTTGATTTCAGATTGTTGTATCATAATATTCCCCATTGTCAAATGGGTTTAATCACGTATAAACATTACAGTTTACGATGGTAGTTCAGTATTACAAATAATATCAGAGCAGTAAGTTATATTTAGTTTATCTGGTATCTATTTAATTTTTTTAAGCCAACAAATCATGATCTTTATTAATTTTTAGTTATTTACCTTGTAATCGTATCTAACACATTAATTTTATTTTTGCATTCTACATCTCAATTTTTCTTTCGTTCGTAGGCCTATTGCTTTTTGGCGAGAATATGGCAAATGTAGGTACACACAATATTGTGTAACACGTATACATTATTAATTAATTTATTCATTTTGACATTATTCACTTATTTCTTACCGATATTGAGAAATCGAGGATAAAAAGTGCGCTCCACTTTCGTATAAAATGAAATAATTTTACAGTATGACATAACCCCTATGTCTATTTAATAATTTTGTTAAAAAACTATAACATAACTTTAACTTAGCCTACTTTAAAAACAAAATGTTTCGTCAATTAATTGTATGCCAATGTTTCACTCAAGATTATATAAGCCATAGGGAAGCTTGTTTATTGACAAAAGCATATTTATATTGTTTGTTCGACAGTTAACGATTAACGATTGTTAAGCATTCATAATCTATTTCATAATAGACTAGCCAATATAATACAATCAGTATAATACAATCGTTCGATTTGCCTCCTACATTTTTGTTCCCTCTACGCTTATGTAACATGGATTTTGCATTAATAACTACTACTTTTTTATTTTTACCTTCATTAAGTGGCCTTTACGCAAAAGCAACAGCCACACATCTCACACATTCATCATCCTCTGTTATGTAGCTTATTTGTAACGACAAAGGAAAAAGGAAGTTGGAATTGAATGTTAGTGAGACGGCTCACTGCAAATTGTCCAACAAAGCCATAATAGAGCCGCAAATTATACAACAATGGTGTCAATCATAGTTATAGAGCGTCGCCCTCCGCATCAAATTGACAAAATCGGATGGACCCGCATATCGAAAATGATCCCAGGATTCATTAATTGATTGTAAATGAAAATCGTGTAGAAAAACTTATAAAATGAGTTTAAATCGTATCCCTGTATTTACAATGTACAGTACCTAGTGTGAGTCTAGCACTAGTCGTCGGTCCACCGGGATTGCATTTCTTCAAGTTCAGAAAATACTCCAAGTTCAACTTTAGTTTTTGCCTTCATTATCGGGTTTGGTTAGGTTAGGATACATTCCATCTTCCACCCGATTACCCGGTTACCTAGGGTAGCGTTGGCGCAATCCCGGTGTTTGCCAGGCTGCTAGTCTTCAACGCATCGAGCTTCGGTGCAAACCCTCTGATGCAAGGGAGGGCCGATTTACAGCATATCTACAAAACTATAGAACCGCCATCCGGGCGTAAAAAAGCGTTCATGACTCCTTAATTGAAAATGGCACATACCACCACAGTACCAAGCCAAACATAGGCTATACAATACAGTTGTTAACTGGCGGTGGCGACTATTTATATGGGAGAGCCCAGTCATCGTATTATCAACAGACTTTCCTCGTAATTGACAATCCCGTGTCTTACAGGGTGTGTCACTAATTAATTCACTAACCCAACGATGTTTATGCATTATAAGTTAAAAATAAAATTCAAGTTTTGTAATATGAGTGTACTCCTGTCCGTGACAGAATTTGAACCCTTGATAGTCCTATTATTGTATAAGATGTTTTCTCCTGACGAAATAACATTGCGAAGTAAAACATGTACGCATTTTGTAAAATGGTAACCGCCGTAAAGAAATTAAAAAAATAATTATTTGCAAAATTAACTATTGTCCCTTTGGATAGCAAAGTTCGATCAAGGCTAGCTGAATGCAGCGTCTCAACGAGCAACAGATTTCAGAATCACCGAGAACTAATTTAAGTGGTCTAAAATAAATTAATGTCTCTTATGGCCGTCATGTTGTTGTGTATTGTGGTGCACCATAATAGGTATTGTACTGTTTACGATCGTTATAGATGAATTTTGAATACACACTAGAGGCGGCAATTCATCAGGGATCGGTTTAACATTAATGGCTCACATTCAAGGGCGCATCTTCAGCTCTCAACTCTCATTTACACTTTAATAAACAAATGGAATTTTAATAGATTTATTGTAGTTTTAATAACGTTTTTATTAAGCTAAACATTGACTTTGAATGGAGCAAGTAGATTTCTCGTTCTATTGAAAAATCCAGCCTGTTATGAGCAACAGCTTGCATTCGGTTCGGACGTATAAATTCAATATAAATCGGATTTAGTTTGGTCTAAAACAAAATAAGAAACATGCTAATACCTATTATACTTCAAGTAAATGTATAGGGATGGTAATCTCTTTTTAAATGTCAGCTTTACCTACAGACGTGTACCTACGTACAGACGTAGGCGTATACATTCAATTGGGGTTAAACATGTGTTTATTTATGTAAGCATTTCAAATTAATCATATACTTGATCTATATCGGGACAACTTATATTATCATAACACAATCCGACCTGTCACCGAGTTATTAAACCAGCATGGTTGCAAACAAATAATTACAATGTAGGCAATAATTACAATAATTATCTCTTGGGCTTGCAGTGGTTTGAACTGGCAAGGTTTGGTGTGTGACATGGAAGGACAGACTCGCTTTGTTATTTCAGGGACGGATCCAGAAAGCGTTTTAAAGGAGAGACTTGTCCCGAGGGTCCAGGGGTCCTCTCCCAAAAGATATTTAGGGTTCCAGAGGCTTCCTTTGGGAATTGTTCTAAGAACTCTGCCTCAAATGAGATACTCAAAAGAGTTATGTCTGGGATCGAAGCTTATTTCTCGCACATTTACTGAAATTTAAAGACTCTGATATTGTAGCCGAAGTGTAAAGCTTGAATCTATTGATGGTGTTTCGAAACTGGTCTCATCAGTAACAAAGCTACACAAGACGTTGCATTCCGTTTTACCCTAATCCTTCACTTTACTCGTATTTTGGTTGAAATTCGCTCAGTTGCAACCCCGTCGCAATTGGTAATATGATCCAACAACAAAACTACAAAAATCTACCCTAAAACACTGAAAAGTAACGAACATTAAATAGGTACATCAAAACATATCGGGTTCAGAAAACAACTTTTTACAATCGGAAGTCTTCTTGAACTTTTCAAAGTCAATGCCTACATAAACATTACATACCACGAAATCGTTGAAATTATCCATGAGAATGATATGAATATGAATATAGAGTATGTTTTGGTTTACCTACAGCACGAGTGTTGCAGTTTTGTAACACAGTACTGGACTCGCCCTGACATTTGAGCTTCCACCAGCTGTTACCAAGGTCGAACTGCACCTTCCACCTTCCCTACACCTCCAGACTGACTCTCCTCCTACCCTACATCCCATCTAGGACAGTAACAAGATCCTGCAGGTTTTCAAAGGAAAGGCTGAGACATGTTTAGATAAAACACGATTTCTCAAGACACTGTACATAGGAGTACTTGAAGAACAGACGCTTGAGTTCGGATTCTCATTCTGGAATAGGCTTAGTTATAGATTATTTTTTCGAGTCAGTATGAAGATAGTGTCCATCGGTGGGGTTGAGTTGAAACTATTTAAATAACTGGGTGTGACTTGTAATGAGTTCACCTGTCTGTGGTGGGTAAAGCTAGGTTGGAGATATCCACCATAAAAGTCCTTTTATCAATGGTTCCACGCAAAATAAAGGGACTATGATTTTGGCTTGGATAACGGATGTTGGGATGGGTGGATTCTTTGGTAGTTTCACTTCGAATCAGGCATCTTATTACATTTTACATAAAATTCTTCAAGGAACATTTTACATATCCGTCTAGGGCTCATGAAAAATCCTGACTGTAGGCCTTTGGTTTCCACCGGAAACCTGTGCATAAGAGGATTGTTGTTTTAGTCCATTATACGAGAGAATCTTTAAACGAATAGACGTTTCCAGATCTTTGAACAGCTTCTGGCAGCTCGAAGAGTTCCACACCATATTCAATTTAAAAAATGTATATTTTTAGACCAATTTAATCTCTGTGATTGTGTTTTACTTGCAATTTTTAGTTTTGAGCATTTTACACCTGAAAACCTAGATCCAAATGTCCTAACAGTGCCGCGATGTAAGTCGTGGCCGAATGTATAACGGGTCAGATGGAAAGGAAGCGATGTGGTGCACGCGTCAGATTATTATTAATAGAGGAAGATTCGCTTTCTCGGCCGAGAATCAGAACAGAGCAGGCGAAACTGCGACCTCTCACCTACGATCTTGGATGTCGTAACACACTCTAAATTGGCCCTCGGCAACAGTTAAGGAGGGTTTTGTCCATGGTTGTAGAAGAACAGAGGTCACAGAATGAAGAAGTGAATAAGAAGGCCTCGTAATGCATACTAATTGCTGCTTGAAACATCTTAGAACGTTATGCAATTGTCAAACTTGTAGTAGTTGTTTGATACTTCCTGGATTGATATAAAAAAAAAACAATAAATACACGTAGCTTTTGTTTGTACTTTGAGCTGAGATGGTTATAGTTCATTGACTGGTTTTTTAGAATTCGGAACAACATCATCCTGTTAGTTACACGTTTGTAAAACATTAACAATCAAGAGGTTGGGAAATAAAACCCGCATGGTAAAGAAAATGTATACAACTGTATTATATAATGATTAAATTAATTTTTAAACCCCTAAATAATTTGCAATACAACTTGAAAGTGATAAGAATCCGTCTATAGTAGACTCAGCCGGTCAGTCAACCTGTGTGTGATGAATTAACAGCTGATTCTAATAAATGCGGCGGCCGCGGATTGTCGGGGAATTGATTAGTAGGCAGGAGCTCTGGACGAGTTTACTGTGAATAAATTATTGTAAACATACTATAATATTCATATACTCACTCTAGTTGGGCGTAATCGAACAGATTATTTAATATCGCGGCAAGTCTTCGGTTAGCGCCGAAATAATAGCTTCCTGTGTCTTCAGCTTCAGGGGTGGCAAATAAATAATTTGGGTAAGTGAACACATTAAATGGGAAACAGTCATGTGTTTAAACACCACAGTTACTATGATAGGTATCTATCTATATGTCAAAATCTTGTTACGAAACGTAACGAAATAAAAAAGTAATTAAATGTAAATTAAAATGTTGTGGTGTTTCTTTTTTTTCAATTGCATCGCCTTTAAATATAAATCCCCACGGGGTTTAGTTACAGTATGTGTGATCTTCGGGACTTAAATACATATTAATGTTATTTATTCACTTTGTATTATGTCTGCTCAGACGGTTACGAGATGTTAACTATGGTTAATTAATGCGTAAGTAGTTTTAGCGTCATCAAAAAGTTAAAATGTTACACACTACTTCTTATACTGTACACATTCCACCGGTTAAATTGATTGCTATAATTTCCCGTAATAATTAATTCAAACGATGTTTATAAATTTATAATAATCTATTGGATTTTATTCGATAAAAATGATAATAAACTTGTTTTTGGTAAGTACTCAATTGCTGTTCGCTGTGTACATTAGGTATAAATTATAGAATAATATGATTATCGAAAGCACAGTTGATTGGTACAATTAAAATACTGTTAGTTTAGACTCCATATTATTATATTATTTTGACTCGCTTATCACCGTTTGCTCCTTTATAAAATCCACAGAAACCACATCTTCTTTACAACACAGATGACGTGAACACACATAACAGAATGGAAGAAGAAAGAAAGTAAAGAAAGGAAAGGATGAAGGCGCGTGGGAGAACAGGATGAAGTAGAGGTCAATATACTGGTGGGAAAGCAAGCTACAAAGAGACCACTGGAGCATTACTTGTACAATTTACTTCCATTATCACATTTGCGAACCGCAGTGGTAGCAGCTCCCGGTCTGTCCTCTTGTAACTACTGTACTCTCCTACTCAGAGGATCTCAGCACTCCACTCCACCTCGAGAGATCTGCCCATCAGCGCGCCTTGGTTGCTATTGAAATGTCTGTAGCTTATAATCGCTGTTCGATTGCAATTGTTAAGATGCCTTTTGCTAATATTCTTCCTTACACAGTAATCAACATTTTTCACTTTGAATATCTATCTTAATTCCAAGAAACGTCGGGTTTACCTCAAAATAGCCTGATTTTCTAGATGATCAGATGCATTTGTGTTTAGAGGTACTGTTTTGATAACATGTTATACGCTTCTGTTGTTTGTAGTTAGAGTAAAGTATGGAAAATGTAGTAATATGGTGCACCGTAATAATATATCATATTAAAAACCCTCGCGTTTTAAAATGAAATTTCGTATTGCAAAACATTGAGATCAACCGTGGGGATGTAAGACTGTAAGCAAAATTCCAAATTATGACTAAACCTAAGTTAAACACTCTCGAGTTAGCCAGAGTTAAAGTTGCGCTAAGTTATAACCAATTAGAAATAAGAGTGATTTAAGGGCTAGAAAATCTAAACTAATGGTTACAATTTTTATGTGTGCTAGAACCAACAAACGAGCAAATGGTATTGGTAAAGCAATGCTAGATGAACTAGACCCAGCAGGAGTCTATAGTGCTGGAGCCACGCTAGAGCGGTTCCCACGTAGCGACCCGTATCTACAGTAACATGATAGGTCCCCAATTACGCACCCTCATGCGACTTCCGCAGCAGCTGGTGTGACAGACTGACGTATGGTACACTGTACACTACCGAAACTGTCTACGACCCCGCCCACTCATAGCAGACACACCCTTAATACTTTGTTATTTTCTTTCATTATACTCAAAGAGATTAGTTGAAGAACACCCCTACCGGTATGTAAGGCTGTTTTTGAATAATTGAATAACCTGGGTTAGAACATGTTAACACTACGTAAGCATGCTCATGAAATTAGTTAACTCTGTGACATTCTATAAAATGTTCAAAAAAGACTTATTACAATAGGCCTATACTCTGTCTTACTTATACACGTAAACGCTCCGATTATTTATAATAGTATAATTTGTATTCAGGAACATTTTAGAAATGAAATAGGTGAAAGTCAATTCGGTGGTATGCGGTATAACAAAACATTTGTTTCCCAACACACGATAGCAGCAGAGTTTTGCCAATATATAAAAACATGAAGAAATGCATGACTAGAATGAATCTGAGTCACTGGCGGCTAGTTTACTCCTTGTTAGTCCATTCATTCGTTTACCTCCGCCTCGATGAGTAATCACCTAAGGACACTCCACAATGAGTGGGTGTAGCCGAGTTGAGGTAGCCAACAACGATAATCGGTCAACTATACCCTGAGAACACAACGAAACAAAAAGCAAAAAGCGCCGAAAGCTGGGTCAGTGAGCAATATCATAATTACAAGCCGGTCTGCGCAGCCGTAATGGTTATGTCTAATACATGCAGCGGCTAGTCTCGGCGGAGGGAGCCGAGCGCTGTCGGGAGTGCCCGAAGTACGACGCATGCGCACGACTCCTTTGTTGGACAGAACTATATTTGCTTACCTGTATCTAGTCGTGCCCCCCTCCCCCGGACAACGGGACGGCGAAACCGGTCTGGCTTTGTCTGGTGTGGGACGGGGAACGGGGGACTGCGAAATGCAGCGCCGGTCGCTGCCTCTTGCCGCCCACTTTCACAGGTGCTTTAAACCGTCTATGGTTCAGAGCTCAGCACGTATTGTGGCTGCTGTAAACCTATCGATTTTACTTATACCAATCTCACCTGCAAATGTATGAATTGGCTTTGGTGTTACGTTGCTCATCATCTAAGACAACCATTGTAGAATGTCCAAAGGGGTTCTCCACTGTTGATACACACGGAAATTATAGATGCACTTCTGTACATCTCATTTTAGTTACTTAACGTCAGAATTAATTTAATAGACCGAACTGAAACGAAAGTCAGTACTGTACTTATGACTACATTTAACTCATCACTCTTAGTTCCAAGCCCTACAAAGATATGGTGGCAAGGAGATATAGTACACGCTTACAGTATGACTGTATAACGAGCAAACCTTATAAGCAGACGGCCTGGTTCGATATTGAGAAGACGCAGGAGCTTTTGGTTTGAAAAGGGACCAAATTCTTTCAATTATTGAGCTTGAGCTTTTAAAAATCAGCTGATCATGGTAACAAAGCTATTTTCTTACCCAGCAACACTTATATTTCGGCCATTTTGCCTAAAAATACGTATCCTGGTGTGTCGGCGTCTTATGAATCTGATTTAACCCGTTTGAATAATCACAACCTCTTGGGACATACACATAGAACTAACAAAAGATATTTTTTGACTTCCAAATACCCGCTGACAACCAACTTTACAATACGAAAGTGGGGTAACGGATCAAGCTCTGTAAATTGTTCTTGCTCAGGAAAATTTGCAATTAACCGTTAGAATCTTGCTCAACGATAGTTTTACATTACAGACACAAAGTGACTGAATCCTTGACACTTTCATTGCTGGGAAATTGTTTAAACGTTTAACACAATAAAACTGCCGGTGTTGAAGAAAGAGCAATTCCGTGTTAATAGACCAATCAGTGTACAAAGAAATTATGGGCGGAAACAAGTTATCCTGGAAAAGAGAAGCGAAAGAAATGCTGGATGAAGTAAATGTGAAATGAGTCACTTAAAATTGTTTAACAATAGAAGTACCATTGAGGAAGTGTCACTGCGACCACCCAGGTGAGAGATTAGTACAGGAAGTTTCGAAAAGGACTTTACAACTTGGACAGCTTGCAGAGGATTAACAATTTTACTTGAAGACATGTTGCTTAGTTAATTCAGCAACAAAATTGTGAACAAATAAGCCTTTCACAGATAAAGCCATTTACATTTTGCAAAACATATTTTTAAACCACAGGAAATCTCTAACTCTACTTTATTATACTCCTGATGGATATCATTCTTTAGATCTGTAATAATCTTCTTCTAAAATAATTCTTTAGATGTAATAATCCTAACCCACAAAAATATAAATCACAAATGTATTGATTTACCTTCTACTCAACCACTTTTAATAGAAAAAGAGTTTGAATATTGTTTGTCTGAGATCAGTACTCACAACTTTACTTTTTTGTTTGGATGTATTTATAGGTCTCCTAACTACTTGAACTTGGACCATTTTTTTGATAATCTGGAAACTCTCTTAAACATACTGTGTAAAAAATTTAAAAAAATTATAATTGCTGGTGACTTTAACATAGATGTTTTGAAGAAAGATGATAAATACAATAAATTTATTAATATTTTAACAATATATGGAATGAGACATACAGTTGACTTTCCGACCCGAGTAACAGAACATTCAAAAACTGCAATTGACAATTTTATTACAAATATAGATCTTCACAATTTACAAGTAACCGGGTTAATTACGCACATCTCAGACCATGATGGTCAATTGATGAAACTGAGAATCACTGACCACAAAAAGCCAAAGCCAATAAGAAAACAAGTGAGAAAATTTAATGAAAAAAATACAGAACTTTTTCTTAGAGGTATAAGTTCTGAGTCCTGGTCTCAGATTTTCCAGTCTATTGTTGAGATGAAGTATAATGTATTTTGTAACATATTTAAGTATCATTTTGAGGTAAATTATCCTAAACTTTATGTAACAGAAAATTTTTGTAAACCAAAGAAGTGGATTAATGATGTAATAAAATTAAAACAATCTGAAATAGTTGATTTGGAATCTCAATTCAGAATGCTTAAAGACAATAACATTAAGATACAGATTAAGGAAAAGAAAAAAGAACTACAGAGAGAGATTATCAACAATAAAAAAACATACTTTGAGGAAAAAATTATGAACACTAGAAATAAGGTGAAAACTACCTGGAACTTAATTAACACTGAAGTAGGTAAATTATCAAAGTCAAATGTAAACATAAAATTGTTTTATGAAGGTAAATTTTTGACAGATCCTGTAAATATTTGTGAAACTTTTAATGAATTGTTTGTCAATGCTGTAGAAAGTCTTATAGTTCCTAGAATTACCACAGTGTCTCCTGCAAACAATCATTTTATGACTCAGTTTAATACAACATTTAAATTTGTTACAGTTTCGGAGAGAGATATAAAAAAAACTGTATTATCATTTGAAAATAAACCTTCATCAGGTAATGATGAAATTCCGATATCAATCATCAAGGCAGCATTGCCATTCATCTGTACACCTTTAACACACATAGTCAATCAATCTCTATCAACAGGTGTATTCCCTGAACAATTCAAAACTGCCAGGGTGATCCCAATCTTCAAAAAAGGCGATCCAGAAGATGTCAAATGCTATAGGCCTGTATCACTCCTTCCAGTTTTTTCTAAAATTCTTGAGAAAGTTGTCTTTGATCAACTGTCAAATTATCTTGAATCAAACATGTTATTGGATAACCAACAACATGGTTTCAGGCCAAACAAATCAACAATAACAGCCGGTATTGAATTTGTTGAATCCATCATCGAATCTATTGATAGGGGTGAAAAAGTTGTAGGTATTTTCTTGGACTTGTCCCGGGCGTTTGACAGTGTTGAACACTGCAAATTAATTGAAGTCCTTAGCTATCTTGGTGTAAAATCTACCGAACTGGCATGGTTTCGCTCATACCTCTTACAGAGAAAACAATTTGTAGAAATAGAATATTTTAAAGATCATTCAAGATATTTGTATAAGGAAAAATTTGCCTCTCGTTCATTACCAGTGCGGTACGGTGTCCCCCAGGGATCTATTTTGGGCCCTTTACTGTTTCTATGTTACCTGAAGGGTTTACCTGAATTGACATGGGACAGAAATAGTAAAGTGTGTCTTTATGCGGACGACACTAATGTAATTGTTTCTGCTAACACAGTAGAAAATGTTGAAATGTCATCTTTGATTGGCTTATCTTTAATAAAAGACTTTTTAAATAGTAAAAATCTTCTTTTAAATTCTACTAAATCAAATTTTGTGTCATTTTCAACTAAGAGAGCGAGAAATGGGACAAGTCCAACAATTTTCATTGAAAATGAAATCTTGAACCATGTAAATGAAACTAAATTCTTGGGTCTAATTATAGACGAACATTTATCATGGGACAACCATATTGAACATGTTATAAATAAAACATCTAGTGGCATACACGCTTTAAGGAAAATGGTCCACTGGTGTAATCTAAAAACCATGAAATCTATTTACTTCGCCCTAATTCATTCTCATATTGCCTACGGTATTAGTATATATGGATCGACAACAATAAAGAACATGGACAAAATTCTCATTCAACAAAAACGTGCATTGAGAATAATGTTTCATCTGAAACGAAAAGTTTCAGTGAAACATATTTTCAAGGATTTAAAAATATTTACAGTTATCGGCTTATACATTTATGAAACAATAAAATTTACACTACTCAACAATAAAATTTCAATTGGCAACACAACCCATTCGTATAACACAAGAGCTCATCGTTTAGTTGAACAACACAAATTGGAATTTTTTAAAAAGAAAACCACTTACATGGGCAATTTATGTTTTCATAACCTCCCTCAAAATATTAAATCAGAGAAAAACCATAAAAGGTTGTTAAAATTACTTAAAGAATATCTAATTAAATCTGCTTTTTACTCTCTCCAAGACTTTATCTCATAGCAACTTTATTTTTCTTGTAAATATATGATTTTTTAACTCTCTCTCTCTCTGTCTCTATCCTCTTGTAGTTTTTGTAACTAATGTTTATTTTGTATCTTAAACATAATTTTTATTTAAAGGTTTCTTCTATGTATATATTGTAAATACTGTATGATGTGGGAAACTCAGTTACATGTGACCTAGTATGAAACTATTTTATATTATTTTACCTTATGTTGTATGACCTTATGTTATATTTACCTTATGTGTGACTCTATTCTTTGTAAATGTTACAAGAAACAGAATAAAGATGATATTGAATTGAATTGAATTGAATCTGGTCTATAAATTTATCATAGCCTTTGATCGCTGAAAAATCTAATATGTTTATATCACGTGATCTATTGAGTGAGTTTTCGTAATAAATCTTCTATAGTTTCAGACATAAACAGTCAATCTTGAGGTGTCAGAGAAAAAATACAAATGCGTCCATCGGAAGATGGATCGTCATACCACACACGGCCTCGTATTACGAAACGAAACACTTTAAACTATTTGTAACTTAGAGGATTGATTGTACCCGATATCATGAGGGTAAATCTTACATATGAGTAAATATTCCATCTACAATTTAAACCGAAGATATACACATCAATCTGAAATCTGACGAAACAAACATAACCGGACATGAAAACTGTATCAAAGCAGCCTTGCAGATTTTACAATAGGTTTACTTGCAGTATTCATGGTCGATGGCAATATCCGGGAGAAAATGTTTTTGTTGTCATGCACTCTCAGCTTAGCTTAGGTAAAAATCCCTACTTTCCCTTATTTAAAGCAATGGTTCCCGATTTAGAGTAGAAACTCCGCTACTGTTGTATGAACACCGTAAGTGTGTCGGTGACGGGGAAAGTGTCAAACTGAGTAGCGACTGACTGCCAAACAGAAGAAAGGGCAACAAGCAAAAGTCTTTAGATGGCAACTCTTGGCATGCATGTTCAAAACGTGACTTGTTCTCCAGAACACTTGAGGTTTTCAGTGGGGATGAGCAGTGAGCAACATGGGGCGGTTATAGGACAAGGATTTTCTTCAGCCTTTGACGGCGTATGAGCCTTTACTGGTGTTGATAGTTCATTACCTTATGAAACACACATATGTGCACCAATATAGATTGGAAGCAACTTTTTCGTACTTCAACCAGTTAAATATGAATTAAGTATGTCTATATAAGAGAGAAGGTGTATTTTGTGGCTTTCTTACAGTTTAAGGCCAGTTGTGTTTAGGATATTTCATTTGAAGCCCCTATAATCGAGGCGAGCTGCGTTCAGTTTCTAGTAACCAAAAGGAAGGCATACTGACTAATCTCTGGATCGGATATACGGGATTTTGATATTAGACGTAAACTGTATAACCACTTGGATTCCAAGCTGGTAACTGCTGTGCATTAAAACGACCTGCTTCAGCTACTAGTAGGGGAGGGATCAGGTTTTATGTTTTTGTATGTGTCGATGTGTTTGAAGTTGAGGATGTTGTAGAAGGTTTGCTTTGTCAGGTTGGTTAGTTTGTCAACTATGAGTCTCAGTTGTTGTTTATCTTCTCAACTGGCGAAAGATCATAGAAACTCAGTCAAACATTCACTTTTCACTCCAATGATTCGGAATTCATGTCACCTTAACCTTCAGGCAATCAAATGTAAAAAACAATTTCTTCTGCTTTCTACCAAAATTGCGTTGTGATGGGATGAGACGGTGATTAAAAGAGTTTCCGAGGGAAAGTCAATCACTGGACAGATTAAGTTGTAATGACAATTTTGCGGAGAATTCAATAAGACAAGACCTACATTTATAAGTTATTTTCATCCTGATATCTGAACGCAAAGTGGTTTCTCAAAAATAATTCCTTTGTAGTAGTGGGGAGGCTGAACTTATCTATACATGTCTGAGCGAGTAATTATGACCGTTTGTACATGGAAAATTTCCCTGTTAAACTAAATCGATTGTGTAACGAGGTATATCATTATTTATGTTTAATAGTCAGTAGAGTGAGGTGTAATCTTTGAATTTTATGTGACGTGGTGACAATTATTCACGTTTTTTAAGTGTATAAATCGAGACTTGTGCTGCCATCAAAGCGCGTGTCTTTTGCATCGAATGAGAGACTCAATGACTTAAAATAATTAACCAGCGCATTTAAAACCAATGTAAAAATAATGTTTCAAGCAAATCAGACCGGTATTTGAATAATGTCCAAAGTTTAATGTGAACATTCAAGGTCGACCGAGATCACGCTATCACGCGAGGCACGGACTGTACTAAGATCGCGGACGCTGTTCCCAGCCGAGGTGTTGTTCATTACAGATTTGTTGGCACACATCATCTCCATTGTCTGTGGCCGTGTCACACTTTCCACGTGTTGATATGAGGTATCAGAGTTTGGTGAACTAGACACACTTCTCTACTTTCACTAACACTTACACCGACGCGTGACACGTGACTGGACGTCAAGGTGCCAACTAACGGAGACATGACAGCTCCTGAGTCACTTGGCGATGGGCTTTGGGAATAAGAAGAATATGAGGAGAATGGATAGGAAAGGTGCTTTTAAAAATCATCCTAAATTTGCATTAGGAAAACCTTTTACAGTACATACAGTGCTGTGAAGTAGACATTCTGGATTCCGTCCCATGTGAAAGATACAGCTATAAAAGATCTAGTTAAATAGAGGGCGAATACAGAGAGAGCGCACTGAAGTAAATTACAAATTTCTGATAACCGTGCAGACAAAAGTTTATCCTTTGACTTTTGGTTTAACCATACTCCTTTTATCTATGGTTTAACCAAACCAAACTAAAAGCACGACTTTTTGTAAACAACAGCATCTTTTATGTCGCGAAACCTAAAATGGCCCATATAACTAATGTGTTTCATACTAATTGGCAACTGCTAGCTCATAAATATATTATGTCTATTTAAGTATCCAAAATAATTGGTTGTAGCCATTTTAAAACTAATAAAATTAGTAAAATTTAGACACTGACAGATTGTCCTCGTATGTAAAATAAAACGGCCTTACAAGTTGTAATTTTAATATGAAATAACAAATCGTTGTAAACTATAGAAAAAATTGTGCAATTAACTTTCATACATAGCAGGCGTATGAATTAACAGATAAAAATTAAACTTCAATAACGACACACTCAATAACGTTCATTTTACAATTTTTTCTTTCAGTAAGAAACTGACTGCATAGCTGGTTCATAAGTCTACTTCAGTATGACATTTTGTTTGCACGTTGTCGTCTGATCTCGTAAAATGTAAAATGTAACTCTGTCAAGGTTTAATCCTGTACCAATTACCTTTGCCGCCCGTCATCACCGGACCCTGGTGGTGGTGAGGGGGGGGATAATTACCTCTGAAATTGAGTACCTCAGCTCAGCGTACAGCACTTGCTTAAACCATTTATTAAAAATGCATCCTTTCAACCCCTCTACAATAACACTGATACTTCTGTAGTTCTGGGGTAAAACCTTTAAAACCTAAGTAAAGTTTGAAATGCTGTTTTAGGTACTGTAAAGCAAAATGCAAGCTACTATTGGAGTTGGTCTGTATATAACCGTATTTGCCGTACTTAACTACTGAACTACTGAACTACTGAACTACTGAACTAATTAACTACTGATCATTACTTAACGATAATTAGATCCATTCTCTCAAAATTGCCTAAATTCAGTCATTACGCTTCAGCCATACAAAAATTTACAAACAACTTATTCATAAATATTCCACTTAACATCCCTAGTTTTGTTTTTCCAATACAAAATAATCCACTGATAGCGACTAAGCCTACGCACAGGCTTCCAGCCCATGTAGGCTTATTTCCCAACGTTTTATATTGAGCATTGCTTTCTATTAATTATTTCTAGTTTATATGTACATTTTTACTTTTGTGCATATAGTAAGTGAGTTTCTTTGTACTTTTGTTGACTGGAAGGGGATGTTCATGATTTCTACAGTATTGTATTCTTTTTTTTTTTAAATAATCTTGATTTTGATTTGATTTGATATTCCTAGGGATATTATACTCAAAGTTTTTTACTTGTAAAAGTACCTAACGTTTCATAACACGCATGTGTTCCTAAACTTTGCATATCCTACTAGGAAGAGTATCTTAGCTTTATATCTTTCACTCACAAAAGTACCGGTATCTCAACAACAGAAAATCGGGTAAAAATACTAATCTTGTCTCGAAACATTTAGTTTTTCGTTTGGCCTTTGAACTCTTATACAAACCTACTTGAGTTATATAGTAGGCTCCAAGTGAGAGTTAGGTCTTTGCCCAGACCATAACATTCTGGTAGGCACGGTGGTGTGTTGGTTGTAGTATAGTTAATGGTCACAGCTAACCTGTTGTAACGTATAATTGTACGTCAAGATCGCCCACCGCTTGGGTAATTAAATCTTCTTTTTCTTTTCACCATCTTCACCTCGACCGGAAGTGTTAATTGGAAGCCGTGTTGCATGAGAGTTGCTCTGTGGAAACGACGATATTGCGTAGTGTACTCTGTTTACATCCGCTAATGGCGGGGCATATTCTCTCCGTTGGTGGTTAACAAAAATGGAAAGTGGTAATGTTTGATTTATGTTAATAAAGATGGTGAAATTTAAGGATAACCCACAACTGAAACTAGATTTTCACAGTGAGTCCATGAAAATTTAAGTATTTAATGAGAGATTGAATGTTAACCAGTGTACTGTATTCTTACTTTGACGCTAAAATAAAATTTACGAAAATCACTCCAAACAAGACTGTATCTAAATCATGGTTAATAACAGTGTAGGATAATAACAAAAATAAATTCTTAAGTGGTTAAGTAAACCGAAAGATTAATACTGACATAAAAAGGTATTTTGTAAACGAAATACGTACACAATAAGCTTTAGATTAAAGCTAAGAATTGTAATTGTAATTGATAATTAATTTCAATGAAAACACGTAGCTGCCAAAACCTTTAAAATCTATATATAATATGTTAAAAATAATACCGGTACTTAAACTATAGATCCTAAACATATACGCTAAAAACCAAAATGCATTACTATACTTTTGCTGAAAGCATATGAAGAATGAAATAAGCTCGCATTAGAGTCGAATAAGCTCCAGATTAAAAGGGAATTGAGGCTGTATTCAAGCTAGTGGCTTTTCATAACGCATTACGGACGCGGAAATCTCGCAAAATCAACGTTTCGTTTGGCGTCAGAGCCAAGACTCGTGGAGAAGTGTCAATTTATTGAAGGTCCAGCAAGTATAACTTGACCCGAGCCAAATGATTCTAAACTAGGATTTTACTGCAGTAATTGACGATTCGTCAAATCATACCTGTACAGCTCGAGTTTGTATTTTAGTTTTTGTGACTCATTAACAAATTTGTTTGTACAAAATTTGAGTCGTAAAAAAATCGAAACTACCACACTTTCATAATATAGGAATATGGACACAATTCCGCATGTTGAAACATAAAGATATAAAGGAAACTGTATAATTGAAAAAGATAAGTGATTTATTGAAATTTATTAGGCTATTAATTACAATGCTTACATCTACCCACAAAATAAATGGTCCAAGACCTCCCGTAATGTCATTTACTTCCTGACTAACGAGTCTTTTAATTGCTCACAAAACATCTTTTACTTCAAAAAATGAAATTGGATGTTATTACAAAAGTTTACAGTAGAATTGAGTTAAATGTGTTGTGAAGCTTAGTTGTTAAATAAGATAAATGGTATTTGCCAGGATGATTTAAGCTGACAATCAACGAAATCTGAGCTCAATTCCGTATCATCAGTGAGGACTGAACTTTCTCATTAAATTCTACATAGACTTTGCTTAAGAAATTTGTTTAAGAATTACTTTGCTCAAACGCCTATTCCAAACAGCCTATCGAGGCCTAGACTTGAAGGCAAGTTAATTGCAGAGTTCCCATACCAATGTGGTTCAGCCTGCAAGCTCTAACTGGCTCTATTATGTGCACGCACATTATGCAAGCTTGGGAACTGCACATAACTGGGTCTAGGTTAGACTACTGGACGCATTACCAGCACTAGCACTATATAGCCAAGAGGTTGCTTTTGAATTTAGCAATGAAGTTATTGGCTGTACTGTACGTTAAATTAAGAATGGTATTCGGAGGCCCTATTTCTATTTGTTGCAACTGAAAATCTACGTTAGTGCAGTATTATGGAAGCTTGTACTGCGGTCGTAACTAACGTTAGTGTTAATCAGTAGCAATTGTACCGTGATGTAAGTCATGTTTAACAACAGGGTAGTTCACTACCATAGGCTGTGGGGGTAGGGAATAATCCCAGGTTTTGGGGATTCCAGATGCCCCGTTTGTAATTTTATTAGAATCTATTATTAACATCAATGAAATTTTTAAGACATTCAAAAGGCAGTTTTAAAAAATGTTTCAATATTAATATGTGTACAAAAAATATAAAAACTTGTCAAGAAATGGCGGAAACTGGAAACTGCGCCCTAAGGACTGAAGGATTTGTTTACCCCTTGTCAGCTAGAATTCAACCCCTACAAACGTTCAACTTATCACTGTAAGGATTCATGACATCTGATCATTATGCAATCGACAAACAAATAAACATTAGGGGTGAGTCTTTATTTGAATACTGAGAATATCGTTAGTAAATCGCCTCGGTCCTATTTAACGGGTTATTTTAAAATCTATATACAATATCCTGAATTAAAATACAAACACACAAAATATAGTAATAAAGGAGTAAATAAATAGATAAACAATATCTCGTGCAGCCATAGTCAAGGTTTAAAACAAATTGTAAGTTTGACGAGGATCTCAATGTTAGTAATCTAGCAATGCTTACAATTCAAAGTCGATTCCTTAGGCCATCTAATTCTTTAGGTATAAGACAGTGAATGCTGGCTGTTGTAGGTAGTGCGTTACGCGTAGTTAATGCTGTTTACACAGAAACATAACGGGTCTGGTCAGGCGGGATTTGAGGCCCATCGAGGAGATCTACCGGACCACTAGACCACCTCCTGTGACCCTACGTGCGGTGCTGCGGATCTAACAGGCTGTATTGGTGTGCAGGATCCCCGGATCAAGGCCCATTTACACGTTGCCAGTAGCAGTAGCTGACATTCTGCTTGAGGTTTGACTGGACGGTCACTAGCAAGGTGTGACTGTAACGCCAGATCACTTACACTTTATCGTTTACACGTTGACAGCTACTGGAATATGATAGATCTTTATCATATTTGTGGTCTATTTTCTGCAGTTAGCAAATTATTTTCGCGTTAATTATACAACTGGATAAATGTTTGGGGGAGGGGGAAACTGGCATGCCTTTAAAACAAAAATATTTGTTCTACTGGCAGATCTGAGGTTAACTGGCTACTCCAGTGACTGGCAGGACATGTTTTCACTGTGCTAGTCGCTGTCATCCTGTGACTGGCAACCTCAACTGGAACTACTGGTATCGTGTAAATAAGGCTGGTATGGTTAAGACCCGGCATAAATGGTCTTTTCTTTTGGACTAGATGAAGGACCTTCACGGACTAACTCAAAATGCATTTACTGTAACTGAAGATAAACGATATCGATAGGGATTTTAATAATAATTATAAATGTAGTGAGAGGCGGTATAATAACACTATGCTATGTATTCATTTCTTACTAGCTCACCAAATGCCGCTTTGAATGTTCTTCTTTTTCGATAAGGCTCGTAAGTGCGTCCATTTATTATTGTTTCAATATTTTGCAGGACAACTCTGCAAATTTTAAGTTTTGTCAGAACCATCACCTGTACACCACTCCTTTTAGAATACAAGTTGCGGAAGGTTAGATTTGGATAGGCTAGTAATTTTTTATTAGGGGTTGCCGAATTTTATTATTTCACGCTAGTCGATAGGAAAATCACTTGATATAGTGTCGGTTGATCAAGGCATATAAATTATACTCATTTTATAAATCCTTAGATATCGATAAAAATATTTAAAATACTACATCAGTCCAAATCATTATGGCAAACCTTCTAACTTTAATTTCAAAAGACGCAAGAAAGTCTAGATTGGACCTTGGACGACACAAACTTCAGAATGACTGCAGTTCAAGAACTATTATTCCATGCAGTTACTCTTTCAACTGCACATCAGGGTCGCATAGAGATCGCCCCAGCACAGTTCAAGTGATGATGCAACCAGCCGCAGTTACAAAGACTGTTGAATCACTTAGTGAAAGTGAAGGTGAAGTGATATCATAAGATGAGTGGTATGTCTATTCCCAAGCATTCATAATTTTACTGGGTAAACAAGTGTTAATGTAAGACTTGCAGTCAGATTGGAACCAATATCAAAATGTCCAGTTGAATTTTGAATTCTATACGAAATATATATGATTAATTTAAAAATCGTTGGGGTAATATAAAGTCGATATTGTGTTTAATGTGATCATACATATAGTAAAATATTCTTCATCAGGTCGCAGGAGCGAACGGCCAACAAAGTATCATTCATTTTTGCTCCTCACAAGAAGCAAGGCTTCCACGGTCTCACATAACTACAATATCGTGGTTTTATATTATAACTTGGGCTGATGGTTCAGCCTCACTGCAGATGTTCATCTCCAGAACACTACTGTGGTACCATGACACGGTGTTATACCGAAGACCACGATGTCGTATGTCGAGGTTTTTAATTGAAATGTTTCCGTGTTTCGACTGAGTTATACATTCTACAATGTATAACAAGACAAGAGTACGTAACGCTGCAGTTCAGCAGTCAGCAGGTCATCCATCCTTGGTCACTTTCCCTGCAGTGATCCTGTTGCAGCATTGGTCACATTACATCACCAGCTGGCGTCTTTCCAGCTTTGAAATTTCTAACTTTATGTAATATGAAAACCAATTCCATACTCTAGTTTACTAAGTCAAATACCAATTGGCGAGGATTGACCACGTTTGAAGAGAAAAGTTCAATTAAGTCAAAACTGTATTTTTTATGGAAACGACCAGTTTAAAGTTTGATTAGAACATGACGAGGAAAATGAACGCTATTCAAGTTTAAACACATTTTAGACTATCACACACACCTTTCTGGTTTGTTTTTTTACTAATCCCTTTAGAGGAACAGATTCAAAGTAGTATGTTAAATATTCTACTATCATACGATTACTCTATGCTATTATAAAGTTAACATACTTCTTCCTGACATTGGAAGAAGGAGATTTTCCGATAACTTGCCTTAAGCAATCATATTTTATGCATCCTGTAATGTGGAGTGCTCGTGATAGTATAGTTTGAGTTAGACCATGTCAACAGCACATAACTGTTGAGGAACTCTATAACATTGGAAGTAGAAGTAGACCAGTAGTGTTGGGTGCTCGCGATGGCAAAGCCTGAGGCAGACTTTCACCACGACCGGAGATCTGCTTGCGATCTGCACGTTGCATCACACTGCCTCTAGCCTTGGTGTCTGTAACAGACTGTAAACTGTTCTTTAACTTCATCATTGATGCTCTTTAAACGATAACTGAAGTGTTTAAGATATTTTGGACTCAAAGGTATTTTGAAAGTAGCCTAATTAATTGGCTAATATATATATCATAAAATCCCATTGATTCTGAATATCATGAAGCATTCACAATTCTTAGAACATAAGATATTATTACTTAGGTAAAAAACTAAAATGGTTGTTTATGAAGTTTAAAGTCTCTCATGTTTGTTGTAGCATACTGGTGATTAAGATCGGTCTTGCTGTGTTTAGTTCTATAGTCATACTTCAATGTTTACATTTACACTACCTTTTTATTAGCTCAAAAATTTATCAATATAAGCTAGATATTTTATTAACATGGATTTGGTTGGAGTATAGTGCATCTCTAGTGATCTGGTCTTCTATTCAAATACAAACCATACTTAAATTTTGGAATGATTGACCTATTTAGTTTTTATGACCCCTGGATGACCTAAATTATTTTTCATTTATTTTCACATGCTGTTACAGAGGAGAATGTTGTTATAAGTAGGCCTAATGTATGCTTCGATTCTTAGTTTAAAGTTCTAGTTAGGGTTAACTGCAGGTCGCGACCAAATCGTGGAGACCTTTGACGCTTCTGGCAAACCTTCTAGATAAAACAATTACTCAGAGTCTTTTCGTTTGTAATGCTCAAAGTCAACAATCCTACGATAGGTCACAGAAGCGATCGACAGTCCACCCGCATCACTTTCACTCCTGAATCACCACCTTCCACCTTCAATCCTACAACTTCCACCTCCACAAGGTCCATTGCATCACGTGACCCCGATAACCACGCCCTCTACCTCTGCCATTGTCACGGAACTTTTATAAATCCTGTTGCAGTTATGAAACAATACCCTTGTGCCTTGCTTGCAGGACCATTTGCATAATCTGGGGGTGAATAACGCTGCAAGTTTGATGCAAGTTGGGGTTGAGACAAATTTATATTTCTGGTAAACACTCATTTGCTGCTCCCTTTTTTATTGGTTCAAGTTAGGTTAAGTTGGGTTTGGATAATTATTGCATTATTTAGTAGGCTACGTGTCATTATCTTGAAATTATAAAAAATTAAAAAAGTAAGCTATCCTAGCCCCAATTATCCATACTCATGAACCCTAATCCAACCTAGCTTATCCAATATGTAATTGAAAAAGTAATAGACATCCATCGGATTATGACCTTCTATTCTGTTTTGCCTTATTGTAAACCCGTTTACATTTTTAGACATAAGACATTTTTGAAGTCTACACTGGAGTATTTTTCTGTTAAATCTCGTCAAAAGTATGAGTTAATTTGTTCTATTGAAAATCTGTCGATGCCTGTTTTGCAAAGTAAATTCAAATCTGATCCAATGTCGTTGCCCAGGAGGTAATACTACAACTATATATTGTCATTATCATAGTTCGATTTCCTTACAGGTCCAAATTTCCTTACCTTATTTACATATACGGAAATGATAAATGCTGACAGGTCAAAAAAGATGTTCTCCAGTTCCGAAGGTAGGCGTGGCCCAGTTGGATCTCCAGCTCCAGCACATTGTTGCTTCCTTCAACCCCTCTGACACTTGACAACTTGACACCACTTCCTGCGCTGCGCCTGCGTCAGGGCGAGCGCAGACAGGTTTCAACATGTCTGAGCGTGCCGCTCCGCGACTTGTTACAACATGTTCACGAGATCCATGCAGTGGTCCGAAAGGCAGTGCTCCGAAAGGCACTGGTTCGAAAATCATTTTCGGACTACTGCCTTTCTGAGTACTGCCTTTCGGAGCAGTGCCTGACCATGCTAAATCTGTCGGACCAGTGCCTCATCTTTGTATTATTTTCGAACCACTGCCTCTCGGACCACTGTCTTTCGGAGCAGTGCCTGAGCGTGCAGATTGTTTCGAACCAGTGCCTTAGCAATGCATTCTTTTCTGACCACTGCCTTTCGGAATAACGCCTGGGCTCCAACATTGGTTGAGGGAGGAGCAAGAACCGAAGGCGGAGACCCGTTGTAGGGGAAGGAGGGGTGTGTCAGTGGTGGGCGGAGTCAGAATGCCACGGTCATTGGCGAGACCTTCTCTGGAGGAATAACCCAGCACCACCACGCCATCCCGAGCGCTTCCGAACCATAACGAATATAGCCGAGGTCCGAATATAACGCCTTGTGTCGTCTGCCTGGAACACAGAGCAAAGAATCTGGAATCGGGACAGCGGAATTGAAATCGGAACGAAACGTCGGAGCGATTTCTTCCAATCCAGAGCCTCCTTTGAACACTGATAGAACTAGATTAGTCGTTTAATGATGTTATGTAATTAATTATAAACTATTTGCAGACCAATTATTAAAAGTTAAAGAATCCTATGTAAGCCAAACTAATCCTTTAATCTTCTTCAGTATATATTTATCCTTTTAAAAAATCTCCTGGTAGGCCTAGTGTTTTCTGGAAAAATAAATAGTGAATTTCAATCTACCTATATTTAGGCAACAGTTTTACAGTAATTTTGAAAAAAAAACGTTATAGTTAAATGCAGAAAGCTATGTGGAAATAAATGATATTTTACATGTTCAGACACAATAATAACAAGTAAGTCGATTTTTCGTAAACATACCCCTTATTTTAATTAGGTACTGTTAGTTTTCCTATCCATATAGTATTATCTAAATTTAATTATGAAAGTTGTATAGCTCATTCCGTCTGATGTTAACATTGCTATTATTTTTTTAGCATCTTCTTAATTGAAATCAATGTGGCCTATCCAAAAACACCAACTTACCTAAGATTAGCAATATCCTATTATTAGAATGCTACGGTAATAACTTATTCTCTTTTGGGAAACTTGCTAAAATTATATCCAAGTGTTGGTATTGATTACTATTTATTAGATCTCGTTCGTTTGTTTTTTAAGATAACAATACATTATAGTTTAATGCTCCTGCTTGAAAAGAAAACTTACAGTTACGTTACCTATAGGAAGGAACTTAGCATTTCATTTATTCCCGTAGGAATTAGATTATACAACACAGTATGAATAATATTGATGATGAATAAGTCTTTTTATTTCGGTTGGTCGCCTACGTTTAATTCCTTTTAAAGACTAATAACTGGAATTATAAGATAGCAAATGAGAGACACCATAACACAATACCTAACCAAATATCAAAATAAATATTGCAAGTTTAATTCATTATAGGCTACTTTGAATCCTCAGATGAAACTTAATTGGATGCTAGTTTCAATGAGTAAAGCGATTGCTACTGCTACAAGAAAATGAAGTAAACACATCTAAATACATTTTAAAATGTAGGTAGGCCTATTCAATCAAAATTCAACTCCCTTAACATATGTAAAACATAAATAGTTGTTAGGACAAAAAAAAGTCCTCAAACAATAACAAAATTCGAATGTTAAAGTAAACGCGTAAAGTAAATTGATAAAGTGAATTATAATTAGAAAACTGAGAAGATAGAACAAAATTTGACACTCTCTCTCTTCTAATAGTAAGGGGCTGTCGTCAAGATGCTACCCCGGCAACACGCCACCATCTAGAAAGTCGAAGTGTTGGGTTGACTTGTCCGGCCATTTAAGTGTCATAGCAACAGTATAGTAATTAATTATAATATATAGTACATTGTCGTTCTGTCCGCCAGTAATTTTAATACGGGAATATGTTTGATATCTTCTCAAACCCCTTTGTACTGCCGTTGATTATGGACGCTAACTGACAACAAGTGCATGTAATACACCATATATAAAAAGGGAACGTGATCCACATGATATTATTTCTTTGTACAGAACAGTTACTAAGTTGTTTTTTTTTTACTACTACCCTCTGTAGTGTTTCCAACTTAGGTTGGGCGTTTGTGTATTGTTAGTTGTAATGTGGTTTTTTTTTCACCTGAAGACGGGATCAGATTCCAGATCCCGAAACGTTGTGTATTGTTTTTTACATTCGTCATGGAAAATGCCCGCAATAAATCTTTGAACAACATTAACTCACCATCACCAACAATGAACTTCAAACAAAGAAAATGGATTTTATTTACGTAGTAATGCCACGACCCTCTTGGAAGTGTTGGGTGGACTTGTAGGTAAGCATTTAAGTGCCATACCGACAGTATTGTCATTAATCATAATCTATTGTACATTTTCGTACTGTCCACCAGTATTTTTAATACGGGATACGCGGTAATGGGAACACCATTACCGGAAAGATACGGAATCCATCCATCGGCCTCGGTGGTGTATTGGATAGCATGTCGGGCTGTAAAATCTGCAGGTACCGGGTTCGAATACCGCTGGCAGCACCAACTTTTTTATCAAAAGTAGTTTTCATATCAGCAAGTTTGGTTGGTTTGGTTAAGTTATGACGGTTTAATTTCATAATTAAAAAATTGTAAGATTAATTTTATAATTTTTCTTAATTTTATAATTAACTAATAGTAAAGTAAAAATTACGCGCTGTGTTCTCTACTACAACACTGTTCACGGAGGAATTTTGAACTAAACTATGACGCCATCGTTGCCTCACTTATACTTCCCGTAAGTCAGACCCCTACATTTAACACTTGACTTATGATCCTGCACAGATGTAGCATAGCATTGACTTTGGAATGGATTAAAATGCTTGCCCACTCAATATTGCAAGCAGATAATTGCATTTGCATTTACGATACCCAACCGGGGACAGTTCTCTTAATCATTTATTTTAATAATTATCTACAGCCGAATCAAAAGCATAAATCTACTAAGGGACATGCAGGTGAAATGTGTGCCGGTGCGGCACCGTAGCGAACGCAATTGGCATTCAAATATTTCAATCTGATGAATAATAAAAGAGCAGCGGTGATTGTACTACGTTACCCCGAGATTGGACGTAGTTCCCTGAAACACCCAAAGGTAGCAGCACTGCCTGGATCAGTAGTAAGTGGCTTGAAGAGAGCCACTTACTACTATGCTACTTTGCCACTTAACCAGAGAGCACAGTGTGCTCTCTGCACTTAACTAATAAGTTGGTTCTATGACATGCAATAGCATTAAAAAGTTATAAGGTTTACCAACAGGGTGCAGCACTATAATCTTTTGGGAGTATCGATCGAGCATCCCCGGGCGGGGACATTACGCATTCCTGTGGATATCCTGGGATATCCCAGGTTGACCATAGGACTACTATGGGATATCTTGCATATCCTGTCACAATATCCGTGGGATGTCCTGAGGAGAAAGTGTGCTGTATGGGTGTGACATCAGTCTCTTTCTTGGGGGAACACCGTTACCGCAACGATATGGAGCTTGGCTATGAGCTTCGGTGGCGTAGTGGGTACCGTACCTGGCTGATAATATTATAGTTGCCGGTTCGAATCACACTATAGTCTATAAACTTTTTATCGAAGATTTAGCTTAGAATCTTAACTGTACATCTTTTGTTGGAATTTAAGGTATTTATAATTTTATTTTATGAACAGAATGATTTTTCTATTAGTAAACCTTCATTAGATTTTTCCTTTATCAGCAAGTTTGGTTAGGTTATAAGACAGTTTAATTTATAATAATTTATAATGATTTTATTTTAGAACAAAACTGTTTTTTTCGATTAGTAAACCTTCTACCGATTTTATGTTGTGGGATTTTTATTCGGAGATTAAACATGTTGTTATGTGTTAACATATTATTTTTGTGATGGTTTTACAGGGCAAACCCTTAGAACTAAAGATACAGACGTCAATAAAAAGATCAAGAAAACAAAATTCAGGAAACTTTCAGAAACATCCAGTTGTGTCACCTTTTTCTGTTTAGATTGTAATAATAAATCATAGGTCGTGTATTCAGCAAAATTAACATAAAATGCATTAGTATGCTACTAATTGCAAATATATTATATACTTGCAGAGTACCCGTCCTTCGTACGGGGTCGGCATATAAATATAAAATTCTTATTGCATTTATACTCAAGCTTTTCGTTCACGGTTTTTTGTTGCTACTTGGTAAAAATTTGCTGTTTTCATAAAAAAATTAAAAATAATAATAGTGCTGCACCCTGTTGGTAAATCTTATACATTTTAATGCTTTTGCATATCATAGAACCAACTTTTTTAGTTGAAACAGCTGAATAAAATCTGTAATTCCCTTTAAATATGAATACTCATAAGGTTAACATGGGGAACTACAGAGCCAATATGGGGCGGAGCCCGAAAGGATTTTTGAGATAAGAATATGCCTATATGTTAATCGGGAATGTGAGCTATTATCATGCCATATTTCAGCCCAATCAATCCAGTGGTTAATGCTTGATTGAACTTCAAACAAACAAACAAACAAATAAACAAACAAACACACAAACTTTCACATTTTTATAATATTAGTAAGATTTTTTACAACAATATAAATTTAAGAGATATATAATCACTTACTATAGCAAATTTATGATTGGATATTTATGCATGGGCATTTCATGATATTTATTTGGCAACATATCTTAAATTCTATAGAGGTTGCATAACAAATTTGCATTACTCTGCAAATTAATTTGCATTAGAATAATTCCTTCACTAAAAACATTTGCGATTGAAAATATATCCTGGGGAGTATCCCCGATGTCAACTGCCCCTGGTCCTGGTCCTGGTGGTAGCAAGGTAGCGTAGAATGATTGAGTGAAGTGAGAATGAGAAGTGACTAACCGACACTGTCGTCGCCGCGCCAAAAAGTAGGGGCATGTCAAGAGGTAGGGGGGACGGGAGGCTGCTCCCACTCCACACCTGTATAGCTCCGCCCATTCGCTGCGAGGGGGAACCACGTTTCGAAGCAGTGCCTGACCACGCACATTCTTTCGGACCAGTGCCTGACCCTTGCATTCTTTTCTGACTAGTGACTTTCGGTGTTATAACTTTCGGAGCAGTGCCTGGATGCACATATTGTTTCGGACCAGTGCCTGGATGCACAAAATGTTTCTGACTAGTGACTTTCGGAGTTGTGACTTTCGAACCAGTGCCTTTCGAACTTATGCCGTTCGAAGCAGTGCCTGACCATGTAATTTCTTTCGGACCAGTGCCTTTCGGAGCACTGACTTTCGGACCACTGCCGCGCTCCCCATGTTCACGCCTGCGCAGCTGCACGGTCTCCTTCTTCGGCCTTGAGTCGTAAAACCTTGATACGTTGGTGAAATGAGGTTGTGAAAGTTAGAGGATTAATTTTAGTTGTCACTGTATCGTCTGCTTTCAGGTCAGAGTTAAAAAAAAGATTTTTATGTCAGGTATGAAATTCTCAACAAGAACCCACGATATTTGTTATTTCTTATTTGTATAAATAGAGAAGGGCTATAAACGTGACAAGCTAGATAGTTTGAATACAGTTATTTAGGTCTTAATCCTTTAGTTTAGGTTCTGACAGTTTTTGTCACCATATCCAAAGAAAATATTCCACTTCCTATTCAAAATGCATACCTTTGTAACTCAACGCCAACATGCATCTAAAATGGAATCGCTGTCGCTATTCTCCCCTTGCCTGGTAAATAACATCTTCTGACCCCGGATTTCGTTAAACTAAAACCTACATTTCATCACTGATTCCAATAACATTGTGGTAGTTTTGCCTGGGCGAATAAGATTTCGCCTGGGCACTTGACCGAAATTCCCAAAGCTCAAGTCCTGCCCTGCAAACATACTATGCCCTACTGAGCTCCTTGTTTACTCCACAACATTACCAGCTACTGGTTACCTGATTTGCTGGATTTCTGGTTATCACAGCAGTTTACAATTATTACATCTTCGTCCTTGGAGCCCGGAGGCGCGGTCGTCAAGTTGTAATCACTCCACTTTCACTTGACTTTCCCACGTTGTAATCGCCGCAGTTCCAGTTCTGAGGACGGAAGCAGCGTGGTTTTGCCATATTTGTCGTTCAGTTCGGAAACCAGCCCGCGTGTGGCCCAGGACTTTGATCCTCGTGCCGAAATTGGCCTTCTTCGCCGGTTATTACCCAACAAATACCCCTGCTTATAAAACTGAAAGAAAGAAACATGGGACAGAATAGGACAATAGTTAGGTTATTCCTACTCCCTATCATTGTTATCATTGTTGCTGTCACATGATGGGTACCTCTGATAGGTATTTCCACACTAACATGTATGTAAGGAGAGTGCAGGGTGAATGGGTAGCTCAAAGTCCAATGAATTAGGACAGCCTAGCTGTTTCGATCCATCTAATAGCTTCCAAAATCTTAGTATTAATCTTGTGATCTATAAAGAAGGTATTGTCCCTTTTGATCCAATTTAGTTCTATAATTGCAATCCTCTCGATGCCCGTATAGCCTGGCATGGTGGTGGGGAGCATAATGGGGCTGCCGTACAGTTTACAACCGTTAAATGAATACTGAATACACACTTAAAACGGCAATTCATCAGGGACCAGTTTAACAATAATGGTGGATCACATTCAATTAATTCACCTAAGTACAGTGTCAGCTGTCACTTAAATCAACACATGGAGACATCATAGACATACATAAAACAGTCAAAGATTGGTCATTGTTTTAGAAGGTGTACCATTTACGAGAAAAGTATTAAATCAAATAAAATCAATGTATTCAGAAAATAAAAAATAAAAAAGATCTATCAGATTGAGGGATAGTTATGACATATTAATTTTTCACAGAATAAAGAAAGCTGTCTTTCCATTAATTCTGATGCTAATTTAAAATACAAAATATCATTAATTGTTAGTCGGTCTGTTTAGTCTGTCAAAGTTAAATCCTCAAGGGACACAATCGAAAGACCACAGGGCACAGACAGAAACAGCTGGCCTTCACAGAAGAAATCCCGAACAAAAAAGACTGACCTGTGACTAATAAAACGAGACGCGACTGACGCTTCGTGTGTTGAGCGCAAGATAAATAAAACGTAAGTGGGAAGTAGAGGCGGCGAGATCTGAGTCCAAGGACAGCTTTAGATCACCCACAGGCGGTATCATGGGAGGGAATCAGCCCGCTAACAAGAATACATAATTCCTCCCACTTTGTAAATAAAGCAAGCCCGTGGCGAAATCAGGCGGGATTCCTGGGAATTTTGGTCCTACGTGCCGGATGATTTTACGTGACTGTCCCGTAAAGTGTAGGTTTTGGTGTTTTCTGCAAAGGTTTGACGGAAACTTGAGTTAGTTTGTTGTTTATTTTCTAACACATGGCCAGTGCCAAAATTTGGGGGATTTAGTCTTTTGTGCCGCATTATTGTGTAATTCACTTTTTTATGTCCTTGCATTAATTTCCAGACAAATAGTTTGTAGTGTTTACAACAATGAGCAACCGTGTATAAATGATATGCAAAATATTGTCCTAGAGTAACACTTTAAACGCTTAAATTATATTAATAAATTGTAGGGATAATATACCTAGTTTTCTTTGATCATTGGGCTAAAATAAATGGCCCTGAATAAAGATACAGCTGATCTTGTTAATAAATCTAAGAATATTGCCTTACTCCATTCTACCCTCACCCTGTATTCATATTCAGCTTAAAACAGGTTAATTAAGTGAACCTCTGTCTTCGTACCAGGATGACTTTGAAATTCATAAACATTGACGTTTTTTTAAACATAATTTATTGCATCGGACTTAAATTTTTTATAATTATTTATTACATCAACTAAATGGATAGAACTTGAATGTAAACCAATGCAAAGATTCTACAGAATAACAAAACTCCTGTAACAGTTCCGAGTTCGATCTACACTTCGAATATCCAGGTCAGTATAAAGGACTCAAGAGGGATGTAAAATTTCTTCTTCTATTGACTATCGCTTACTCTAGCAATAACGTTTACAATTTACTTGCCCCACTTTGTTCTTCGATGTTTTGTTTCACGATTCTTGTTCATGTGATATAAAATTGCAACATTACTCTTTTCTTGATATCTTTCAAAAGATCAATACACGATACGTTAAAGCCCGGCGATGACGTGTCTCGGGCGATGCAGTTTAGGTTTGATCATCTGATCGCGTGCAGACGAGAGTTAGAGGATTAGTTGAGCAATCGTGATCACTTAGCTGACGAGTCTACAGAACCGAGTCTTGTTGCCTCCGTAAACTAATATGTTTCCCAACCGTTCGTGCCTAACTTGGTTTTGGGGCCTTGTCTGGTAATATTAATTGCTGCAATACTTTAAATTAGGAACTGGGGACCGTTTATTTTTATTCAAAAAGAATATTTTAGACAGAATGTTTTGAGGAAACTTGTAGGTAATGAGGAAATTGGCAAATCTATTGCAACTTTTGAAGGATTTTGGGAAACGGTTTGGTTTCAAGTGCTGTCTGTTTACGCTTTTTACATGTTGACCGGTGGGACTGATCAGAATCGATAGTCAAAGCATTAATATTTACAACTTGCAGTCTTATTTACAGTGTTGGTGTATCAGTGTGAAAAAGTCATTTGCAATGGTCGTGTACAATAGTATAATGAAAATCTACCTGTTACACACAGCTAAGCCTAAATAATCCTACTCGATGAAAGTGGTAACTAACAGTGTAAACTTAAAATATGTAATCTGAGAGTGTTGTAGTGTTTCGAATGCACGGTATGCATGTGCTGATACCAATCATATTATTGTAACTCTGTACTGGCAATCTATTACTGTAAAACAGTATTCGTAATGCTTTGAAAATAATTTTCACGTCCTTTTTTATGTGCCCTTTGATAGCAACAAGAATTGGTAATTTTATATTTACTGTTTATACTACAGTGTATGAAATTGACTTACCCCAAAGTCATAAGAATTCCTCTGTAGGTGGTATAGTCTGTGGACCGCTTCACACAACTGTCGTGTTACACGCTCCAGTGGACGATGCTGAGGTCATCTTCATCTACTGGAACTGTACTGGTCTCTGCCTTCGGTGTTGTTCATACTATGTTACAACAATTTGTCTGTAGCTGGTATATTGTAGAACGCTTATAGTTAAAACTATTTTCTCAGATATTCGGCTTCAAATCTCTCCCAAAACCGCCGATGAGCAATAATTTGCTACAAGATCTTGCCGTTTTTACAACGCATGATTTAAGATGCAGGTCAATAATATATTTAGCAACATATAATTACTACACATAATACATCCATAACACTAAATAGGTATTGTACGGAATATAGTAACCCCATCCTCGCAAATTTAGTATTTTCATGGGTTTGTTGAGGTTCTCCAGGTGTTTCCTAAAAAATTATCATCATTTTCGGAAAAATATCACTCGTCTTCGTAATCGATTGTCCGTACGAAACTTGGAAGGACGGATAACCGAAGGTCAGTTAATCGATTCTACTATAAAATGAAATAAATAGGAATTACAAATATTCCTTATAACTTTAAAGGCTGTTAAACATGATTACTGTTCTCAGATAAGTCGAATTGTAAGGTATTTCCCAACTTATAAGACCTCAGAAGAAAACATGTGTTAAGTCTAGGCTTCATAGAGGTTATGTTAAATATCCATCTTTGCAAACCAACTCTTTTGGAGTCTGCTTTATATTATTTATCATTATAACAACTTTAAGACATTGATACACACCTAGGTCTATATTTTAAGCTAAATCTGAATGCAAGGCAAGGTTTAATGGGAAACTGGTTTAAAATATTTAAAAATATATTTTAAAGATAGACTTAGCCTTATGTAATTTTAAAATTTCTTCGTGGTAAGTCAACTGAACTACCTCGGTCGCGCCACAGTAGTTTGTCCGTGGTTCGTGCCCCCTGCATAACGGTAGGGCTACGGCTACGGGCCAGAGCATAGCAGACCACCACGTAGCAATTACAGTACTGTAGTATTGTGGTAACTGTACTTAATATTAGCAATAGCTCTCCGTGAAGACCTCATGACCTGCTTTGTCTTTGGCCAGTAATAACCTGTTACGATATCAACCCGACCCAGTCCACCGGCAGCATTGGAACGGTCATAGCTGGGATACAACTACAGTAGTAATAATGTTAACACAATTTGTACTTAACGTATACGTATTAGATTTTGAGATGGACCATTATTAATGTACTTTTAAATTGATGCATTGTTGTAGTGTTCAAGCATGGTTATTTATTAACGATATAATATAATAGATGAATCAATGAACCTAAAAATAATGGCACCTAGCTGAGCTTTAACATAAAGCCCTATCAATGAGAGTGCGTAAACACATTTATATCAGGACTTAAGTGGATCAAAAGATTATGATAATTCCTATTCCGGTAATTAAGTAGGTGGTAAATCACACAATGCACATGCACAATGCACACTTTACTTCAACTCCTATCAGTCAAATCCAAAAGTCATCATGACCACTGAAACTTGATGAGTGTTCAAATACAGCCGATTGAGCCTGGCCTGATGGTTGGCGTGAGTTGACGAAATTGCTCTCTATTATAACTCATTTTGCAGAAGTCTTTTGTTACATCCGTACCATGACACTTAAGTGTGTTATGTACAACTTCGCCGTCTTTGGAAATCATACCCTAATTTTACTTATACTTAGCTAATCAATGACTACAAACAATATCCTTTGGTTTATATTTGGTAATGACATAATTATTGACTCCCTTGTATAGCACTCTGTGGTATTTTCCCATCTACCAATGTCCAATACTCTGTGGTACAGTGTTGTGTCGAGTGTCGCGTCTACAGAGAGATCCAATGTCGCGCTTTGTTATGGTGATGATGCGGCTTCGTTCTCACGGTCGCTTACGTCACTCACTGTGTGAGGCAGACATTTGTTGTGTGTTGCTTATATGTTTCTCTTTTATGAATACTGATGGTCATAAAGTTCTTGAGGCAATATGACAAGGGTAAAGCTATACTTGGACCTATCCTCCCCTTTGATATAATCTGATTTATTTGAATAATACGCGTTCTTTTACGACAGCCAACAGTGTGTTCATGTTTGGTAGATTGATTATTTGAGTGGTTACTACAACATTCACTTGAAAGTACAAAAAATACGGCAATTAGCACTTGTAATAAAACATTTACACTTACACTGTTGACTCACAAGACGGTAAATACAAATAAAACATGGTACAAGTGGTGTAAGTGGTGATCGATTTCGATTGGACACTCCAATCGAAACCCAATAGGCGAATGACTTTCTGAGGCGATTGAATACTATAACAATATTTAGAAAAGTTATAATAAGGAATAAAATGCAGATTGAAATACTGACAGTATAATTAAGGTGGAATCTTCATTCATTGATGGTGTAAACGAAATAGTTGCAACTAACCATCCAACTCAAAGGACCGTATAAAATAACTTAATAATGTAAATATAATTTATATAACTGCAAATAAATATGTATAAAGATATTTAAGACGCCATTATAATGAAAATTTTACTAAATATAGACATACAATTTTATGTTAACAAGAATAATAGGGCTATTGAAAAATCGTAACAGACAGATGACTCATCCGGCAACTTTAAACAACTTAAAATGTTATGTTTTCGTGCTTATTATACAGATATTACTCCTTTAATATATGATATAATACATATATCTGTATATAAATTCATACTTATTCTAGAATGTTTTACAACAATGTAAACAAACCCAAAATATGTTACAACATGTCTCATCTACGACCAGCCACGTAGCACAATCGGAGACGGAAAGAATCAAAATTGCGTTCCTGCTTGAATAAATACCATACCATATTAATTTTATTTACTAAGATGAACAAATTTAAATTTCTTTTGTTAATATATCGAGCAGTATTGGAAGACCCATTTTATTACATCCTCTTGAATTTGCTTAGTTGACTTATAAGTAAATAGAAACTACTAAGTATAAGTTGTGTTTATAGTTTGTATTTTTTCAAACTTAGCGTATTTTTCCACGTTGTTCTTTTATATTTTTATCACATTCAAAGTTAAACAAGTACATTCTCTATTTCAGGTAAGCAGCAGTAATTTCCACTTCAAAACACCACTTTCGTAAGTACTGCATTATGTTAGGTTAACTGATTAAAAGTATTTCCAAATGGCCAAATCATGATCTTCAGGGGATGGCCGACTGGCCGTGTCGTTGGAAGTAGTGTAGGTCTAAATACTTGCTGGATTTTCGGATGCGTGGCAGAGGTCCATCTTCAATCTTCTCTGCAAGTTTCAGCTGATTAGGTTGAACCATTGATCCACTATTATCCACATAGTAATGAGACTATATAGGTTCTGTACTCTGAGCAGTAGCATTCAGTATACAACCAGAGGTGTTCGGTGAACTTTGGCAGACAACTCAAGGCTCTGGCTTTGACCTTGTGTCTGTGTCTGAGAATGACTCATTTTATCCGCCTCCTTTCAACCTACACGCATTTGAGTCTATAGAATGTGCCCGTTGCTGTTAAGCTCTGGCTTATTTTGGTAAGTTCTTCTTGTAGCCTTCCAGTTCAAGAATCTGACTACCTATTTTAAGCTTCACGCTTTTGGTTACACCCCAATCATAATACCGCTGTGAATTTTGTCACAAAAATGTAAACACGAAGCATGCAGAGTGTATATAAAAAACCAATCAATTTTGGCATTGTACTAAAAAATAGGAGAACTGTAAATTTACCATTTCTATATTTTGATCATCAGGTATTTTCCCTTTTACCTTTGCCGTTACAATCTCAATTTCATTTCAAGAAAGTTCGCACGGAAATCGTCACAGACTATTGCTTCACGACGCAAAGGTGACCCACGTCACGACATTCAATGTTTTGTTAACCTCCTCCTCCCCCCCCCCCACACATAGGTGTCTAGGCAGTCTTGCTGATGACCAAATAATGTTAGACTGACGTAAACCGCCGAATGTGAATGGGCGGATGGTGAAACGGCGGCAAACGGAAAGGGAAGTCGTTTACATCGCATTTCACCGTGAGATCGCGTTTTACACGTTGTCACAAAGGTAAATGTCAGCGATGATATTATGTTAAAAAAGCGTAGTCTTCATTTTGAAAGTCAGGGTTTTCAGTAGTAGAGGGGTTATTTAGAATGTTATTAAACTGACTCTTGCGGTCGCCTTCGCCTAGCGTATTGCATTTGAAATTGACAATTCCAACCCAGATTTTCCAATTAGGGTTCAAACAGTTCATTTTTAATACTATTAATTTGCAAAAAGAAACTGCTTCCTTCAGTTGTTCTCTCTGTAATCCCCCCCAATGTTAGGCTACTGTAGTGTAAAACTTCAATTTTATACACATTTATAACATTTTATTTGCACGCGGGATTTTGGTTTTAGAAGGTAAATTAAGCTGAATTCAACTTCAAACTCCCTTTGTATCCCTCACTATTGGAAAACTTCTAATTGCCAAGCGAGCACTAAAGCCACTTCGCTACAGTGACATCACCATTGTATCCAAAACGCATCTTTACCATTTTTAACTTCCCTGGGAACCCCAACGTGACTTCAATAGCAGGACGGCCCACACAATCGTCCAGAAGAGCTGACCCAATCAGATCAGCGAATTATTAGTCCATGACGCGATGAGGTCTGGACCTGCAAGGTGACTTTCCTTCGACAAGTGAGGAGTAGAGTCTCAATAACAAGATCTTTTTGGCAGCTAGTTAAGAGTTACGAAGCCTCTTGAGCAAACTGTTTTTGATGTTAGAATCAGTGGTTGATTAAACCGACGCGATGTTTCGTGAAAATTAAATCCTATTCAGGAAAACTTGCGAATTTCATCAGCTTCGTCATCACGAAACTTCGTCACACTTCACTATTATGTTTTGTAGTTCTAAACTTCTAGCCCAATTAATGCTTGTGATGGACAGCCATTTATAAAATTATTCATTCTCTCAGTAAAACCCCCTACTTTATCCAACTTGGTTTTCCAGTAGAAGTTATCCTTATCCGTGCGGAAAAATCGTTTTACCAAAGAGTATAACCGCGAATGTATATTAACCTTTTAATCACGTGATCGCCAGCTGATGTTGCACTTGCTGTGGCGCCGTCGCTGCGGTCGAGCCAGTACCGCAGTAACTAAACCCTTGTATACAGTTACAAGCGTTACCTCGCTCGGGTTACTGCATTGTTCCAGTGAGTGCAGCGCCGAGCCTTCCTACGTACGCCGAGCGGTTTTGCGTATTTTGTTGCGTATGGTTTCGCATGCTGCGCGGTTTTTATTTCAGTCTCATGGAAAAGTATCATAGGGTACTCAATTTTCAGGTATTCTGTGACAGAGTACAATTACCTAAGCTGGTGTGGAGGGTGTGGATTGAGGTTGGACACCTTCCCTGTAGGTTGGAGTTGGAACGTTAGTGTTTACGAATCCAATTTCAATCTACTCAAATTTTATGATTTTAACATAAACTAAAACCATAATTTGGATTCTCTTACATGAAATGGTGTCTATTGTGTTTTCTAACTAATTAATGTTGATTAAAATGAAAGGAATTAATCTTATTTGACTTTTATGGTAGTCACTTTCCACTGCAGAATAAAAGGCGATACAGAGTGAGTCTTGATCCTCTTTAAGCTGTGGTTGTGTCTAGAAAAAATCGTGTTATACAAAATAATGCAGTATGTAAGCAAATAATTACAAGTTCGTTGGCAGAGTACGCATACGTGTCAAATGTTTGATCTAATCAATGAACGAACAAGGTTTGGATATTAGTAGGCCTATTGAAGCATCAAAGTAGTAACCATCCCAATACTCAAGTTACTCATCTACACCTCTGAACCACCTGATGGTTTAGTATCCCACACTTTGTTCAAACACAGTCGTTGGACCCTTTGTACAGGTGTCGACAAAAACCTACAGTTATCTTTGTAGGTGGGCCAGGAGGGTTTAAAGGCACCCCTAGTTTTTGCCCATCTCAATTAATATAAGAGCGCGGTGGCAAGGTATTGTCACAATTTCCAAAACCCGTCTTTGGTCCCTAGAGCCGGCTCGGACATTTATTTCAGACCTGTCATTCCAAAATGTTCCGAACGTCCTCCGTATCTGATAAACTGCCGAGCGGTGTTTTTATTTTTTGTCAAAGTTGGGCCCGATTTTGTGTTGGTCCCTCGGTGTTTAAAGCTCCTGAAATTAAGTGTTTATGGTCCGAAGAACCATTTGGAACTGTAAAGTAAATAACCCGCAATGATATATAGACGGTTTTATGATTCGTGATGAGTTTATAAACAAACCGTACTATTTATATAGCCACCTTTATTATGATTTACCCACGTTAACAACTGTGGAAAACAACTCCCCACTTGCCACTACAGCCCCTCACACCTACTTCACGAAGAAGGCTTCAGTAGGCTTCACGAAGAAACGCACGTACTCTGTCTCTTCAGGTTCCGTTTTACCCCAAAACCCTTCTTATCCTTTAATTTATCAGATCCGGACAGCCAAGGAGTTTCAATGTTCGTCCTCAAATCTAAAGGTTGCTGGTTCCGGCTGGTTCAACTCCAAGCGGGTAGATTATGGATTCAAACACCATTTGTCATTGAACAGTGTATTTATGATGCTATCTAGCATTGGTCGACGTTGGGTCGAAACGAAGCCAGAGTTTTGATGATTCCCTAGAAAAACCGAAAACTGTGCTAATCGCGTCTGAACGCACAATATAGATAAATAAATAAACAGAATGGAAATACTATAGCTAATATGTGACTACATTAGAATAAATATCTGCATTTCGATCATTCACTATTTTTAAACAGTCCATAAAAATTACTTACTGTAAACAATGAAAGTTCTGAGCAACGTATCTTTCGCTGTGCTATCGTAGATGTTAGTGAAATAATTTTTTTTTATTTACACGAACCCAGAAGCCAAATACGAAGGTGTCTACTAAAATAATATCAAAAACAAAATGCAAATCTGCAAACTCCCAGTCAATGATATTGCTAACTGCTGACATACAACACGATAAATGCCAGTGTCCAATTTGCCATTACCTTAAAATTTACACCGTTGTCAAGGTGACGCGAGGCCAAGTACAGTAAAACATCAAGTATAACCGAGTATGATATTGTCGGGCCCGCCTATATCACGGGTCGAGGCCACCTTGTAGTCATTCGCCCTGCGTTCGACGAGGGCGGTGCAAGACTCAGGAACAATGTTAGATTGTGACAGCCTTAGTGCAGACTGCAGTTGGGGCAATAATAGTTTAGGTCAACTATGGAAATAGTTGAAAGAAGATGTTCTTTTACAATAAAAATTACACGGCACCTAAGTTATTACAAGTGTACTACCACACTGCAAACATATATAGTTTTAATTTTATGCAGTTTAAGATATACTTGGATTACTGTATGTTCATACCCAGTGATTGACCCTTTTCAGGCGTCATACCCCTTACAATTCACGTATGTTTACTCAGTCGTTTACTCTAGTTAGGAGTGATTATCCTTACAATCTAAATATGTTAAGACCAGTGATTAATCCAAGTCTTGGATTATTTACATAAAAACCCAAGTGTAGTCATACCGATTGGTAGACTCTTGTTAGAAGTACTTTCCCTATAATTCAACTATGTTCATAACCGGGTAACGATTTGGGGTTATTCTTACCATTGTTATTTACTTTCCCTCGTAACCCAAGTATAGGCTACTTAGTGATTGAAGTTTTCACTGAAACTTTCAACACAACCTAAGCTGTTCAGTGACTAACACCTTAATGCTTTTCCCCTCTTTATAATTATCAACTGAGATGGTGACGCCACCTATGTGCGTATTTTAACCAAAGGAGTGAGGTGATCTGTAGCTTTGTTACTGACGAAGATCAGCTGTTTCATTTGTCATAATCATTTATTTGAAGTACAATGATTAGGGGCAGCTGAATAAAGTTACAAACAATGAAAAAAAATAATGTATTTTCTTTTGATTAACTTTTCGAGTTCTCGGATGATACTTGGATAGTAAAAACAATCTCTTTTGACAAGGGTCAATCGCTGGGTATACTCATACGTGTATCGCAAGGCGAATTACCCCTGACAAGCGTTATTGGGTATGAACGTACTTGGATTGTTAGGGGAATCACCCCTGACTAGGGCCAATCATGCGTATGAACATACTTGGATTGTAAGGTGAATCACCTCTGACAATGGTCAATCACTGGGTATGAACATAGCCTACTTGGATTGTAAGGGGAATCACCTCTGACAAGGGTCAATCACTGGGTGTGAACATAGCCTACTGGGATTGTAAGGGGAATAACCTCTGACAATGGTCAATCACTGGGTATGAACATAGCCTACTTGGATTGTAAGGGGAATCACCTCTGACAAGGGTCAGTCACTGGGTGTGAACATAGCCTACTGGGATTGTAAGGGGAATAACCTCTGACAATGGTCAATCACTGGGTATGAACATAGCCTACTTGGATTGTAAGGGGAATCACCTCTGACAAGGGTCAATCACTGGGTGTGAACATAGCCTCCTGGGATTGTAAGGGGGATCATCTCTGACAATGGTCAATCACTGGGTATGAACGTAGCCTACTTGGATTGTAAGGGGAATCACCTCTGACAAGGGTCAATCACTGGGTGTGAACATAGCCTCCTGGGATTGTAAGGGGGATCATCTCTGACAATGGTCAATCACTGGGTATGAACATAGCCTACTTGGTTTGTAAGGGGGATCGCCTCTGACAAGGGTCAATCACTGGGTATGAACATACTTGGATTGTAAGGGGAATCACCTCTGACAAGGGTCTATCACTGGGAATGAACATACTCTGATTGTAAGGGGAATCACCTCTGACAAGGGTCAATCAGTGGGTATGAACATACTTGGACTGTAAGGAGAATCACCTCTGACAAGGGTCATTCACTGGGTATGAACATACTTGGATTGTAAGGGGAATCACCTCTGACAAGGGTCAATCACTGGGTATGAACATACTTGGATTGTAAGGAGAATCACCTCTGACAAGGGTCAACCATTGCTGTCGTGTCTAAGCTCCCGCCCGCTGACGTTGAGGTCGATAATCCATAAGCCTTGGCTTTGGCTTTGATACGTTGTCATCATACATCCTTTGATGTTAAGACTCATCGGTGATCGATAGTTCGTGCTTGAGTTACGGAAATAATGGGTATGAAGGACTGCCAACACGTCAAACTTGTGTCTGTACAATCTGTGACAAGTGTGAAATGTGCAAGCTTTACATTACTGTATTTTTCTCTTTCCACAATCTCCGTCTAGTCAATTCGTTAGTTGTGAGGCCGGGGCTACGATTGTAATTTTTGGCCAGCGGGATTGGTTTTTCCGTTTTCACGTGCGACGCACGTTTGCTGTTAAAACCCGCGAGACTGGAAACCACCTTTACGGACGTTTTTAGTCTAGTGTGGCCTGTCCCATATACCGTAATGTATCCCTCAAACACACTGGTATCGCCCCTTGGATAAAATTCAGCGAGGTAAGATGAGTGTGGTCCCGGCTTAGTTGCTCATAGTTATCAGGCTGCAATCTTAAGTAAATCTAGGATTTAGGTAAAGATTTATATACATCTATTTCTGTCCCTGTCCCTGTGAATCTTTTTGTTCGTTTCCCTAGTTCAATTAGTTCAATACCAAAATACTGTTTGTCAAACTGTTTTCGGTTGATTTAGTTTAGTCCAAGAAGTTTAGTCATCTATAACAGTAACTGTTTGCTTAGCGGTAGTAGGTCTGAAACAAACAAATACATGTGTTTTTCCTCATTCAGCCCAAATATAACTCTGTGACTAACCCTGGTTGGTCGATTTAGCCCTGTCTAAGCAGTTCATTCATCTAGAACAGTAAATGTTTGCCCTAGCGGAAGTAGGGTTGAAATGAGTAGGCTTACTTCTATTTACGCCCCATAGCGGCCACTTTTGTTCCGATTGTTGAATAGTATGCTTTGCTTCAAATTCATTTCTGGTTCATTGCATTAATTGTTGCGTTATTTTAGGATATATACTGTGTTGTTTGCACTTTTAGAAGTAGTTATCTTTTAAGGTTCTAATTTATAATTTCCCAGCTTTTTCTGGGTTTGTGTAATAAGGTACTTCCTCAGTCAAGAAGGAAATGTCCGCGAATATCGATCAATTACAAATTAATTGGTTCACCTTAAGTCATAAGGAAGATAAACCTATTATTTCAGTTTATTTTCTTCATCGATCTCTTTATCATTAAATACAAGTTCCGACTCCAAGGCTAAGTTTAGGGCTCCGCCAGGTAACCCTACCCCAGCCTTGAACTCTCCTCGGTCCTCGGACATCCAGGTTGCCGTCTCACTTTCTCACATCCACCTCTTTCTTCTTGCTCCATCGTCCTAGACGTCGGTAGACACGGACCTTCATTGATGGCGGTCTACAGCAGTGTCCATAGATAGGCTGAGTTCCTGTGGTTAGGAAAAGTGTTGCAATTGAATTATCAGTTGATTGTGGAATAAAATGGTTAAGAGTGAAGTAAATTAAATTTCCCACGAAAGAAGTAGTGGGAAAAGCCTATAAGATTGGCACAGTGCAATCTTTAGACGACTGTTAAGCTAGCAGGAGTGAATAAAGTTTGCATTACAGTGTTTCTCTTCTCTTCTTAATCTTTAAAATATTCACATCTCTAAAGGTTAACTGCCAAAGAGCGGTTGTCACCATTAAATCTTTGAACGGCATTAAAAACCACACAATGCTGTGTATTTACAATGAGTTGTTGTTGTTCTTCCCGGCGTACAACAGAGATTGGCAATTGACAGTATCATCACATTCTTTCAGAGGCTCAATTAAACTGTGTTAATTTGACATTCCAACTTAAATATGGGAAAAATGTGTAGTCCTATCCATAGAACCGCAGGGGGCTCACGCTTGCGTGGGTTCGTGGCCTGGGCGACCACGCGGACCCTAGCTCTCCCAGAGGGGAGGTAACTGCCCGGTGTCAGACCCGGCACTTCAGGTAGACCACAGTTATGGACGACTGGTAAGCGCCAGCCCCTTAGGGGGAGCCTCCAGTGACATTCCCTCCATTCAGGGTGGGGGGGGTGTTTAGCTCTCAGTGACGCCGTTAATTCCGCCTCTCCTCAACTACCTGTAACTGTGGTTGTGACTGAGTCCTACCTGTTGTGTTCGACTGACATTTTGTGAGGCATATCCTCGACTTTGGAAGTAGCCTCGTCCTGGGAGGTGAAATACCTAGCCCCCAGAGGGGAGGTAAATGCTCCGTGTTGGTATCGGCATTTCAAGTTGGCCACAGACATGGTCGACTGGGCATCGGGTCCCAGTGACATTCCTTTATCCAGGATGGAGGGGTGTTTAGCTCTAGGAGAGATGGAAGTACATCATAATCTCTAACCTACCTGTGTCTGTGGTACTTTGGGCTTCGGCCTGCTTGTGGTGTGCGACCAGCATTCAGTGGGCAAATCCTCGACTTTGGAAGTAACCTTTCCTGGAGGTGAAAACGGGCAAGTACCCGCAGCTCACGGGGACACTCAAGGGCAACGTAACTTTCCGCAGTGTGAGGGCAACGGTTTGTAGGTACTTATGCAAACCTATCCCTGTCTCTGAGCACGGACGGTATGGTTATCTTGAGTGTGGGGGGTTCTTCCCGGAACCTCAATTGAGTCAAGGGTGTCGCCACCTCTGGTGGATAGGTTCATCCGGGTGGGTCCCACTTCTATACCTGCCTCCTTTTGGGAAACCCTGATGGCCTGGCAGTGATGTTGGGTCTGACGGGCAAACGAAGTAGATCGGGTGCTGGGTCCGAGCCCGCCAGGGGTATCTGGGGATCTATCGCTCTGGATATCTCTGGTTCCCAGCAATGGGTCAGGCCTCGATCGGGCAGCGGTGTAAATGGGAGGTTGGGGTTCCCCCCGTCAGCGTGCTGATGGTCCCCTTCCTCCTGGCTATTGATGGCGGGTTCTGCCTGTCAGGGATGAGATAGGTCCCGAGTGTTGCTTGCACTAAATGCGTCGGGGCGCTCTACTATGGACCTCTAGGTTCCGACCTAGTGGAACCCAGGTGGAGTGACGCTTAAACAAGCAGCCGGAATCCCTGGTTAGGATTGAGGGGCAACCCTCTTTCCGAAGGGTCTGCTTCGGCAGCCGGCGAGCCTGATGACCTTAAGTGATCCGCCCATGATGTGCTAAAGGTTGATGCGTAAGCTTCGGCCTACATCATGGGGCCCGGGTATGTCCTGTAGGATAGGTACCGGGTAAGCAGTCAGGGGGCTTCGGCTCTCATGACAACAAATAATAATAATAATAATAATAATAAGTCCTATCCATAGGCACAGGTATAATGGAGTGAAATGCCTTTGGTGGCCGTTTCGGTAGCTTTACTATAGACCAAGATCAGCTGTTTCCTTAGTCAGTACCAGGGTACAGTTTCAAACCATTAAAATCCCAATTTCCAACTGTCGTGTATGTAACAGACCAGGAAGCTAGATGCCTAATCCACACAAATGCTCTATTCAAAACACAATGTTATAGAGGAAATATCATTTTAAAATTCCTCTTTTTAAAGCTCGATAATTATTGATGAGAACACGTCTGTACTGGGACTTCAACTTCATTCAACCTCATTTTTATACAAAGACAACACTCGGCTCATTTCCCAACCGGAGACACGGCACGAAGCCTCTAATTGGTAACAGCTCGTGCTGTGTTGCGTCAAAGCCATGTTTTATGCGGGCGCGCATGTGCCTTCATGTTTATGCGGACGCATAACTGAGGCCACGTGATCTTCGGTCACGTAGGGACAGTTTGCTTGGGATGACACAATTATTGCGCACCTCTTGTGATCTAGTCAGCTGTGAAACATTCAAGTTGTTACCTTTGTAGAGGACGTGTGGATGTTTAAAGCAGGGGTGGATATGATGCACCTGTGTTGGGGCCGTTTAGCGAGGAAGGGCTGGCAGAGAGAGGAAGAGAGAGGAGGGAATTAGAGGATAAAGAGATAGAGACCTCTGGACCTAACCAAACACAATCCAACTTAACCTAATCTAATCCAACCTAACCTTACCCTACCTAACATAACCTAACCTAACCGAACGCAACACAACCCCTCGTAAACTAACTACCCTAATTTAACTTCCAGTTTCCAGTCCGTTCACTCTCTACCTTTCCTGACCCTACGATTTCATGATGAATTCTGCCAGTTTTAACCCTACTCGGTAACGGTCTATAGGTTGTCTCTTTTAACCTCGAATACACCCATCCACATCGGGCTCAGGCCTGTATACACTTCTACGTAGAGGTGTATATTCAATGGCAGAACTTATCAATCAAAGCAAGGGGTGAGACAATACAGTACAAGAACGAATTGTGCTGTATTACATTTGAAGAGGCCACTTCGGGACTCGAACCCACGACATAGCAGCCTTGGGTCCACAGTCCATCACGCTGCCGACTGAGCTTAGGCGGTTATGTACAGTACAGAGATACGCAATCGGTACTTGGTGATTACGATGGGAAATGTATACTACAAAACTTGTATACTCTCTTAAAGACTCTCAAGGTATTTAAATACACTTAAACTATTCCTTTGTCCGAGACAATTCTAAACTTACGCCACAAATACCTTACATTAACCCCAACAGTCTTCCACACCTAGAATTCCTTCACGTACAAAGCTACACCGATGTAATTTATTACAATGACAATAACAGACCGTGAATCAATTCCCAGGTTTGTGGCATTTAATTTATCCCATGGGACAGATGGTAGATAAGTGGGAGCGTTGCGGTAATTATCCCAGGGGACGGACATCAAGTGACAACGGCATCTCATTCTGTAGTCAGTCCTCTCATGGAGACGTCGACTAGCTACTAGAGTGTCTGGTGTAGTGTATAAGTGGGAGCGTTGCGGTAATTATCCCAGGGGACGGACATCAAGTGACAACGGCATCTCATTCTGTAGTCAGTGCTCTCATGGAGACTTCGACTAGCTACTAGAGTGCCTGGTGTAGTGTATAAGAAAAATATTGTTTTAACATTCGAAAAAGAAGACTTTCTTACACAAATGCCAGGTCCAGTGTTTCAGTAAGCCAAACACCTGAAATGAACTATGATTAAATATTACAATAGCTCACGCTTGACTATGGGACAACTTCAACAGTAAATGAAAATTTCACAGAAAATTGTTTAACTTACCAAGTTTTAAATGGATCTATGAAAGGTTTGTAAATTGCTCAAGTTTTTAAATAACCTTTTTTAGTCTAAGCGAGGTCGTCCACAATAAGATAGTGAATATTTGTTAATAACATATTGTAATATTTCGACTTTTTGCTTATCCAAATCCTTACTACCCTCCCAGAGATCGAGTACACCATTTACCTGCGTTTTGCACAAGGAAATTGTATTTTGCTAGATTAAACGCCACAGGTTTACCACTAGTCCGCTACAGTAGCTAAGAGCCTCATAGACAGTTCGTCACGACTTCCATCCGCGGGACTCAACCCAAATTTGAATCCCGTAATTGCGGGTCGCGTCCGCAGCAATTTTGTGAATGAGTTTAGTCAAAAACGGCCTTTCATGAAAACAGAAAGGAAAAAGAAAATAGTAAGTGTTCATTTAGTCATAGGTAGAGTGTTAGTTGATGTCAATATTTTTTTTACTGTGCAATGAATGTTCTAAAAAACATATTTGTATACTAAATTGAGCAAAACTCCGTTAGATTTTAAACGCATACAAAATAAAACAGAATGATGGTTCTTTTAGGTGGAAATTCACAATAAGTTACCTGTAAGATTTGTAATGTATATTTCATATGAATCACAGATCACAATATTGCGCCGTGTCGAAAGATAATCGAAATCAATTGCGGTCTCAAGGGTATTCTCACAGTTTCAATAGCTTTCAATTCATCAACATTGGCAGAGGAATTCCAGCGGTTTTGTAGATCCGACATTATTATATGAGGTTTTAATATTTTTATAAAATAAATTAAGAGTATACTAAGAGTATACTAAAGGGTTAAACACATTATTGCCAACGTAATCCTTGGTATCTTTGGTACCAAGGATTACGTTGGCAATAAGGTATTTAACCTCTAACCTCTATCAAAGACAATAGAGGACTGATTGACGACAGGTTAGTAACCTCATTTTATGTTTAACCTCTAGATTATTTGTTAAGTAATCCGGAAGGCAAAACCTCCGAAGTGAAATTAAGAGTATGTTTTGTTTGTACATTGTACGGATTTATGTAACGTTAGTTTTTTAAGGTTTAAATTATATAGACACGAAAACGAGCCGATTTTTGATTGATGTTTAAATCGTGTTTCCGTCCGTCGGCGACGCATTATAGGACCCTCATTTGTTCACAGTTTACTTAAGTCAACTGTACTGTAGTATCTTTGTCGATTAAACTCATTCCAAAGTTCTCATTTTCGTTTGAGGACGGGATCATATTCCAACGTCGTGAAAACATGGTTTTTTACTACTCATGATGAAATCGTTACCGCAATAACCTCAAATAACATACACTCGCCATCAACAAAAGATTTACTCTGAACGTGGAATATTATTAAAGTTGTTAGGCTATTTAAAACAAGTACTTGTACAACAGGTAAAATTTAGGATGTTTACAAAATATCTTTCGGTGCGGTTTCTAAACATATTTTGTTCGCGATTCGCAAAAAAAGTTTTATTTTCTAAGTTGTATGTCTGGGAATGTTTTTGGGTGAGAACCAAAATTTTGAAAGCTCATTACTTTTGAAACTGTAAAATTACGTCATAAAATGTTTTAGGATACTTAACACAAATCTCAAGGTCTATAATATATAACTAATAAGAATATAATGTGTACAGAAGCCAATTTTCAGTGGCCAAATACACACACATTGTTCAAGGTTTTGCACACTGTGTTTGCAATCCAACCTTTAGGCAAGTCCTAAGATAGCAGCGATAGTGAGGATAGAATGGGAGTAACGGGACCCATGAATGGTAGGGCGGGTCCGAGGATGAAATGTGACTCAAGGGAGGTAAAAAAAGACTCCAGTTTGTATATCCTAGAGGATCCTACGCCGCCAACACGCAACAGCTGGTGCTGTCGAGAACTAAATGTTTACTGAGTTAACGTGTATGACTAATGGTTGCTGGGAATAGACACAACGGAGTTAAAGGATTTGGGTGACACCTTCGTACCGACATAATACTTGAAGATTAATTTATTGTGGATCAGTTCAGGACTAAAAATTAGTTACGTCCGGCTTATGTCTGGTAGATATTTTTTGTTTACTATTTCTTTTTGTAACTTATTTTAAAAATTTGTTAACTACATAATAAAAACTAATATTAAATTTGTAAGAGTTGGTAAAAACCACTGACAAAAAATACACACTTTCAAACTATGTTTATATTGTAAAATATGTTTTTCTTTTGGATGCATGGAATCTACCCATAAGAGGAACCTAGCGTTCCTTGACACCCTGTATGTATAAAAATATACTTTCAATATAAACATAATTGTAATTGTGATCAGAGGTAAAAAAATCAGGTCATTGCATAATTGAAATCACCGATTTGCAGTGCTGTAACACATCGCCTTATCAGAAAGAATATAAAATAAAATAAAGAAACAGCGATATTCAACCAAGAAATTCCTACAAAATTGACAGTGTACAAAAAATGAAAGAACCCAACAACCGTAAAAACGAAACATATTACAGCCGAGAAACAAGTAGACTCATCCATAAACACAAACTCTGCCGGTGAAGTGATGAATAAAAGATGCCTCATTGGGAATAATGGCCAGAAACTGCGAGTGAATATCGTGGGAGAAAGTGTGAAATGTAATCAATCGAGGAAAGATGAATAATGAATGGAACAGAAAGGAAGTGGAACGGGGAAGACGTTCCAGTGAACGAACCCAATGTTCACTGAACAGCTGTTCTGACTTCTGAGTATGCGGTTGGTTGAGCGTTACCGATAACTATAAACTGATTAGTGGGGTCGTATAGCTGCATATAGTGGCAGAATATTTCAGTTCTGTAGTTTCAGTACAGGCTGCAATTTTAGGTGGTCATAGTATACAAGTTTCTGAACCTAAAACCGCCCAGACCCCAATTTTTAAGGACCTCGGTCGTCCGTAATGACGTCATCAAAATGGCGGCCGTAAGAGGATCCTGGGTCCCCATGAATTGGCTATAACGACCGAATGCCTGAACCGATTTTCGTGAAATTTGGCACACAAGTGCTTAAATACATTATTTCGGCCTGGGTTGAAAATGGTCAAGTTTCATCAGGTCATTTCAAAATGGCGTCCATTCAAAACTAAAAAAATATGAGGAAAATAATTGTGAATTGTTTAATACAGGGTGAGTTTTAAATGAGTTCCCCCCCCTACTTTTTTATACATTTCTTAAGATATTAACTCTGAACCACGTCAGATAATTGTAGAGTAGCGATTACTTCATTTTGACTGGGTTTACATTTTTGGCCGCCATCTTGGATCCGCCATTTTGGATACAAAAATATTTTTTCAAATGTAAAGATAGGGTTGTGACCCACCGATTCAAACAAAACCTTTACGCTGAATACGATGCTGCAATCCGTTTAAAAAAATGTTGATCCATTCTAAAGTTATGAGAACTTTTTATAACTTTATTTTTAGTCCATTATAACATTGTGCATTTACAAACTAAGGCCATAATCTCAAAATAGTGCTAGATAAAGATAAGTGGACACCACCATTCATTGTTGACCTATTTTCACTCAGTTATGACGGATGTATTTTTTTCAGCCGCCATCTTGGATCCGCCATTTTAAAATGTGATAAATTATTTTAAATATGAAGGGGGTGTTGTGACCCATTATTTTGAACTACTTTTTTATGTTGTATTCAATGCCGCAATCCGTTTTTCATTGTCATGTTTGGTTTTTGAAATATTGACATTTTAAATCAAAATAATTGTTATATTTTATCAAGAAAGCTTGATAACAAAAAACGGATAAAATAAAAACTAGGCGAAATGAAGTAATCGCTACTCTACAATTATCTGACGTGGTTCGGAGTTGATATCTTAAGAAATGTATAAAAAAGTAGGGGGGAACTCATTTAAAACTCACCCTGTATAAAACAATTCACAATTATTTTCCTCATAATTTTTTTAGTTTTGAATGGACGCCATTTTGAAATGACCTGATTAAACTTGACCATTTTCAACCTAGGCCGAGATAATGTATTCAAGCACTTGTGTGCCAAATTTCATGAAAATCGGTTCAGGCATTCGGTCGTTATAGCCAATTCATGGGGACCCAGGATCCTCTTACGGCCGCCATTTTGATGACGTCATTACGGACGACCGAGGTCCTTAAAAATTGGGGTCTGGGCGGTTTTAGGTTCAGAAACTTGTATACTATAACCACCTAAAATTGCAGCCTGTCTGCCAGAACTGAAATATTTTCCTGCTACCCAAGCTGACTAGATTGGTTATTGTGCTTACATATTTACAAGAATATCGCCAGTTTATGAGAAAGGCTTAGAAGCTTTTCGATGTTTAAATCTTGACCTACAATGACAGTTATTGAAAAAAGTGATTAACTGATGAATTTTAAACGCAATAAGCCTCCCCTAAGGTAGACATAAAATGTCACATGTTTTATATCGCCTAAAATGCGAAGACGTTTTAATACTATTTTGCAGTATTTGTACTTGACAGTACAACACGGCGTGAAAAATAATTTTCTTAACACGTTGGGTGCTGATGACGGGAATTCCCGCAATTGCTTAACATTGAAATAAATGCAACTTTTATGTTCAAACATGTCGACCGCACGAATACTGTTAAGCAAAGTTGTGGCGCTCATTTTATTATTTTTTTCCAAATTGGTTATTATTATTATTATTATTATAAACAACTCCAGTTCTTGATAACTTCACACTATGTATCATATTAGCTGAAATTAATAACAAAGATGTATAACTTATCTGTGATTTCTTAAAATCTTGAAAGTAAGCGTCTAATTCGACGGGTTTTACCTTAAACTATACAAATATGAACGGTAGAAGCAAATACAAGAGGCGTGCAATGAACATCAAACAAAAGAGTAATTTCGCGTTTGAAATGGAATATTTTACTGGTTTATAATAGAGTAAACATTATAATATAAATCAGCGTCCATTGGAAAATCTATCAAGTGATGGAATCGGCAAGTGTTTCGTTTGTAGTTCGTCAATCCTTTCGTATAATGTATTATGCTGTAGATTCCCTTCTATGTAGCTGTAGTCATTGCCAACATATCCCAAATTAATTACTGGACTAATTATTATTGAATCCAGAATAAATACTCATGCATTTTCATAATGGATTTTTACATACAAATCTCCCAAAAATTGTTTAGAACGGTTTAAATCTAGGGATGAAGAAAATTTTTTCTAGCAAATTGATATCCACTTGAAAATGAACCTTAGGTTCGAAACCGTGGTAGTTTACCCGTAAAACAGAATCACTTGATAGTATAACACATGTTTCAAATTTAATTCTAGTACCCTAGACGGATTTTTTTCTATGCTCTCTGGACTTAATTCCTCGGAGCTCGTGTCCGTACCGAGGCGGAGGCTCGGGCCTGGACATCCTCCGGAAGCTCACGCTCAACCGGCTTGGAACATGTCTGACATCCGGGCGGCAATGGTCACTGAGAGAGTGGTAACCACAAGGTACGACTTTCAATCTTTAGTTATCTTCCTTGATATGCAGTACGTAAAATGTTTCCGAACAGTAGCCTAGGAATCAAACATTTGATTTCGGATAGCGTCCGTCAGCTGACCCCTACCCTTTGTTGAAATCCCATTTTTCATCAGCTGTAGCCAATTTAAAGTAAAGCTTAGATAACACAGAATAAGCTACTTTGTCCAGTCAATCGTGGTGAAAAAGTTTAAACTATATTTATCCCATACGACAACGATTTTCATAATCATTCAAATTTTAGGTTCGACTAGTCCTCTAATCCAAAGTTCAACCTGTGCCGGTTGTTGATTTTATTCCTGGGAGCATCTTCTAGGTAGTGAACAGTTTTTTTTATAGAAAATAACTGCGGATATCTATAAATTGACTACTTTTAAGCTAATTTCGTTCTTTAATGTTTTTTTTAAGTCAATACCTACTTTTAGACTTATTTGCGAGTGAAATTGTTGGTTTTAAGGGAAAAAATCCACTACAATAGTTTAGAAAATATTTTAGGTCTACGGTGTAAGCTTTTCACAATTACAGCTAGAATATTTATGATATAGTTTTTTTTTTAGAACTACGTCAAAAATCAAATATCATATTCATTATGATGCCGTGAACCTATCTCGAAAATTAATATAGCTAGAGGTGAATTTGAATGGTAGGCTTGATTAACATTCCGCAAATTCCGTCCAGCAAATTCAATCTTCTAGTCATTACTATAGAGTTATTTACATATGTTGTGCCTATTCTAATTATGTATTATTGTATTTACACGCATGTCTTATATGGAACATTTTCTAATAATTTTTTTTTCTTCCAGGTAAGAAAAGTGGACATTTGGCTGTTAGATGTATGAACAATCTACGTGCAACAATAAGGTATATTGTGGTTTAACGCAACTTTAATAAGTGCACTTTAATAAGTTAAAATGTCGTAAAAATATTTTCCTTAGTCTATTGGTGCAAGTAAAGATAATATAGTTGTTTAGATAGTATATTCCTGGTTAGCCACCAAAAGTGTGAACTTAAAAATTAATATACAGTATCAAACACGAGTAACCTCTAGACCGACGAGACAGTTGTCCGCATAGCCACCTGACCGAACTACCTCTATCAGCAAAGTCGGCCACTAACACTCGTCAGTGATTGCTTTAGTAATATAGCTCATTGCTAGATATTCGAATAATCAACACAGTTACACTATTGACAATCAGCAGTGTCAGCGGTTGTCTACTATTCTATCAGTATAACCATTGTTTTGGCTATGGATATATTTGGATATCTAGATTGTCGAGTAATCTTTGTCGTACGTAACTCTCGTCTCCATATGTGTGTGGTTTATTGATCAGCAAAATCAGCAATCATCCGGTTCAACAATCAGTACTATAACAGTTGTCCACTATCTATCATAACAATTATTTTGGAAATTTAACTATCTGATTGTTGTGTCATTTACGAATAAAAACTGTTTGTCATACAGTATGTCTTTGTAGCTTTATCGAACTGTTATACTCTTCTATTCAACAAAATCAGCTATTCAGTTTAGCAATCAGCATCAACACAGGGCTCCCCATCAGTCATCACAAATTGGGTCAGATATGGATTATTGAACGAAGTTCCATCATTGGGACATCCTGAGGGGCCCTAACTCTTGATTGGTCGGTTGTTAGGGGGTGGTTGGGGGAATGTCATGCTGTACCCGTGACAGGCCAATTCATCCCACCAGAGAGAGGCGTATGTCAATTTTCTTGCAGCAATCAAAGTGTCAAATTTACAAATCATGGTACATTGTCGCATCTTATATTATTAACTGTTATATTCTTATTTGAAGATCATTACAATATATGGGCTACTCTGAACACATCTATAATTATATGAATTTAATATGATCTTTGTAATTTTTCAAAGGGTTCGTAATTTTTCAGCGTTTGTTCTGTTTGTTTTTGGTTGTATGGTGTTGAAGTCGAACTCGTAGGTACTACCCACTCTTTTCATATTAAATCTAACTTTATCTCAAATTACGGAGTTTTAGCATTTTTTGTTATTTTCTGTGATAGAATCCTTTTTGATTCAGGGTGTCATTGTCTCAGGCTGGTTTACAGTACGTAGGCTATACGATATTCTCCCACTCTTGACTCCCATGAACGTTGCGTATAGTAATTATCAATTAAACGATGAAACAAATTAACTTCTCGACCCTATGAGCTAGAGATGCAACTGTAGGTAACATTTAATGTAAGAATTCAGAGACTTTGAACACCATGTAATAGGGACATAATACATTGAAGACAGTGTTCTTAGTGCATTGGATCTAGGGGCTAAATAGGTGGTTGATTCTTCTAGTTGGTACCAACATAACAAAATTTTACAGTGTGTCGATTTTCAAGCTGAGGTGTCGCACCAGTTGTATTTCTAACTCGGTGGCTGGAACTATCAATTGTAAATTCAATTGTTTATTCCAATGATCACTGGTTCTTGGTTATTCCTTAGTGTTTCAAGTTACCAGATGAGTTTATAAACGACCCCGAGTGACTAAAGTGCCAACTTGAAGTTAATTGACAATCATTTCCAGTATTTACAAACACCTGTAACCAGGAAGGTGTCGGCGGAAGAGCCGCTACAGGTGGACCCATTGTTGTCACCCCGGAAACAGCTTTTGACAGTGTTGCCACCACCCGGAAGTGGACGAATCAATCATACCAACGTGTAAAGACATTTTCAGGTGAACATTGTTTGGCGGGCTCAGTAGTTATGGACGATGACTGTACTTTTTACCCTAGTTCTTCATAAAGACATAATTTCCAGCTTAAAAGATAATTGTTACTGTTCATTTTCATAATCCACAGTTAAGAACTGTAAGGATTACCATCAGGTCAAGTTACAGTTTGTAAATGCCTGTCAAGTGTTTTTAAAAATATAAAATTGTATTGTGAGCAAATTAATTAATTCCAAACGGAATTGACATCAATTTATTTCAATTAACTAAACCTTTGGCTAAGGCTTTGTTTGCACTAAGACCTATCTACACAACAACATGATTAAATTCCACAATCAGTGTTACCAATGCCAATACAAACGTCTGCAGTATCACAGCGGGACTGTGTACTGGGACCTGAATAAACACTCAGTTGTTTGTCAACAATAGACACATGAATAATAATGGTCCTGAATAAAATTAAACCCAATTTAATAAAAAAAAGTCGAAAATACTTTTATAAACTTTATAGACCGATCTATAATTTTTTAAACATTGCCTTCCCTTATTATGTTGCCACCACATTATTGGCACAAAAAGTACGAGTAATTTCACTCCTGGTTATTTACTAAAAAAAAAAAATAGGTTGAAATAGACTCTTCCTACTCTTTGACGTGTCGTTGCCAATGTCATCCATACCTTTGAGTTCGTCACTCGACCAACTGAGTCACCGACTAGTGTTCGTTGGCTGTGCTATACTTTGAGCTCCAGGACGATGTTTTCCCCTGTTTGAATGATGAAAAGGAGACGTCGAATGACTACATTTTTGAATGAAGTGAAAGATCTTTGCGGAACTGACATCCATTGGGTCGTTACAGGTTTGACTTGTCACGCCGTGTGATCACTACGGTTGGCGCATTGATGGTGATTTGTAGTTTTGTCTACTTTGTTCAGTATTGTTTTCTCTGTTGGTTTTGTTGTTTTGTTTGAGCTACTGGGAGAAGTGTGTCTACTCCTTCCCGTTGTATCTGTTTATAGAAATTATTGGTGGGAAATAGGAACAGTTTTCTGATTTCTGCGTTGTAAGTGTAATCCTGTGATTATTAGCTGAAAGTCATATGCAGCATATAAATAGAACAAACCACGAACTAAATCATAAAATTTGAAATTCTCACATATCTGATATTTATATGATTATAAACACTTAAAATGGGTTCCTAATGATTTGCGGAGGTTTGCGGTGTGACTGGTGATTGTGATTGTAGGTTTCATTTCAATAACGATTGCGAATTATCTTCGTCTACCAATGTTCGTAAGTGTTTTAAACTGCATTGAGTAAATCCATTTTTGTTCATAAGTGATTTTGTGGTTGCGAAAAAGCATGAAACCGTGAAATTGTTATTATAACTTCGGGAAACGTGTAAAAGTCCAGTGGTCAATGAAATCCGGGACCTTGTCTCAGCTGAGTTTCGAATCGAATTATTAGAGCTACAATTGTACTGACTCTCCAGTATCGAACCAGCGATCTCCTGATGCGAGAATTATGTCCATTCAGCTAAACAACTTTGTTCCTGAGTTGAACACAGCCTCACACGTCATATGAACCTTTAATTGTGCCACATAGAAGACTTTTTTGTACAAAAATCCAATATTGTATTCCATAAGCTATATCTCCGAAAACCGGCGGTAATGTTCCCGGTAGATGATGTGCGTGTCGCTGAGGTAACCTCAGATCAATACGACGGTTATACACATCATTTTATTACAGGGACTCCCTAAACTTCTGGCTGATTCAATACAGACGCACGCAGCGACTGACACGCTTGACACGACCCGCACGCATCGGGAGGACACCACGCTGTCAACCCTGTCTCCCTGCACGGTAACTTCACCGATGTCATGTACGACCAAAGTACCGGTACTTGGCAACGAGAAGGGGCGAAGTTGGACGATTCAAAAGCAGAAGCTTCTGGGGCGAAGATAACGTACGAACGAGGAAGATTTTTCAAACAAGAAATGAAATGATAATTAAGACGTAAAGACCTAAAATCAGAGTATAAGTACTTGGCAGCCAGAAAGTTGGACGATTCGTCAGTGAAAGCTATTGGTGCGAAAATTTCAGAGTGAGAGCCAATCGGTCTAAAGATGACTCCGCAATAAGCAATTTCAAATACTGTATAGTGTTGAATTGCGGAACATAGTATCGAAATCAATCAACTAAGAAAATCTAATAATACGTGCTCTTTTCGATTGTGGAAACTCTCGATTTCCAGAATTATTTTCCTTATTTTATTTTGCACAATTCTTAACAACATACAAACATCATAACTAAAAAAAAAAAAACGTGAACATGTTACTAATTATAGCAACTAGTTGACCGCAATGTAAATCGACCAATGAGAATTGAGATGTAAATGTTGTAATCTAATCGAGAAAAAACAGTGAAGTGCTGTAAATAATTATGCACTCGTAATTTTGATACCAGTCCCAGTCAACTGTAAAATAACGAAGGACTCGAACAGCGAGTTTGTCGAGAAAAACTCTTTGTGTAATACTAATTAGACAACATGAAGATTTTCAAGTGCTGTTTTATTAATTAATAACACCGAGTAGAGTTCGTTAGGAAATTTATGCTGTAAAAGAATAAGGATTTTTTCACTGTAGATTTACTACTAGACTGTTTACTTTTAATTCATATTTTTCTTCATTATAAACTACTTAAAATATTAAAATACACATTAAAGTACTGTTGACAATAATTTTTTCATGTAAAAGCTGTATCCAGTACATGTGTACTACGTACGCAACTGTCCTGTCTCATTGATATAGTTATGATGTTGACACAATGAGAACATTTTACCATCCCGTGGACCTTTTATGAGAACCGTAACGAAATAACCCATGAAACGTCGTAATTTCACTTAGTGTACGATCTCGTTACAACATTCCCCCATATGCACTTGGCAGTCTAATTAATTGAACGCGTGTGAATGTGAATAAGCCACGCTCATTAAAACCCTACCAGACTATTTCGCAAACAAATTAACGAACTGCTTTTGAAACTTGCTATGCAACCGTGTAATTCAATTTGTATTTTGCACTCATCGATGTATTTACGAGGACGGCAGCACGAAAGTTTCCACTCGTTTACATCTTGGATTTTACTGTTGTAAACACATGCAATAACACGCACCGGTGATATTTCCCATAGTAAAGTATGTTGGAGGGGAGGAAAATAACACTGGTTATTGGAACAGTTGGCTTTGGATATAGCAAATAGGCTTAAAACTACAGAATAAATAGTGATACAGATTTAGGCCTATATTGATAATTATGGCCTCAAACCTGTTAATATAATATACGACTCTTTATGTGTTTAGATCACCTATTTTTCATTCAAATTATCATGATTCTTAAATTAATAAAGATTGTTTGTACATTTTTCTGTGCATGTTACGTAAGACAAATTTCGTAGTAAATTTAAATTCCCAGTCATACTCTAAACGTACATTATAATAGATTATCATTACAATGTCGAAGTTGGACGTACAACATGAATACAATATTCCCCAGGCGTGCTATATTGAAGGTCAATACTCCATTATAGGCCCAGGTCGTCATGGCTGCATACAGACTGATCCGCGGTCAGAGGGTAGTTTTGGATCATTCAAACTGACCCGGGGGTCTGGCAGGTAGATAATAGGGTTGCTTGAAACCTGTGATCTGACCCGCGAGTCGTTGAGGGAGGACGGGAAATTCTCCAGGCTTCTACGGGATAAATAAGTTGAGCAACAGTCTAAGTATTTCCTTATACAGCCGCTAATATGATTTAGCCTAATAGCTTATTTTAGCAATTTAGTTGATTTGATTGCTATCGTATTTTAAAAACGTTCACTTAAAATCAGTATAAACTTAAATTTTTATTTAGTACAAGCCAACAGAAATACATCAATTATTATCATTTACATTGCTATAGGGTTCTATTGAGTGATTATAACTCACCCTATGTTTTAAACGAATTTTTAATGTTTTATTTTTAATTTGTACACATAACTATAAAGCAGTAATTGCTACTATGGACCCCTAGTTGTCAATATTTTATTGACAATGTGTTTAAAAGACTAGCGGCGAACTACGCGATACCCATATCAAAATACAATGGCAATTATAAAATTATTAGACGGAGGAATATTTTATACTATTCAAGACCTACATACCTACCCTGTTTGGCGTGTATATTAATAAAAAAAAACACTAATGAATGATGTAAAATGCTGTAAGATCATCTATAATTTTTGTACAATCTAGAAAAATCTGGAATATTCTTTCTATAGCATTCTAGATTAACTAATTTTACGCACTTCCATAGTTAACACGTATGCGACGCTGCAGTCATTGCCACAGACCGAGGTATACATTTGAATCTTACACATAGACCGGCTGTCACTTGGTTAACAGTACACACAGACCACAAGCGAAAACCTGTAACACAGTTATCATTTACATTGTAATACGCTGCAATCGTGTTTGTAAATAATTTATTCTAGTTTCTTTGTATTTTTTATAACCTTTTGTAATGTCGCATATTTGCGACGCCCGGTCTACAGCGTAGACAATAGTGAATATTAGAATAATTCTCTTGAAATAGCCAAAACGCCGCATATATGCGACCGTTTATTTTTTGTTGTGTTTTGGGGTGGAAGTAAATAAAAAAAGATGATTCAAGAACAGTTTATAACTGAACAAATATAAAAGCTACATAGGATAATGCAGCATACATACATACAGTGATGCAGTAAAGTAAAGACCAGTTTTTCCAACTATCATATGACGTCACCAATCATCATATCCACAGACCAAGCGACGCAGTTGTGCGTCAGACATCTCTGTAGACCACTGCAGGGAATTCAGTGCATTCAATTCTGTGGTCGCTGATTCAAATAGACCGTTACAAAGATATAAGCATTTTAATAACATTGGAACCCCGACGCAAATACTGAATGCGACGGCAGTCTATGGGTAGAAACCGGCCGTTGCATATATGTGCGTCGCTGGTCCATGTGATTGAAAAATGTCGTTCTATTGCAGTAGCAAACGTGTTAATTCATAAAGCTACAAGACCACCTAGAATATTCCAGATCGTTTTAGAAAACAATGAAAGATTAAATAAAATTTAATATTTTCATATACACGCATATTGTAGGCCTACACTGTCGCTGCCTTGTCCAAAACCTTTTATTTTCAGTATCCAAACCATGCGATGTTTTATATAGGAAGAGGTCATTCAAAGGGAGGTGGTACACACAGGTAAACTCACCCTATAAAGAATTTGACTAACGTCTTCTCTGAAAAAATTTCTTGCGTAACGATGTCTATTTGGGTGAAGAATTCCGAAAACTCGACCCGGTCGAGACCACAGAAAACGTACTACTATAACCATTACGGTTATAGTAGTACGTTTTCTGTGTCGAGACTAAGTATGCAGTTTGAAAAAAACTTTATATTGCTGTAAGATGTTGACTTGAGTGAGATTATTAGGATATAATAGTATTAGTTTTATATTTTAATCTTTGATATACTTACTTGTACTCTAAACCGTATTGAACTCTCATAGTCATAGCACTAAGACTTGAAGAATTTCATAGCAACTCTCAGTAAATATTTGCAGTAAAATTGAATATTTTAAAAGTAAACATTTGTAGCCAGAGATCAACTCTCTAAAGATGCGTTACGATTGTAAGGATGGTTTGGTAATGTGTATACGAGATGCTGACAGACAAACCAATATGCATACGATTTATTTTATATTTTATTTTACGATTTATTTCTATTTATTTTATTTTATGGTTATAAGATTATACGTGGTAGAAAGCTGTTTACTTTTTTAATGCAAACCAAATTGCAATTAAGTAAATTAGTTTAATTCCGAAATGCTGTCCTCATTGAATACAAAACAATTAATTGACAACCTTAATACAAAATTATTTTTCCTACAGTCACCCGACAAAGTTGGCTTCCTTGTACTGTTTATAGTACAGAAAGCTGCTAATTGCTGCATACTTTGTCGTATGGTTTATACTTTGTCGTACGGTTTATACTTTGGCGCACATCAGGATTCCAACGAAACAATACAAAACAGCGTGGTTATATTATGCACGTAATCCGTGTACGCTTGGAAATAGGTTGGTAACACTTAAAGATAATAATACTATGAGCAGCTGATTGACTATTATAACTGCGATTTAACCTGTCATTTCGTATTTCGGTATTTCTGAACTTTGTGGACTTTTCTTTTAAACGTTTTTAAAACATTCCTATGATCCTAATAATCAAGAAAATGCCGTTAAAGCATTTTTTTTTTTGCGCGGAAACCACTTCAAATTACAAAAACATACGGAACTATATTCTCAAGTCGCGGAGCACATTTCTTGCCGAGGAAAAATAGTGGAGTGATACGGACGGACCGGGTACTACTTTCTCTAGGGCACCTATTTGTGTTGCCAGCTGAACCTAAAAACGTGTTGTATAGTGTTTAAAGACTAATTATTGATATGCTTTATAGTGACTGTAGGAAAAATATAATGTGTAACACGAGTGCAAAAGGCCTTTGCTGCACCCGAGATCATTCCACACTCGCCTGCGGCTCGTGCGTAAACATTGCTCTCGTGTGCAGCAAAGTGCCACTTTACCCACTAGTTACACAAATAACTAATGTTAACTTTTTGCCAATTGTAGAAACCGTTTGATATCGAAACTTATAGAATATTTGGACGGAATTGAATAATTAAACTAAATAAAAGACCAAACTAGGCTAGCTATATTGAGGCAAATCAATTAAACTGCTAAAATTAGCTAGGCTAAATCATGTGGGTATAAGAAAATACTAAGTCTATTACTTAACTTATTTTTCCCGTAGAGGACGGGGAGAATTCCCATGCCTCCCTCAACGACTTGCGGGTCAGATCACATGTTTCAAGCGACCCTATTATCTACCTGTCAGACCCCCGGGTCAGTTTGAATGTTCAAAAACTACCCTCTGACCGCGGATCAATTCGAGCACACGCGTCGTCATGTACCTATGTATAATGTGACCAAACTATGGCCCGACTGTGTCGTGTATGCCTACACAGGACATTAAATTTGTTAATTACAACTGAATATATTGTTTACGGATTTAATTTCGATTTCAACTATTCGTGGGAGACTTTAGTGATGTTTGTTGATTTTTACAACGGTTAAAACAAAATAAATACGTAAAAATTTTCACAGTAGCACAATTTGTAGGTAGCCAGTTCATTGATAATTTGTATTCTAAAACATGATGTAGTTTAACATTTTAAAGGATATACAATTAATTGTATCAATCGTAAAAGGTATAAATTTCTTTCGTGAACACTTACACTTAGTCATAAAAAATAAAACTTCTTTTAAAATAAAGTATAACAAGAGTATTTTTGACGGTGCAATGAAGACCTCAGGTTTATGAATAAGAAACGATAGTGTAAGCACAGACAATAGAGAGTATTATATTGTCTGTGGTGTAAGTCTGTAGTACATATGCTGCAACTGATACATTACCAACATAACAAACAACATCTGCAATGTACAGTAACGCACTGCAACAACAATGTCATAGTATAGCAGACTGGTAATAATCATACAGCAAATATATCCACGAATTGATCAAGTATTATTTACTCTCAAGACATTATTTATTCTATAATTGTTGATTTAACATTCCCTTCACGATGTTTAATTTTATGTATCATATGAAAGTTATCCATTTCTTATCTTTTAACTAAACTATTTAACGTACTGCTTAACAAAATTAATTATAAGCACAGTAATTTTTCTCTAGATATAACAGAGGATATCGTTTAGTCGACATTATTGCACTCAAAATATAAACTGACACAAAACTCACTCATACACTTTAAAATTTGTAAAAGAAAGATACGTCCTCGTATGATTCAAAATCCATGGCAATGTCTTTACAACGCATTTCTTACTTTTATTACAACCAAAATGAAATCTTTCATCTATTAGTGGTATACCAATGGTTTTACTAGGTTGTTTCCATTGTTAATCTATAACTCCTTAGATATGCAAATATCCTATTTCATACCACAACTGTATGGCAAATTTAATTGGATTTGTTTCAAGAATTTAAAACCCCCCTATTGGGAAAAAATAACGTGGAAACATACCAATTCGATAAATTAGATAGTGAGTGATAGTGGACAGTATTTTAGTTGATGCAGTGAACTATTGGATCCGTTTCAATTCTCTCCTCACAATAACTAACCTTCACGCATAGCCAACACAGATCATTGCAGTTATATCAGTGTTCAGTAGTTCTTTGTGAACAAGTGAGTTAATTGATTCCATGCAATCTTGTTTCAAACCGGGAAAGGTAAGTAACTTAACTCGGAGTATTGTTGTGGTTGTTTCTTTTTTCATTTTGTAATTGTTTATGGTTCGAAACTGGACCCAGTTGTTCCTGATCATTGGGCTTTAAATAAATTATCCTGGCTAATGAAACAGCCGATATTAGTCAGTAACAAAGCTACACAGGTCATCACACACCATTCTACACTCATCCTTCATTCATATTTGGGTTAAATACGTTCCTAGGTGGCGTCTCCATCACAATGATTGATAATTATTGATCAACAGTTTTATTTATTTATTTATTTATTTTACTTTGCGTAGCTTTTGTAGAAAACTAGTAAGATTTACTGCACAATTTAATTCAAAGAATGTACATATGCTTCGTTTTTAGTAATATTCTTTTATCAAAGTTCGTCAGCGAAAAATTTAATAAGTTTTGGAATGTATTTCAACTTATGTCGTGTTATTGGAAAAACTGTATTAAATTTTGATTAATTATCAACACAGTATATCTGCGATGAAGATAATCAAAATTTAATTGAGAATTTGTTTGCCATCACTGCAGATTTAATATTGCGTTTTAAACGGGACGAAACGTTAATTAAATATTTTACATACCATGAAACCAAAGTTGGTAATATACTAAAGCAGACCCAGGCATGGTATATACTTACTAACTAACTAACTGTCATTCACTTAATTGTGTTTAAACGTTGATTTAAAATGTAGTTTTAATGTTAGTTGATCAATAAGAGACAATTGTTTACAGCCATAGCCTGTCATAGAGTGTGATCATTGGAGAAGAATTGCCGCTTCGTTTACTGTTTTATCCTATGATCGTTTATGGCGACGTGATAGGTGGTATAGTTTTAAATGGTTGTTGTAATTATTTTTGGTTTGACATTTCTTTAAGGTGGTGAATAACACAAACTCCATTTTACTCAAGCAAGACACTTTGTCTGTAGCTCAATTTATTTAACTAAATGTTTTTTAGGCCTACTATAAAACTTCAACTACTCTATACGGGATTGAATATCTACTTCATGGTAGTACATAGCCTATATAGCTCTACGGTATCAAATTAATATCTCGACAGTGTTGTAAAAACTGAAAATATTTATGTTTACTAATAGATATCAACCTCATTTTGTTTTTGGTTAATAAACATTAGTTAAAGAGTTGTGCATATAAATAAGAAGTACTGTAGTAGGAACAATTCTATATCCCAATACCCCCGCCGCAGCAAACCTGCAGACTAAGCGAATTTCCATTTGCCTGATTTGATTTTCAATTAAATCCATTCAAATAACATTAGGTTTAACGAGTACCTAGGTTTGCTGCCTACAGGGTAATAAAGTGTGTTTTTTGGTAAATTTAATAGCTTAGTATAAAATGAATAGATTGGCCATTTCATATGGGCTTTAAAACTCGTTAAATTATCATTTTCTCCTTATCAAAAAATATCAATAATTTAACCTAACCTAACCTAAACTATGACAGAAAGAATTTGGAGGAGAGCGAAAGATAGGATTTGGGGGAGGGAGAGTGCAGCCCCCTCTCACGCGGAACAAGAGAGATGTCCGCGGACCAAGATGGATGTTTCGGCCGGATCCGAAATCTACTTGCTGACCCCCGGAACAAAAGTGATGTGAAGAAATTAGCCTTCAACCGTGAAACAAAAGCGGCAAACGCATTTTTAAATTTTCCCTTAAAAGTGTTTGGTGCACTTTCAAGCATAAATCCGGTGGAATGGAAATGAAACAATAGAGTCTACAGATACACTGAACCCAGTACTTGTTATGTTTTTTAAGACGTTTTCATCGGCGTTAAGCGGGTTTGAGACTACGGGATGGAAGTCTATAATTATTGTTCAGTGGCTGAAGCCCCCTAGCCTGTAGCCCAGTATCCAGATGTTCTGGGCCACAGGAAGCTAAGGTAAACAACCCACAGCTGTTAGGGTAAACACGACGCCATCTTGTTCAAGATAACTCGCGTTCCGCACTCTAACGTCACTTTAAACAAGTGTTCTTTGTTGCAACAACAGCTCTATGGCGTTGCTGTGTTACTTTTTAGACCACTTTTGGCTGCAATAGTGTAAAATGTTTTTGTGATTTCTCAGTTTAGGAGTTTCAAAGTGGTTGGTTGTTTTTGTGCTTTATTGTTTATTCATTCCAAAGTTGACTAGGGTTATTATTTTTTTGAATCTGTACGCTTTATTGGATTGCGGTTTTACCATTCAGTTATTTTTTATCAAATTCCACTTTTTAGTGCAAGGGTGATGTTTTTGTGCTTCAACAGTTTAATTTGTTAGTTGCTGTGTTGTTTAGCTTTTTTGAACTAGGTATAGTGTAATAATTTTTTAGTTCTTTTGGAATTTAGTCGATGTCAGGGATTGATTTTTACATTTCTGCTGAATGACTGACCCAGTGTCTGTAGGTACGTAATTTTTTGATAAGTTGCTGTTGCTATACAATATTATTTTATACTTTGTGTTTTTTATGAACTCTGGGTGTTTTCGTACTAGTGGAGAGTTGTAATTCCATTTCATGTAGTTTTTGCCTAGTTTATCGATGTTTTACTTGTTCATATAAGTATTTTGGATGTGCACATTTTTTGTTGTTCTGAAATGTTGTGGACAATAGTGTGATTTGTTATTGACCCCTTTTCAACCACTCAAAAATTTACTTAACTAGAGAGTGCTATTTTTATATTTATTTTGACATGCATTATTTTCGTAAAAAACTATTTAGTTGGGTTTGAATGTAAACATTTTTATTCCTTTTTCAGTTTGCTAGATATTTTATAGCTAAATTAAAACTTGATTTTTTATTTAGCCTACGTTACTTGCTTTAGTTTTAGTGTTATTTATTATTGTGTGTGTTTTTTCATCATTATCATTTGTAGGATAATGATACTCTATGGAGAATATATACAGAGACGACATATTTATTTGGTAGCACCACAGTAATTACACTTCAATTCGTGTTTTACAAATACATTACTATACCTGGTAAAACATTTTTCCCATTTGGGTATCCCTATCAACTCATTTTTGTTCAATCTTTTAATGATAAATCTTAAGCCGAAACCATCAGTATCACTGGTGAAACATCTACGTTTCATCATCCAATATCAATATTTGGCTAGTCAAATATAAATAAGTGTTTTTTATAGCGTCATATGTTGAACATTGTTTTTATTTGTTTAAGTTTTCAAAACATTTTTAAATTGTCGTTATGTCGTCCTCTGCATACATTTTCACCCCACCTGTACCCTATAACCTGTACCTGCCCCATGTACCTCGTACCCTCTACCTGTAGTTGTAGTGTGTGTCGATGTGGTGTAGTGAGCACGTTGCACGCATGTTGTAGGTCACGTGATGTGGCTGGAGGTGACCCCTGTCTACTGCGAGGGCCCCCAGGGCACTCCCCTGCGACACTCCGCGTCCTTCTCCTGCCTAAGGGGCGGCGGACCTCGGGTGCGACCTCACCGAGCCCGCACAGCTACCCTACCCTCCGCCACTCTAGAGACCGACTACGGCTTCGTCGCCCACAAGTACAAGTACGGACCAGTCCCCGAGGAAGAGTACGAGGAGGATGTAGGAAGCAAGAAAGAGTTGAGCTCTATCAGAGACGTTCTGCTCAAGAAGAGCGCGAGCCTGTTGAGTCCCACGGCTTGGTGGAGTCCTAGAAGGAGAGTGAGGAAGGATGACCGGTTGGAAGAGGAGGAACAACAACAGAGACGATGGAGAAGTTTGGGCGCGTTGTTGCGAACCAACGCTCCACAACCTCCGCAGGCGCCATCGCCTAGAGCGCAGTCCTTCTACCTCCTGGACGACTTCCTCCGTCCCCAACAGAAGGGTCGGAGAGAGAAGGCGACGTCCAGTTCGGACTCGCTGGAGTTGTCGTCGCCCATGCCACCCCCAGTGCCACCGCCCCCGCCGCCTCTCAGACTGCTGAGGTACCGTCCTCCCTGCGACTGCCTGCAGTGTCGTCGCGACAGGGACATCGCGCTGCTCAACGATACGGTAGGTGCTGCCTTGCCGCATGTCTGGGGATGGTTCTTGGGATGTTTTATTTGCATGCATGATTTTGAACTCTTTATTTTATTGTCACAGGAACATATATTTATAAGTGACATTATTAGAGAACTGGACGTCGGTCTCCGAAGTCTCGCGTTAAAATACCGCCAATCACCGAATCACCTATGACTTTGGCTATGTGTCCCGCTAGTCCTAGGCCTAGCCTGGGCCAGAAAGCTTTTTTAAAGTAATCCGGGCAAAAAATATAGTGTCTTAGGATGTAAAGGAATGAAAAGATATGTACCGATTGACACCACAACCAAGGATATACCAACTTATGAAAAATCATATCATTATACTTGATAATACAAAATTGCAGCTTAAGATAGTTTCAATCATGCACACCTTAAAGATATTACTCTGCAGGATAATTTACTACCATCCTTACGACTTTCAGTTCCAGGCTAATGAAATTAGCCACGATGATTCAAGTAGATTCGAAACTATAAACTTTTTATGGGGAAAACAAGGTAAAACAATAGAGCATGAAGCTGTGTAATTGCATTGACCGTCATCAGCAGCCTTGCTCGTGAACTTTGGCCCGCGGCAATTTGCAATCAACAATTTGTGCACAATCACTCCCAGTGGCTTCTACCAAGGATACATCCTTGCACATTGAACTAGTCTCTTGTGTAAGAGGAATGTAGCTTTATGAAAGGGTAACGTGTTTTTTTCGTTCGTCTTTGTAATATTTTTTTTAGGTTTTTTAATTCTTAGATGATTCCCCTTTTTGATTCCTCGCTCCATATTGTGCAGAAGTTATGTTTTGTGAAATCCTCGGCTACGACATAGACTTATCTTTAACAAATTGGTTGAAGTTTGAAGTATTTTTCCTAAATCTATTTCGCCGTGTGTGGCTTTGGTTGTGTGGTAATTTAAAAATGTAAACAAGTATCAATTTTTGTATTCAAACAAGATCATTGCCGTAATAAAGTGAAACCCACGATAGCTTAGTGTAGACATTCAAATGAATTCAAGTTTGACTGTACACTTTGAATCAGCTAACACCAATGATTATCGTTGGAGATTCGGGCCCATAGGAAAGGCAAGCATACATTTGGAAAGCAAATAAGAAATAAGGAGTTATTCGTAGAGATGATCGGTAACTAGGGTCTACAATCTAGTTTCGTTCTGTTTTTATTCATTGCCATGGAGGAGGTGATCTTTCACGTGCGTAGTTTTTAAAGCCTTAATCGAAAGATAGTTTACAGATTAAATTAATTGACCAGAAAATGACTTTGACCATGAGATGGCATTGCCTTGTGCAATCTTCAATTGCAATCGTAATTACAAAAGAAAAATATAACTTTGCCATACTAAATTAAATTTGCTCTTGTATTACCAGCTTCTACTAAATTTTTATAAAACAAAAATATAAAAAACACAAGTAAAAGTTAATTTATAACCACAAAATGTACCTAATTTTTTAAACTCTTAACTTTTACTCTGCACAACGTATTGCACTTTGTATGAAAATCGCATAACCCAAATTGGTGAATTACCTTCCATGTCCAGTCAGATAAGTTGTATCCATCACGCTAGGTTACATGCACTAAGGGCTGCATTACTTGTATTGGGGGCAACATTTTAATACTAATATACTAAGCTTTTAAACCATTGACTCTGTAAACTCAATTTTAACACTTAATTGTGTAAATTATTTTTCGGAGTTGGTATCAGCTGTGTGTCAGTTCGATACAGATGTAGACATTAGAAACATGTTTACTAAGTTTGTAGGGTTTCTTTAAAAGGGGTATGGTAGTTAAAAACGCAATGCATCAATACAACCGCCAGATAAATAGGGAAAATGTCCTATTATTGCTTAATCTAAAATCCATTATTTGTGTGAAAGTAAATAATAACAACATTACAATGGATAAATAAGTTATTTTTATTCCCCAAAATCGTATAAGAAATATACAAAAATTAATAAGTCATATTAATATTAATATGACACTTCAAAAAATATGTTTTGAAATTCTATATAAAGAGCGTTTGTTTTTTATTTACATTTTACAATATACAAGGTTTATTAAGTTAAGTTTTTTTGTTTTTATTTTTTTTTGTGATTACGGTTTAATCAACTCAATTAAACTACGTTCCACGGATATTACAACAGGAAATATTTTGATATAAAATCCGCGCTAAGTTTTTTTTTAGTTCTTACTAGCTACAACCATACAACGTGGGAAATAAATACCTTCTACTTGCATAGATATTAATTCGTAGTCATAGTTAAACTTAGTCACCATATTTTTTTAACAACAGTAGAAAAATTATTATATAGGTATTCATCGAAGTCCTCTCAGGAATTTAAAATACACCTGCAACCACAATGCTTTTAAATGAGTTTTGATTTTCATAATTTCCCTACAGTATATTTATTTTGTTTTGAAATTCAAAATACTTTTCAATCAGACCGTCGTGACGAGTGTATATTTGTCTGCGAACAGCAAACTGTCTGATATTTACTCACAAAGGTCGTTTCGCAATCAAAGTTGTCTCTGTTTGTTTGGCTTCAAACAAAAGTGACAAAGTCCTATGCGAGGAACCAGTGTGGTTTGTTTTACTCGGAAATATACATCCTCCCCTTTGTGGTTTTTGGTTCTGTGTTTGTACGACAGATCTAAAAATATATATTACAAAGCAAGATCAGTTCATTACAGCGCATAAATGGTTTGAGAAGAAACGTCCATTTTAGGTTATTTTGTCGTTTTAGATTTGTTTTAGTTAACATGTTCATAAAACCTATGTGCAATATTGACTTGAATGCAGATGTAAATTTTATCGACTTTAGTAGAGAAATTTCCTTAAAAGAGTTTAAATTAAGCTCGCCTGAAAGACCTATCTGCTTCTTTAGATTCAGTTTGTGGACTTAAAGGCGAGGTTGACCTCCGAACCACCAGGTTAAGTCATTCAATCAACCAGTTAAGACCCAAAAAATATTGATATTCTAATATATCCATAGAAAAACAAAATACACACATTTTGAAACTTTTTTTTTATAAATATTTCTTCGTGTTCAAATAATACAGTTTGGGTAGTTTGCTAAACTAACAGAATCGAATAGTCCAATATTTTTCACGTTTTTACTGCAAAATTCAAAATAGGCCTACATCTTTAGAAACCATTCAAACGTTTTACAGAAAAACTCTTACACAACTAAAAAAACACACATCTTTCTTTACAAAATCCTGAATTCAATTTAAATCTGTTCTTACCCAAGAAATACAAATCTTGCTTCTTTTTAGATACCTTGTTTCAATTTGAAGGAACTCGATAACTCAAACAGATCAATCTAAGGTAAACAGATCTAATATCCGCTGTGTACCTAGACTGCATTGATACCGGGACGGAAAATCGTCGTTGCTGCAGAGATAACGGTTTTTTCAATTCATGCGTAGTGCTAAAGTATGTCATTAAACGCACTAAAAGTGTTGTCGAACTCGCTCATTTTCCGTTCTCAGCTTCACCTGGGTCCTTTAAAACTAGAATTCGTGTCGAAAAAATACACTCTCTGATCTTTGTGATTGGTTAACATGTGTTATATCAGTTACATACAATTTAGTTCATTTGTTAAATAATACAGTATAGTTTAGTTTTATATTCCAAGAATCACTTACATTTTATTTGATTTTCAATTAATGAAATATCTTTATGTCGTTTACACACATATTATTCCACTGCTCCACTGCATCTTACCGTGGCGGAAGTCAAGTGGTAAGGCGGGGACACACTTGTCATACACCCTTCCGATCCTACTACGATCCGATTTGCGGGATTCCAGAAGGATCGGTGCGGGATCGGAGGGGGTGAACACACATGTCATACACGCTTCCGAACCGGCAACCCATCTCCGATTTCCTCCACCGAGTAGATCAACACTCGCCAGTCTGATTCGTAAACGTAAACTACGTGCAGAAGGTGATAAATACTGTATGTTCAAAAACTTTTGTATTCAGGATTTAGCCATGGTTTGTCTAGGTGAAGAGGAAGAAAGTCAGACAACTCTGGAGGGCAGTGGAAAACGGAGAATTTGGGTCCATTCTGCATGGAAGGAAAGCAGAAGTGCCCATTTTATATATTATAGGTTTTTCTCTCTCGAGTTCGTTTAGCTCTCCTACCCGTCCGATTTTCATGATCGTGGTCTCGAATTGAAGGTATGCACGCACAGATTTCAAATCAACCATCGGCATATATTTATCTCAAACAATTGTTCCAATAAAGGTGATTTTAAAGAAATAACCCGTCCTGCATCCGACAAACGAATAGACTGCAGTGTCGGTGCATGATCGGAGTCAAAATCGGAGTAGGATCGGAGTATGACATGACGCGTGTCGGAGAGGTGTAAACAACCGCGTTCAATGTTATGTACCATTCCCCTCTCCGACAGTCGTACCGCAGTATGATCGGAGTCGGATCGGAAGGGTGTATGACAAGTGTGTCCCCGCCTGTAGGAGGTAGTAATGACACAGTGACGTCATCGGTTACGTCATGTGTAGTTGAGATGTGAGACCTCGATTGATGCTGTTGTAGGTTGGCAGACGAGGTGACGAGGTCTAGGTTGCAAGCCTAGACATTGACCGAAACATCTCGTGTGAATTGTACAGGGGGTTCCTAAAACTACATTACAGCAGTTGATCAATTCTTGCAGTGTTGACTTCAACTGCTTCTTATCTCTGAGTAGGCCTAAATCACAATACCCAAAACGCCAGACTACATAGTTAAACACAGATAGTTATACAATCTAAATAATGTACACGAGTAAAGAATGCACAATGATACATTTTACACAAACTTACTGCAACGATTTGTGAATTATGAATGTACATTTATTTTTCGGTTGAAGTAAAGAAGATGGATTGTTGTTCTTATTGTTTACTACTTACATATTTCTTATTATGTATCCAACATAAAAAGGTTTCAGCCAAGTATAACCTACTTGTACAAGTTTTACTTTTCCTCTAGTATTGTAATTGAAGAATGAATTAATTTAGTAAAATCTATTCTAAAACAATATACAAACATTGTGACGACATAAGCACACGTCAAAACGCTTCAGATTTCTTTCTACAATACGACAAGAGGTCTGCTTGTAACGATTTAAAGTCAATGTTACATGTAAAAACTACATCCCTAGGAATGCCCTTATATCGAATTAATTGTCATTTGTACGACTCTTAAAGCCCGAATTATTGTCGAATAGTTTACGTACAATTCATCCACAAAACCGTGGTGAAATTATAACACATCCTTTCCTTAAAACGTTTAATCATCTTTCTGGTCCCACTCTCAAATGTATTATCACTTCACGACCCAGATGGCCCTGTTAATGCTAGAAATGTTGTGTTAAGCGCACAGTTTAAGTGCCATGTTAACGGTTCTTGACCGAAGGTTCCATTGTGGTTGTCGCGTGGAAACGTGATGGTAATGTATGGAACCGGACCATTGTTAACGACCACGGCACGACCTGACGACCGGCCTACTGCCCTCACCCACGGCACTTACCGAATACACCACTCATTTACAGGTTTGTCTATACAATTTGTAAACCAATTTATATATTAATATAATACTAGTTCTTAACTAGTTAAACTTTGGATGCAATCACTATTTTTTACGAATGTGAAAACACGTCTTGCTCTAGATGTTAAATTTTACAAATCTGTAACATACAAGATGACGTTCAAATGTTGAGATATTTCGACCAGTCACAATGCGCATTTGGAACTCAGATAATCAAATTGATGTCCTTGCTTGATTGCTTGAATAAGATTGTCACTGGAAATTTCCAAATCGAATTAGGATCAGAATAATTAGTTTGTTGATTTTTCATTTATTGATTTGTTTCTATGATTAGATGTCTTTTATGTGGTGTACAATACAGTAGTCCCAAAACATCACTCACATTTTCTGTTTACGTTCCCCAGTCCATTCCATTTTCATGTTGAACTAATTTTAAATTCTATTGAAAGTTAATAATAACCATGTCACCTCTTTGTGGAAGAATAACAAAACTGAAAGGTCGTATGTTGCAAAACTATTTATATTTAATTATCCTCCAGATCATCCCAGAAACCCTATTGCAGTATTTAGTATTTCCGATGTTTCAACAATGCCATTGTCATTGTTGCCAACCCAAGCTTGATTGACGCCCCAATGTTGGTACGCATGCTCGGATGTGTGTTGGCGGGTGGAGGCACTTCCGTTTGTTGGTCATTTCCGGCGAGTGGCCTGTGCGTCCCAGAAGTCCAAGACAGACTGTCATTAAAAAAAGATTAAATTGTGTTCAAGCGTCTTTTAAATCAGACATTTTTATAGATACTGTATTTAATCAAACCAATGATCAAGTACAGTGCTGAATGTAAATATGTATGAATGTATTTGTAATGTACTGAATGTATATAAACTATGGCAATTCTACCAAAAAGACATATATTATTTTCTTCTTCATGACCAACAACGAGCATGATGACCAAACTCCACATTCGTTTGATCTGTATCTTTGGGAATACGTTCCACCAAAAACATAAGGGAAGACACAAAAAGTACTTTTAATCCTTTGTATGTGATTAAAAAGGTTTTTATTTTATTCCTTTTCTAAAAAAACTCTTTAGTGCTCTTCCTTCCGTGTAAAAACGTGTGTTGTAATCTAGGTAGCTGAGTGGTTACAAGTGCTTGCCTATCGACCGAGATACTGTGGACATAACATATCAATTTAATACAATAACATGTTAGATAAAAATAACGAACAATCTCAAAATGTATTTCCTCCTTCTAAATCATGGTAACATAAAAATTCTAAATTCGTTGGAAAACATTAATTCACATGTTCTATTTTACAAACACATTCACATGCTACTGAAACTTGTCAAAACCACAAAAGGAACACTTTGTAGCTTATGTATTAGCATTCACCATTGGATACTGAAGTAGACATACCATCTATATGGACCAGCTGTCGCTAATTGTTTTATTGAAAAAGAACGTACACAAGTTGTATGAGCCAGGCACGGGTTATGCAATAGTGTTTAAAATTCGATTTTTTACCTAATTTGTTGTTGCTGATGGGTCGTAACATGCTATAGCTCACCATAAATCATTCCACAAGTTTTACTTCGTTAAAAAAGTTTTTTTTTTAATTCGACAGAGTTTAGCAATTTAGATCAGCGCAATCTGTCGGTGGCTCACATCAACTACGACGATTTGATAGAAAAATCTGGCTACAAATGTAACATGGTGATGGGATGTCTTATTAGTTAAACAATGGGCGCCATTGAAATGTCAAGTTTATTATAACCTATACGTGAATGTCATTTAGTACTATAGTTATTACAGAAAATACTAAGAAACCCCCTTAAATTGTTGGTAATACTATTGTTTTGCAAAACGCAAGTAAAGCTACTTTTAATTAATCATAGAAAATAGAACTTTAAATAGTAATTTTAGCTGCAAAAAAACAAAGTTACACCCAAACAGTGCCTCCTTTATTTATAAACACAGTAAGGATGACTGGACTGAGCAGCTTCCCAGACTAGTTTTGTCGTACGATGACCTTTGAAAGTGAGTGTGAGCGTCGTGGTTTGAGGTTAAGTTCGTGATCAGCTGTTGTACCTCAGACAACAGCTGGCAGCGTGCAGTGCTGCGACCTGGTGTCTATCCGTGGTACTACTTGCAGCACCTGAGCATGCACTGCACACACAGTACGTTGTCGAATCAATATTCCGTTTCTTCTAGTGGTATTTCTGTATACTGTAATCATACTGTACAGTAATACGTTCCAGTGAAAGTAAAATAATTATATATTAATATTTATCAATATGCTCTTGACCAATTAAAGTAAAATCAAAAGTAAAAAGCAATATATTAATGAATTAATCAATTAATCAATATATCAATATTGATCAATTAATAGTTGATCAATTAAAGTAAAACGTCATAATTCCGACAACGTTAATTCGGACTTGCTAATGCAGAAACCAATTGCACAAATGTATGTAAAAATGTTATTACAGCTAAATTATTACGCATCACCTTGTTTCAGTATTGGTGCTACTGTAGTAGTAAGTTAGTAGTGTTTTTAGTATTCAAATTTCACCGTACTATACCCTTTCTCTAAAAGGGGGTTCGTTATATTCTAGAAATGCCCAAAACGACATCATACATAGCACGATTTATTGCTTCGTATAATTTTAATGTGTGTGTTTCTACACCAGTGGAGTATTTTACGTTTTGAAAGGAAACTGTCTAAATGTACAAATATATATTAAAGTATTAGGTTTATTAAATTAATTCGAATTCCATTAAGTCCAGTGGTTTAGTTACACATCCATGTCGGATTAGTTATTGTGCTATGCTTACTAATGTATGTTTTTCATAGTGATTTTAATTCGTACTACATTTTCTACAGATTTTTTGTTTTTATTCGTATTTTTGGTTATATGTATGTATACGAGTGTCTGGTCATAAGTGTTAATTCAAATTACTGTATGTGTCAAACGGTAAAGGGATAAAAGGAAAATAAAGAGTAAAAAAATAAATGGTAGTTGTTATTGAAAACCCAATATTGCTATATTGAAACTGCATTTTTTCTATATTTAAAATTCAATTTTTAAATCCTCATAAAATTTGCAATAACACCTGCTACACAAACATTGGGATGTTTTATGGGATTCCATATAACGTCTATTTTAAAAGTTAATACTTTTAACCAAGCCAAAAATTCTATTAACACTCGCAGCTATATTTCTAGATATCATAGGTCAACTAAAAGTATCAAATACTATTAAAAACTTCCCCACTAAATCACCTTTAAAATTATGTATAACAACCTTACAACCTACAGTGAAATTCATGCATCATTTTGAAAAAACCATCGTGATACTAAAAACGGGTATTTTGAAACATAGTATATAAATATGACATACTGTGGTGTATAGTCGAAAGTACTGCGTATACAAAACACCATGGCATAGTCAGCGCCGTGTAACGCAACACGGCAATACCCGCAATACACATTGTATCCATATTGCATTCGCCGTCTGTCAGGCGTTGATGTGCTACTGCAGTGAGTGTAATGGAATACTGCACTACAGTAACTAGACAGATCTTTAGTTTGCCGGGTGGTGTTTTCCGTTCGATCTTTCTTACATGTTAACACGTGTATGATGGTTTAATCAGTATCATGGCGGACAAACTATAACAACTTCAATTTGTAACTATAATGAGTCCCTAATATTATAAAAACATTAGTAATTTACATAACTAAATTACTCATTCGGTGAACTGCATCGAGTTTTTAATTAATAAATTTAATCAACTTTAAATCACGATTTTATTGGCGTGTTTTACTCAGTTTTATTGCATTAAAGTAATTAGATATTCATTCGGAATTGAAGTTAGTTATTAGTTTTGTAAACAAAATAAACGTGTAGTTTAAGTTTTACAATTCTTTTACACATTGAAGAATTTAGTTAAAACTTTTTACTTTTTTAAGAAAATTATATCAGGTATACATTTTGACATTGTAATAGCTTCTTATCACATTAGGTGCTTTATTGTAAAAATTTACAATCTATAGTTTCATAATTTACGTAAACTGAAATGGTAGACAATCCGTTATTATATATCAGTTGTAGAGAACTCATAAAAACAGTTAAATTAGCCATTAACTGAGATACCCACTATAAAACTTCTATTATGTTCCAATAAAAAAATATTTAAGGTGTGACTTGGCTTAAAAGCTTGTGACCCAACAACAAACTGCAATTGACAGCACCAAACTAAAGGTTAGTCAGTTTAGCAAACGTTCGTTTTTACTCTTTTGGAGGATTAACTGGCTAACGCTTCAACATGAAAATTAAATGTCTAGTTCCATCCTCAAAGCTTTTATACAGTACAGTAGTATAGCACTAATGCTCGAGTAAGGCCGACGTGTTCCCATTCCAGCCGTGTCCTATGGTTATTTGCCTAAACTAATGAAGCACATGTCATTACAATGTCCTAATTAATCTGGGATACACCTGTACATATAGCACGTAGGCATACTGTTTGTCCCACTTAATTGTTCTAATCATTTTGTCCAGGAGGATAATTTCAACTATCAGTTCGATCTTGTTTGCATTGGTTTTATTATTTTCTTTAGGTAGGTACACAATTCTCGAGTTTATACGACAAGATTCTTGTGCTTCTAAAGCTGCTTACAAGCCGTTATCATGGCAAAGCTTGGTAAATTACTTATTTATGCTTTCCAAAACTATAATTGATTACTACACAAAGTCATACTGGCCACTATAGTATCATATAAATAAGATGTATAGTCTCTTTGGTCAACTATGATAATATTAACATATTCTTATCTACCTCTCGCTATATCCACTATGTATCACACTTAATTAAGGTTTAAATGTATACATTGACTACATTGAGTGTGTTTATGTATACATTGGTTTGTAATTTTACTCAAAAAAGAAAAACAAATTATAAAAATTTAGGATTTTTTACCAAACGGTATTCCGATACACTTATACTTTTTTGGGCAAATCTGTCTACGCACTTTACTTTGCCTACTTAGACTTTCCCTCAGTACTTCTTGTGTGAGCTTTTGCAGCCTCTATTTAACAGTTTTAACATTCAAGCATAGATAAAAGGGGTAGACATTCCTTTTACCTATGTCTACTCCTTTTATCTATGATACTAGAAAATATGTCCTTTTTAATGGAATAACTGTTTATTTTATCTCAAATCATAAAAATGCCATGTCATCCATTTAAATATAGGCCTATTGATGGAAAATGAAAATGGGTTTCAATTATGTTTTCAATTACACATTAACCTTTTTAGCATTTCCTCCTCAAAGTTCTTAGTTCATATAAATGTCACCAATCGAATAACAGAGAAATGTCCAGAATCTCTTTATTGCAAAATAACTATATCTTACATGTGGGTGACCTACATTCAGAGGGAAGTTGGGAAAACTGTTCCACCCACCATAAAGTGAGAGAGCAACACGGGTGGAGATTGTGGGAGGGGTCTGTCTGTTAGGGGGGGGGGGTGAAAATGTAGTCGACTGCACGTGGCACTTACCTACGAATTATCGGATTTATTGAATGTACTTAGCAAAGTATCGGAATAATTTGACTTGATGGGTTTACTGAGCGTGACGCATTTTCAGACTAAAAAACATAGGTTAGCTTTTTGATCATAAGCATTTGTTTCGTGTTTTCTCATTAATTACCAATAGTTTAGCTTTGTGATAAGCCTTTGACTCATTGGTTTGGAGATTACCTTAAGTGTAGTATACCTAAATTTAAAAGAAATAAATTACGATTGGTCTATTAGGCAAGGAGATATGTACTGTGGAACTCCCTCCAAAAACTCATTTGATTATTTATTTAAGTGAAATTGATTGGGAATACCTACAAATCATTGACATTCTTTCCCATACTTATAGTACTATTGCAAAACAGGAAAATTGTGTATACAGATACTAATCATGAGTAATGTATACTACAGAGAACTACCTTACTTCTCTGAGTGTGTTCTTCAATACTACACGTTAAAATTGTGTTGCGTAAATGAAGCCATGAAAGTAGACATTACTTTGAAAGGACGAGTGACAGTCCAGACTTATAAATAAAGAGATGAATAAAAAGGGTTTTTCGTCTGAAGTGCCTAGATGACTTGAAAAGGTAACTCATTGTCAAAATAACTCACGTAGCTACAAGTAAATAAATTTAAAACTCGTCTTCCAAGCAAAGATATGCTACAGAGTGTGGAAGATACGCAACACATGGTATTATCCTTCCATTCTTCACAGAATTGAAGGAAAATCTAATTGGATCCACGACATACATGAGAGATACAAGATATTAACTCAGAAGTAGGTCGAACTAGGCGACAATGGAATGGAACCAAACGTTATACGTTAATTAGGTTAACTTAGAGCATCAATCTGCATACAGTGCAGTTGAATGCACAAGACACTACGTTGCAACGAATCGACTGTAATCTAGCTATGTGTTTTTATAATGCAGTGCAATGCAGGGTTATCAGAAATACTTTCTACATTACTTTAAAAACGAAAATTCAGGAAACTCGTATATCGGCTGAACTTTGTTTTGTACTTAGCATTTAAAATACGTTACTCAGAGCAAAAAAAACTAAATTATGTATTCTAAAGACATTGAAACCAAAAAACTAGTAACAGTGTGGTAATACATGTAATAAATACTAATGTCAATTCTAATACAGTATTTTAACTTACTTTTTTCTAATTGTCGTGCAACTTTTGTTTTCAACCCAAACAAACAATGAAAGTTTTTATCGCATCTTTTCAAAATGGAAGTAGTTTATAAAAGTCCAACTTAGGTTCTTAACGGCATAACAACGGTATAGCAGAGAAAGTAAATGGCCCAGAATGTTCTTGTTCCACTTACATCTTTTGTTTACATGGCCTAAATGCAAATACTTTGCAGACATTTTAATCTGATTAAGTTTCGAAATTGTTCTCCGTCTATGTGTATCTACGGTGTTAAAGTGGATTAGTTTAAAATATTATCTACCCACAGAGAAGTAATACCCAACATTTTGCTCTGTAAGTTTTTTCCTCTTTCTATAGTCAATATGTCATCGACAAAATTGTACATAGCTTTGTAGCTTGGGTAACATTATCGCAGCTTGCGAATTGTTCAAACATTGAAATAAGTTAATAAAATATAACAAAATGACGTGGTACAACGGACCATATATTGCGATATCATACCTAACGGTATTGATCAAATATCAATGTTTTGTTTTAGCGAATTTCCCATATAGGGAATAAGCTATTACCGTAGTACTCACGGTAAGACCTGGACCCGGGACCGATTTTTTTTTCGTTTTGAGGTCCCTAATGGGAAAAATGGGGTTTTCCCATTTTTGACCCAAAAAACATAACATTTTGCAATTTCTTTCGAAACTATTTTGTAGAGCTTAAAAAAAACAAATAATTTAGTATATTGAAGCGTTATAATGCGCCTAATGGTTACGGAGAAAATTCCAAAAAATTGTAAATTTATAATTCCCATGTTATTCTTATGGAGAATAAGTAAACTGTTGTAGTTTGCTTGTTTATAAACATATTTTGCCCAAATTTGGAAAATGTTTTTATTTCTTACTAACTATTAACATTTTACATAAAAGACACTTTTACCCTCCCTGTTGCAGCAAACCTAAGTATGTTTTAAACTGATTCTATTTAAATAGGGAATAAATGTGATATTTTTAAGGAGACATTTTAGTTTAAATCCATTCAGGGAAATGGAAATTCGCTTAGTCTGCAGGTTTGCTGCGGCGGGGGGTATTTACATTTCACGAGATATATATTATTTTAACGACTAATATAATATAGTTTTTTGTCAATAGCTTTTACTTTATCCGTTCAATATTACCAACACGTCCTAAGTTAATCAAGAATGTAACGACTGATTAAATAGACTGGAAAAGTACTTAATATGCGTGAACATAGTGTGCTGCAAAGGAGTACTTTTACTTCAATAACCCGACCCTTCTGTGTACAGTTTAAGTGATTTTTAAACCAGCTTTCGACATTTTTGTATACAAACAGAGAGATAAGAATGCAACACAGACGCAGTATGAACCGCCAATCCAAGGCCGACTTAGGCACAGATAACAGCTGTGACCTTGATAACAACTGATAACGAGTCAAGGTCTTACATCACATAATTATGTAACAGTTACATTGTGTTGGAGAGAGGGAGGGAGATGAAGAATATAAGCTCTCAGACACGAATGTATCAAGTTTGCAAGTTGATCTATAAAATGTTAAGATAAATATTTTACCATGGAACGTGTTAAGAAATAGTGTGTTTAGTAGAGACAATTGATATAAATTTTTCTTTCGTCTTTCGTTGTTTTAAAAGTAATATTTTCCCAAAAGGGTTCCATTTTTTGTCAGTAAAAATAGGACAAACATGCATACATGTTGGTGGTGCAGATAAGTTCCATTAAATTTCGAATGGTATACTCTCTTTTGTTGTAGATCATTTCTAAGTTCTTGTGAAATAGATTTGTGTAAAGATTGTAGACGTTAAATTTAACAATTTAAAGTAAGTCATACCACATCGTTACCTTAATTACCAACCAGAACGATTGTTAAAAAGGTTTAGACACTTAACGGTAACGGTTGAACTTGAACTTAGTTACCCTATTTAAAATCATTAGATGTCTTTATTATAGACGACGAATTAAAATGATAATAAAATAAAACTGATAAAAATACTTCTACGCTCAGTTACCTTTTATTATTGAGATTTTCCCTAATTATTTCATCCCTACCGACACATTTCTATTTACAGTACTATGTTTGTATTACAAAAATCGGAGGATTGTCTGGATTAGTTAAAAGACAAAGTCAAAGTTTTTTTTTCATTCGGTTTATGTAGACAGATTTTTTTTTTACTATCAATGTTTTGCTATTATTATAGTATATTATAGCATAAAATAGTCCAAATAAATTAATAATGGATAACTTATTAACTGATAAAATTACAGGAATGATCTTAAAAGTCACTCGAATCCAAACTCTAATAATGTTCATCATATATTGTTGGTAAGCATCTCCTTATGCCTTCTAAATTAAATCATAACAAATAACAAATATTCTGGTTACATATATGGAACATAAATTGACTTTACAACAGCTATAAAGAATTATAGTTTAAGATTTGCACTGATTGCAAACTCCCCCTTCACAACATTTATTAACGCACGTAAACATTAAAATTGGCTTATCATTTTACAATGTGGTTAAAATTCAACTTGCACTATTCAAGAGGAATTAATGAATTAGTTTTGTTTCATAAAATCGTAATACGTTACTACATATATATACTTGATGAGGCAGGTGTAACGCGAAGAGGCTAAAGTCATCACTAGTTTGACCTTTTATGTCTGATGAGCTTGACATTTACAATTTGTAACTTTCGTCGCCTTACACATCTTACCTGTCCGTGTCTCCATTTCCCATGACGTCCAAACTCAATCATTCTGTAGAAACATACAGACAGCGTAGCGTAGCGCAACGTAGCGCAGCGCAGCGTAGCGTATAGGAGCGCAGCGTAGTCCAATACACACAGAGAGCGCAGCGTAGCGTAGCGCAACATAGGTTGTAGACGGTCTTAATAGTGTACCCGGTACATCAGTATAGAAGATGGCTCTGTCGAAGACGGCTCGTATCAGTTTTGTCGAAAATACCTTAAGGTGGCAGTTTTTGATCAGTAGGAGAAGTGTCGGGGTGCATGAAGTGGGGTAGCGGATTTTTATCCCCCTGGAATTTTAGCCCCTGGGCAAACGTGACGTCACAAACCAGGGGGTAAAATTCCGGCCGCAAACTTTTGAGTTTCGCGACATCAGCTCGATGGATTAAACGCGGAATTAAACATATATTTTCACGGTTGTGAATTTAATCAGAACACATTAAATTATAAAAACCTAGAGTGTACGGCCCGTCTTTTTACCCCCCGGAATTTTACCCCCGGAATTTTAACCCCCGGAATTTTATCCCCGGAATTTTACCCCCTGGCTAGATATAAAAATTAGTGAGAATGATTAATTATCTTCATTCTGTTTTAATTTAATAGTAAACATTTTATTATTAAGTAGCCTATCTTAATTTATTTGTGACATTAACTAATCGAACATGTTTTTAATTTTAATTTTGAGATTCAAGTATTAGGATTCGATCTTTGAAGCCAAATTTTGGTTAATATGACGTATATACAATCAACTGAATGAGATTACAAAATAAATAAATAAAGACAGGCCTTTAAATAATGAAATGTTTACAATTAATTAAAAACAGAAATAAGAAAACCAATCATTCAATTTATAAAATCGGCCAGGGGGTAAAATTCCGGGGGGTAAAAATCCGGGGGTAAAATTCCGGGGGGTAAAATTCCGGAGGGTAAAAATCCGGCCCGTACATTTCAGTTGTCTAAACACTAGTTATATGGACAGGGGGTAAAATTCCGGTTTTTATCGCTAATTGAATTAATCACGCTCTGACTATTTTCATTAAACTTCGAAATCCGCGGGGGTAAAATTCCGGCCGCGAACAAACTTTTGGCCACTCAGGTTACTACGTCATAGTGACGTCAGCTTTGCCCAGGGGGTAAAATTCCAGGGGGATAAAATTCCGGCGACCCCATGAAGTGTGTAAAGGCAGGAACAGGCATGGTGAATACATCTTATTTCCAATCCTTAAAAAACACGAGTCTCGGTTTAAGAATTATGCAAGAATGTCGACTACAACGTTCGATCACATATTTAGTTTGGTGATTGAGAGACGCTTACAACTAATTGAAGGGGACCAATTGGTGCAGAAAAGAGACTAGAATTGACTCTTAAGCGTGTCTGCAGTCGAATGCGCTCCAATACGCTCTGAGAAAAACAAAATAGTTTGTTCCTCGGTCGTACGCTGCGCTGCGCTGCGCTACGCTACGCCGAAATACGCTACTAGTATGTCATACCTCATTTCAATGCACGGTTTTGATTTAAAACATGCGCTGCGCTGCGCTACGCTACGCTGTCTGTATGTTTTTACAGGTGTTAACAATCATTTTACACCGTTTAACTTATTTTCCTGAAGAATGTAGGAGATTTTGTTAAAATCCGTTAACGGTCTTATACTCGATTCTACTGATTTAATTTGCTATGTTTCCTTTCAAAATACTTTTAGCAAAAGCAGTAGTAAAAGCAATTCATCAACCTAACTTGCGTCTAGAGTAATAGACAACTAAGTGATTATATCGAACATTTTGTTCTACATGGTACGTTAATTATTAATAGGCCCTAAGTGTTATGTGTCTTAACAAAATAAATGAAAGAGCATAACTAATATTTATAAAAGCTCTTTCCAAAACATTTTGCAGGAAGCAAATTAACTTAATATTTATTTATAACTTGTTCTAATATCAAACAATTAATTATTTCACTAAGATGCATATAAAACTGTCAAATTAAAAAAATAACTCTAAAAATTATTTATTATCCAAATATTAACGACAGATCTCTCTTAAAATATTTATTTTTATAACTCACGTTCTTGCCTAAGAAATATTGGAACTTCCTGTAGACCCCTGAGACCTTCGCGTATCAGTTTTCTGACATGTCTAGGGAGCAGAGGTAGTTTTACACAGTCATGTTGTACATGTTCCGTGGTCGCCACAGAGGAATAGGCACCGTAAAGGGCATAGCCAAGGGAATTATCAAGGATTTTTTAAAGTGTGGCTTCTTTGAGATATGATATCAAAATTATACGTGTTTACGTCAATGTCTGTTTATAGAGGCATATCTCTGTAATATGGCAATGCTTCTGTACATACCTTCTTGTACAAGTTATAATATAAGGTATCTCATGGGGTCTGTAATATTTCTATTGATTGTAAAATTGTGATAAAACTATGCTGCAGCATTGAATAATAATTGAGATTGTTATGTTTAGTTATATTACCTAAATTAATAATAGTTGTTTGTAGTCTCAAATATCTGTTCAAACGTGAATCACTAGGATTATTACTACAACATAAAATAAAACTGACTAAAAAAGTTTTACGAATTATCCGTCCGCTTAAACAGAACGGAGTCTTAGCAACCGCCCACACTGGAAATTTCAAATATCTTACCCTAAAAATACAAACACTTGCCCACGTTTCCGGAGACAACTACAGAGACTCTTGGGTCAGATAGATTAGCTCTGAGCCCACATTAACTCTTTACTACTGACGCTTGGTAGTTATAAATCTAGAAAATAGTTTAAAATTTGTATCCACGAACAAATCTGTATGGTGATGTAATAAAAATCCCTTTTAAAATAGTATGTAAACGACAAATTTGATTGGCTACTGCGGTCTCTTTTCCATCACGTTTGCTGAAAATCACAAGTTTCACGGGGTTTTGGATTCTAACAATTTTGGTACCGTACAAATGTAAAAAAGCACTTAAGTCATAATAAGATTAGTGCACAAACCCAGCCATAGATAAAAAAATCACACGAGTCAACCACCCCAATGCAAACGGTAATATAAATAATCCTGAATGAAATTTAGAATGACAAATAGAAGGAAAGTGAACGCAATGGACCCGTCTACAGAAGGTACATTTTGTGCCAACCAAAACTGATGGAAGATATACAGTATATTGTTTTCATTTGATTACAAACACCTGGTCTTTTAAACATGGTTTGTGAGCTAAATTTTCAAACAGGAGTGGAACATTCAATTATCCTCTTCCATTAGGACTATTATAAGTGAAAATTATTTTACGTGGTTTTATATTTTTCTAACAAAAATATAAAAGATTTCAACGAATTTATATACAGTATTCTTCTCACACTTAAACAATAACGTGTAAAAATCTCTCCACATAATATAATCACCTCACATTGGAGTGGTCATGGTGAGCCAAGGTCGGGGGTCGGGGGGGGGGGGCGAGATGTGGTGACGTCACGGGGGTGGCAGCATCCAACCCCGTATTGATCCAGGACCAGGATACGGTCCTCAGTAGCAACAGCGCTACCTCCATGGAGGGGCATGGGGTCTGTCCAGCGCCGCTACCACACGGTGCCCCTGAGGAGAGCGGAGCAGAGACGCTGGCCACAGCCGCAGAGGGTAGCAGTCATCAATCCGCAAGGGTTTATTGTGAGTAAACTCGATTTGTGGTTACTTTGTGTCTGGAAGTGGCTGTAGTTGGAACAAGAGTCAGCTGATGCAAAGTTATTGCTGTGACCGTCAGTAGATCTTTCCGGGATTATTGTGAGTAGTCTACTCGATACGCAAGGGAGGATTGTGAGTAGTATACTCGACTAGTGTATACTTTGTCTGGAAGGGACTATATTTAATGATAGGACCAGCATTAGATTATAAAAGTTAGTTCTGTGGTGTTGCCGCAAGTGTATTTTTCCGAAAGTGCTTATTGTGAGTAGTCTACTCAATACGCATGCGGTTTTTGTAAGCAGTATACTCGATTGTGAATATTTTGTATTGAATGGACTATATTTAATGATATGACCAGCATCAGAAGATCAAAGTTAGTGCTGTGTTGTTGCCGCAAGTGTACTTTTTTCCAAAAGTGTCTGTTGTGAGGGGTTTTTGTGAGCCGTATACTCGACTAGTGGATACTTTGTCTGGAAGGGACTATGTAATGATATGACCAGCATCAGATGATCAAAGTTAGTGCTTTGATGTGGCCTCAAGCATATATGTCCAGAAGTGTTAATTATGAATCTACTCACTTACATCGTTACTTTCGGTCTAGAAGTGGCTATTGATGCGATTCTAGAATGTAAGAATGTAAAGTTAGGGGTGCTATTCTTACTTACATACAGCTCCATACAGATTGATAAGTGTTCGTTGCTACTCTAACAAGTAGAGTTGTCCACATGGGTTTATCGTACGAAGTCTCCTGTATTTGTGGTTATTCAGTGTCAGGAAGTGGCTACAGATGAGACATTAGGAACCAGCGTCAGCAGTTGCAAAGTTAGTGCTGTAAGGTATCCTGGGTCGAGCTCTGCCATCCCTCCTTGAGATCACAAGACAGTGGGCTGGGCTTACCATTATTTAAAGTTCGGATGTGTTTGAGATTCGCATCAGCTGACTATGGTTTAGTGTTATGACCACACATTCGGATTGATTAGAATCATTAATGTACTTAAAAGTGTATTCGTAAGTGTGTACAGTTTATTATAATGTTAGGTTTGGAAATATCTATAATCGATGGGAACTTTTAGCCTTGAGTCAGCTAAAACAAGATAAAGTTGCCGCACTAATCCTCATTGTTATTGCTTCTCTGTGTTAGATTTCAATTGCAGGTGTCTGTAGACAATTCAAAAATAGTCTATGCCTGGGTTAGTTAACTGCAAAATGGTGTAGTTTAAGCGAATTATTTGTTAGGATTTGGTGGATACGTCGTATTCTTTAGCTACCTGAGGTCAAGAAGTGTCTCTCGTCTATCAAACTTTATATTGGGCCTGGAAGTCTCAGCGTAGCTGTAGCTGAAGTAAATACGCACAGCACAAACATACGTTAACAATATTTGCGTACAGATGATGAAAATGTTCAATAGTTTAACGACGTAATGATCTCAGTGTCAAATGAATTTTAATTTCTCATGGTATTTCATAAAGTAAGTGATTTTCTTGATAAGCGTCTATTTAATGTTAAACTTTAAATGGAACCGCAAAAGGCAATCATCAAAACATATGAATCTCATTATTTGACTTAATTTGCTGGCAAAACAGTTTTAGTTGTTGTAATCTACAATGCAGTTCAACGAACTTTGTCCCTGCCTTGAGAAGGCCGATTGTTGTATCAGTCAAAGTTTTGTTTTGCTTGTTACTTTGCTATCTCCAAGCGAGTTCTAAATAGAACCTTCAATGTAGTTTGTTCTAAGGCTTGGTTATGTAATTGACAATACTGCAAATATAAGTTTTGTGTTGGCTAACATTAGTTTGTTTTTGCTTGAACGTTTTGGAGAAAGACGTTGACGATATATTTAATGGAAAGTGCTTGGTTTTGTGTGAAAATAGTATCAAATCCAAGAAGTATTACCGTAAATTATTTAAACATTGGACGGCTAAAAATCTCTTCATATCTTTTCTCCTCGTTTAAAAAACGAATCATTTGGAATTAAGGAGATGAAATGTACATTTTTCTCACATTTACGCTACCACGTGGACACTGTTGCCTTAAAAACGTGTTTAAAAATTTTGTGCAATTCCAACCATAGATATAGTAGTAGATATGGTAGTTATATATTGATGCTTCCAACTCATCGTATTCAATCATAAGATCATGGGGTTGCCGGTCAATAGCATGTACATGTGTAACGCATTAGCCCTGAGGTCAACATCTCACTTCAATGAGAGTGACTGGTTCAGGGCTAGAACCCTAGTAAATCCACAGAAGCTTAAGGGTTTGAACCACTTTTAATGACGTGTTGCAAGTAAAAATGTGTTTTTTTTATAAAATTGTATCGTATTCACTAGCAAAGCTCGGTCCCCTTTCCCCCAGACCCACAGGACATTGGCGACGCAACGACGCGTTCTATTTATACCCCCAATGTCGCGTCGGGTAGCGTGCACCCCACCTGACTGCATTATTGATAATAATACCATTACACCATTGCGTGGCTTTACACATAAAACCGACCGCTCGCTCCATCTCGTGTTTTTGTTACGTTTTTCCATTTCAAATGCAATTTATGATGCCAATGTAATTTCAACTGACTAGTACGCTATCATCCTTATAAATTTAGGTAGCTCTCGAAATAGCTAATAGGAATTGGGTTTTATATTACAATCTTTTCAAACAAATCCGATAATAGTAATCACACACTGGCATCTTTACACCTACAGTAGGTTCTAATGCACAACAATTACATAAAAAAAATTGCAGTAGAGCCTCGTGAAACAGTTTCTCGTGGAATTATCGAGTGACGCTCGCAAACAAGGTTGGATTCTTATAGAGGTTTGCAATAACATGTGATTAGGGGTAATATCAAATCAAAGTATTTGAAGAATCCACTTGTTATCAAGAGTGTCTTGCTATCGAGGTTCCACTTAACAAGACAACCATGCTTACATTTGCACCCTTTTGTATAACATTTCTTTTCCATATCTAAGTAAAACATACCTTCACGCGTAGGCAATGCTTTGGAGGCTTTACACTTTCTTTATTTTGCTAAATAGTAGTATAATTTCTTTTAGTTAATTTGTCAATGTTCTCTGGTTTGTAAATTATAAATTTGTATCCATACTGTAGTTATAAATACAGAGTGTTTTTTTACTAAGCCCAAATTAGAACTACTTTGAAGCCGCTGTATAATGACAAAACAAGATCATATGTTGGCATCCCTGTTTTCTTTACTTCATTGCCAATCAGTGCATAGTTATCTTTGAGGTTTAGTGTTAACTTATTGGGAATTTGTTGTAAATAAAGCTCAACATGGAGTTTTGACAACCTTAAATTAGAGTATGTCAACACGTTTTAAGGTGCAGTTAAAATTTAAAATATTAATCATTATTTAACATCATGGCCTAGTCAACTTTACAAATCTTTTCAGCAAGTATAACTAACTGATATCCAGAAAATTTTTCATGTTAAATTTCAAATGTCCAAAACTGCAGCAAGAAATAAAGGTAACATTTTAGCTAAGCTTATTTTCGCTCAACATGCGCCAGGAAATGCATTAAATGCATTCGAGACCTGAAAGTATGATTGCAACTCGAACACTCCCACAACCCTATAGTATGAGGGGAGGGTATGACGTCATAAGCTGATGTTTCCCTCCAAATTGGTCCGGAGCCTTTAATGTGGCGGTAAATGCCACTCGTCCACCGCTGTACATTGTCCTTGCTTTATGAGGTTGTGCCGCTTCATTATTTTTAAACGGTCTTTCAGTCGGGCGCTTTCCCTGAATAGCGAGCAAATTGATCTTATATTTACTATAAGGCTGAAAAATAGTCGTCTATGTTAGAGTAAACTATGGACATTTGATGTTTCTAGTGTTAAGTATGTACGTGCAGGGTAAACAACCTAACTTTGCCATCATTTAGTCAATCAGAAACAAATCATATTTGCAAAACTTTAAATGGATACTTAGCTTCCTTTTATAATGATTATTAACATTATTTGATGAGTATTATAAAAAACATTTCTTATTTTATGTGGATCTCCGAAGCTAATATTGCTTTATAATGATAGGTCTACTGTTTTTATGATTTCTGATGGTGTTTGCTAACAAATATTTTAAGGATATTTTCGATGTTGTACATTTCGGAACAGAGTCCTTGTATCTCTGATGACGGAAGCGGAAAGGCGTAGTTCCTCGACCCACCGCAGCGCTGCAGTCGCGCCGTATGTGTGAATACATTGTTGTCTCCAGTATAAAAGAGTCTTGGTGTTTTGTCCTTGCTTCTTGGTTTGCAAGGCTGTAACTTTATTTCGCAGACACAGTAGTTTCATTTTAATGTAAAAATATCATACATTTTTTCTACGAAAAATTTAACCTAATATCCTAACACTATTTCATATCATTATTAGGGCCATCGATTTAGTATGGTAATGGTAATGGTTAGGGGTGGTGTGGTAATGGATTTGGTTTTGGTAATGGTAGTGGTGATGGTGGTGGTGGTGGTGGTAGTTTGGTGATGGAAGGTGGTAACTTCACTATAAGTAGTACTGTATTATCAAATGAGTATGCTAGGGCTTTCTGAAGCAATCCAAAATTGAAAATGAGATAGGCCCAGGGTATGAAAGACACTTCTAGCCTGAGTTGTGATCTATGCTGTTTTTGTCACTCTGTGACATCATTAAATTTAGGCTAATCTGTTTTACAACTCCAAAATAAATGGTTTTACTATTACAAAAGATACTGAACTATTTCGTTGATTTGACATGAGTTAAGTTATATTTAACTATTATATTACTCTGCCATCGTGATTTTAAAACTGCAATGTTCAGAACACTTCTACACTTTTATTACTCTGATATGATTTCTATAAAAGGGTAATTTACTATAGTTATATGTGCAACGTCACACGATAATAAATACAAATTAATTTTGTTAATATGATAGTAAATCTATCAACGGGAACAAAATTTCTTGAAACACCGCTAGAGATTTACAACGGGGGGAAATTTACAACTGACGTACTCGACTCCAGCTGTTCGTTCTTACCTTACCGATATATAGCACTAATTTACCCCACAACGTATTGGAAACAGCCGTTTTCCTTGCAGTATGACGAAACATAACATTGTTGCCAACAACTCTTTAACAATTCTTTCTCAACTATGGTAATGAATCTTATTATGTTGACTTTGACTCGCTAACCCCTCTCTAATTAGTTGCTTCTTAACATAATTGGAGTGATGGCAAGGGTGCGTTTCCCTCGTAAGCCTTTAAGAGCTCCTAAACAAGTGTAAGTAAGGTTTCATGCATATTCAGCGACGTGCCTGCCTCATTTACGGCTTCTATAGTGTAAACATTGATTTGAGACGTGAAATCCTACAGTCTATGGTCCATTGTTTATGTTGTAATAACGGCTGTGCGTCTTAAATGTATCTGTTAAAATAAGTAGTAGATGTCCTCGATTTAGGGGTTATTTGTACGTGTAGATAAAAAATACATTTTTTATGAAAAAATAATGACTATTTTAATAATTTAAAGTACCAGGGGACCGAGCTTTGCTCTTGGGGTTTAATTTTTCTGTGACGTTAAAAAATAAACATACCTACATGTATACAATGTCCATGCTATTATAAAATACAGTCTAAAAAAATATGTAATAACACAAATTATATAACATCATTTTCTCGTGGTCACGTATTGGTGCTATTTCCACGAACATGTCGATCAAGTGATTGAATAATTACCACCATTGTAGGCCTAAATAAACACGCATTACACAGTAAAAAAAATACCAAAATAAAAATTCTGCATTTAGAAATATTATCATGACAGTCTAAGCCATAGTATAGGCTTATGACTTAATGTTTTAATCTCATATTTTGTATCTTAAATCATAAAAGAAATTTATATAGTTTCAAACTGAAATGTTTAAAAACATGTTTGCACCAGTACTTTTTCCAAACATAGAAAGATCGAAAACCGGTTGGTTACGCATTCCAAAACTTGCTTTTATTTTGTTTTGTAGCTTTATATGTTAGAAGTTATAATTTACTTGATAATATTTCAGGATGTTAATGTTAATTCTCCCAGGTTACACTTGATCTCTGTATGAGATAAAAATTACAATGTGTCAGATACAAAAATTAATAGTTTATGGAAGAGGTGATGTAGCTTATTAATAAAACAAATATTGGGGATTTATACTGTATCAGGATACAAAAGAAAATTTGACAGACTCAATGGGTTTTTACCCAAAAGTAATTAAAAGTAATTGTTGTTTGTAACTTTTGATTCAGTAATACTACGTAAACTTCCAAGTGAAAATGTTAAAACAACGCCCAAATACAGTCACACTCTCGAGATGCGAGTATTTACAATACTTTGATGTTTACAATACCCCAGATACATGTAACAATACCCCAGATACATATTTTGTTACTGCGTTCCTGCTACCACACATTTCACTTTATCAATATCAAACATAGTTTAATAATGGTTGAAAATCATTATACTGTACTATCTAATTAATCTAAAATGTTGGTCTGTTTATTAAGATAGATTATAAACAAATGTAAATAGAAACTTTGGTTATTCTCTGTGGTTATAAGTTAAGCTTTAAGTCTGGTTTTCTAATACTAAATAAGTGTCTTTTTATTGGTGATTAATTAAGAAAAAGCTATAAACTTGACTGACCTACATTGTACGCCGTTCTGGATACATAAGTCTTTATAAGATCTCGGCTTGGAACATTGCCAAAAGTATTATTTTGTTTAACCGATATACATTTGATATCCAAGGGTTGTAATTTGGTTGTGCAATTTTGATTTTAAAAAGTTCTAAACAGTTTTCTAAGGTGATTGGGGCTACAGTCTTTTTTGAATACACACAATAGTAATAGTAGGTCGATTTTAATCATAAATAATAATTAGTTTAAGCATAAATAAATAATTAACTGATTATATATTACGTAATTGAATACAAATAATATTTGCACAGTATATGATAAAACATTTAAATACAACACATACAGTATACATACTTGCACTACACATAGTTTTAACTCATTTTGGATTTTTATCACACACAATGGTAGCACATGGTTAGTTACATTTTGATGTTACACAATTTTTATACATATGAGATGTTACTACTCAATGTTAGCTCTTATTGGATTTTAATGCAGAAAATGTTAAATAACATAATATGTTTTGATTACGCATGATGCAACTTAATTATATTTTGATTCAACATAATGTTAACAGTTATTAAGATTTCAATCACACAATATAAACATGTTAGATGTGACAACACAAAATGTCAACCCCTCTACTGATCTATATGCTTCATCAGCTGTAGTATGCAAGCTATTTATAGCTTCATCGGACAGACTACATGCATGACTGGTTAGCAAGACTGGTGTGAAAAGATCAATCAGGTTCGTGGCATGTTTTGTAGTTGGTTTTATACGATGTACGTCCTATATTTAGCCCTGTACTTAGCACGTCAATGTCTTCAAGCTGTTGCTTTTATATCCATAAAGGAGTCGTGTACCACCAAGCTAATGCTATATCAGGCAATAGTTGAATACTCATGATAAACTTATAAAAATCAGTACTTTTCACTCTATATTTACTTCTTGCTTTGTTTTCTACCAAAACTTCACGCACATGGCCAATATGGACGGGCAAATGTAAGGTGAAAAGAAACCTTCAACCTTTTAAACAAATTTTAGGTAAATTTCAGTTTTTCAGTCTATTTTTATTTCCTCTGTGGGTTTACCGCAGTACTCCAGTTACGTGTGCAGTGCTAGTGGTGCTACAAGTAATCATATCGACACAATCACATATGGGGCGGCCCACATATAAACATGTGAACACTAAAGTCCACTTGTCACGAAGCCTGCATGTTACTTTGACGTTTTGTCGCTTACCTTCAGTTCCGAACTTTCAAAAGCCACCGTGTAGTAGAAACTAGGAAGACACCGATGCAAACCTTGTTATTAGTTGTAAACTATGTTTATGCTAATGGGAGAACACATTTGTTTATCCTATCAAAACATGTATTTGATAAATATTTTTTTAAAGAGAGATGAAAATGCTTACACACAAGTATACACTCAAGTGATTTAGTACACTCCCGCTAAGGAAATATCCCCCAGAATTATCCTTACCAATGAGATGATTCCAAAAAAGGTGTACCTGAACCTTGTTGAAACCTTATTTTAATGGCTAAATAAAAAATCCACTACTGTGTTTATCTATAACCAGTTAATTTTATCCACTCTACTTCCTTTGGGCAAAATGAATATGGTATGTAAGAATCTGGGTTAAATTAAATCTAATGTGAAATCTAAACAACAATCCACGCAAGCTGTGCATTGCGGAATGTCAGATTATTATTAATTTGTAACATTAACAAAATCTTGGCCTATTTTACTCAACTTTTTGTGGAAGCCCTAGTGTAATTTATTTACTTAAAAATGGACCAGAAACATACCACCTTAAAATAGTCTTAGCAATTTACCATACGGATCATAAATTTATAAGAAATTTTGTTTATCCATCGTTGTAGTCAGAGTTTGATTCACATAAAAAGATTAATTACTAAATTTAGTTGACTTAACTGGCACACAGTTCAAGCTAAATATGAATGCAATGTGAGTGCAGAATGGCGAAAAATTATGTGTGTAGCTATGGTTCAGACTAAGATCAAATGTTTCCTTTATGTATTAAATGATATTTTTAATTACATTAAAACTATTATCAAGAACAGCTAGGTCTATATAAACCCCATTACCTTTCAAGGCTGAACCTTCTGATCGCACTGAAACCATTAAGCTAACTTGAAGAAAATATTTAGCATAATATATTTTGCCAAGTGTTCTAACAGGTTAGGAATTCTGACGGAAGTGTTAGTTATTACCGTGGGATTTCCAACGAGTAAACATCCTCCTTATTCATACCACTTCCCGATTTTCCAGTTTTCCTGAGTCCATCACAAAAGTGTTTCCATCATAACCAAGGTGTTAACGAACAAGTGCCTTCGCCTTCTTCACTCCCACGTCGATGCTGTCTACTTCCTTCATCTAATGTACATTTGATTGACAGCTAATCTTAATCATGTGTCCTCCAGAGCTACCAACCGATGTTCGTACCAAGGTTGGCCTACCTGTTTATGGTAACAGTAACAGGGGTTTCCGGAAATTGAATGGGGAGCGCGTGGTTTCAAATTACGGTTCCGATACAAAAATACATTTTTTTAAATTATTTATTTAGGCAGTTAATTTATCTAACACCAAAGCTACACAATACCAACTTTAATTAACATTTAATTTGTTTCAATTTTTAAGTACATTCTAAGAAAGACCGCGTATTAAACATTGAATTTTCCAAATAAATAGCTGAAAACTTTACTTGAGTTCTACCAAAATTGTTGATACTATCAAGAGTGAATCAACAGGGTGTAAATTTTCCGGGGAAACCGCACAGTGTTTGTAGTTGAGGCATGTAATCCCGGTAAATTACAAAATCCACAATGTTGACAAAAGCTGTCAATACCTTGTCCGTCGTTGCAGCCGGTGGAGGGGGTAAAAGTTAGGGGGGCAAGGGGGGTAAGTTGCGCCGCAGCGTTGGAGGGCTATTGTTCGCTGAGCTGCTCAAAAAATAAACCAACGTAACTTTCTGACAGCTAATTAATTGAAAACTTTAATACCTCAAGGCAGCTGACAAATTGATTTAGAGAATTTGATAAAGATTAAATTCGCCAACGGTTACAGTGAGTTTGAAGGCAGTTTACTGTAGGCTGTAGGTAGGTTTTTGCGAAATAAATTTTGTGGTACGAATATCTGTTTATTATTTATTTTGGCGGAAGCACTTTCTTGCAAATCGATTCATATTTCTACCAAAGAATAAAGAGAAGTGACTTTTCTTAGTTCTGGGTTTCTAGGAGTACAATAAACGAGGAATTACGTTTGTGAATGTTACTATGATAAATGGGGTATATTAATGGTCGAGTGGTTGACTGCCTAAAGTAGTCATTTAACAATCTGGAATTCGACGGATCTATCTTAGGTTAGCCAGTAGTTTTGATAGTTCAAAACTGAGCCTAGTTGTGTATTCGGGCTTTTAAACCTTCCTATAGGAACTAGATAAATATTTGAATTCTTAGTATAATAGACTATTAAAAGTGTTAGCATTATAGAAATAGCATAGCTAACTAGACGCAGGAGTATCAAATACAAGGTATTAATCGAAGTTTCATACAATTGACAAACCAACATCGAAATATACTTGTAAACCGTTAAAAGTAACTTTCACAATAAATCGATTTAAAGTGCAAGAAAAAAATTAAAAATAAAATATACATAGGAGATTATTAAACAGATTAAAGTTACAAGAAGTCAACAACAGCAAAGTGTTCAACAGCATTACAAGTAACATTAGTATTGGGATTATTTACAGAAATTATAGAGTAAACATGAAAAGTCTTTAATCTGTGGTATTAGGGTTAGAAATTGGGTTAGAAGTTAACCAGTACATTAAATAAAATAAATACATTTACAGTTGAACTGTTAGCCATTTAATCTATTTTAGGATTGAAATCATAATAGTTTCAAAAAGTTTTTAGGCTACTTTTCCTTAATGCATTGTAACATAGTTTTTCAACATCGTGATCCATTATCACACAACATCGTCCAAATAGCTTTTATCTTATGGAAAATATTATATAAATAAAAACCACTTCAGGAAAAGTGTCCAAAATGTGCCCATTATTAACGTTGTTTTAACACGTTACATTGAAGTCAACATTATGTTTCCCTCCTTCAGCTATAAACCTTAGAAGACTATTTCCCCTTTATGTTTGCTGCTAAGTAAGGTAAGCAATTAAGCCAGTCGCCAGATATTGCAGTCTGACCTGTCATGAGTTTTGTAGTCTGTTGCTTTTCAGGTCACACACTTCTATCTGGAGCATTGTTGCCTTCTTATTATCCTTTGTCTCTCAAGATTTGGGTCAAATGATGATCAGATAGACTTCGGGTTTCACATTATACCTTAGTTCGTTTTACCTAACCTTTGTTCGTTCGGTTGAATCCTGAATTAATGTATTATCGTATTACGTTTTGAATCTTTTATTTTTAAGTATTCTTGTCCAATTGTGACGAAGTAAACTATTCCGGAAATAAATAGCTCCGGAAAATTTTATGTTTTCAATATGATTCCTTATGTACAGTAGTAGTTCGTTTCTACGTAGCCTTTTTTCACCAAGTAGAAAACTAAAACTGGATTTGAATCCATAATAATTACACACATCGCAGGTCGTAATATATCAAAATACAATTGACTTATATACTAAAATACTTCTGTTGACAGGTTTGAAGAATATAGTTCAATATAAAGTGCTACTGTTACTGTTTTGTTTGTTTTCTTTTGTTTGAATACTGTACTTAACTACAATATACTACTACAACGCAAACTACGATGAGCTATAAAATATGCTATACAGCCCTCTAAATAATTGATGTTTAAAAGATACGCGTATTAGAGAGTAACCTTTATCTTACAGCAACAAAATCCGGTTGACCAAATAGAACTGTTTGGCTGCTACTTTAATTTGAGAATGGGGTCTTTATTTAATCGTAGTGAATTAGTAGAAGTAATATTGTAAAAGTTTAGTTAATATAAAAAAAAAAAACAAGCAATGTAACAACTAGCAAAAAGAGAATAATTGAGTGCATATCAAAAATTCATATCCACAATTGTATTTTAATCTGAAAACTATGTTTACGTATGATCAACTTTCAATCAAATGGGTATATTTTTAAAATGTCCTTTCCGAGAATAAACTTTAAATCTTGTCTGCGCCCAACAACTGCAAGTTTTGACGATAAGCACTTTAACAAGTGCCTGCAACTTGCTACTCAAGGTCTAGCTAGATAAGTTGCATGTTTCATGTTCTAGGCACACGTTCTGTAACATGTAGCTGTATTGTTCCACACACGTACCACTACTGTACTTTTAAACAAGATACGAAACTAAAAACACTAATTATTATAATCCTCTTGGTGCGAAACCTAACTGATAGTTCTGTTGTTTATACATTTTGTGATTATTGTGCTGACATTTTGTTGACAGTGAACTAATAATTGTTTATCACTTGCAGGTGAGTGTCTCGAGTATATCAGCAATATCTCATACGTTGCGGAAGGGCGTGAGTATCTTTCGAAGTGTTTTAACGTTTGTCATGACTCACTTTTTATCTGAATTAGAAAACATTGTACCTAAACTATGTCGAGGATGTTGATGATATCCATATCGATTAAATCACTCTAGCATTGCGGAGTTTCAAAAGATTTTACGTTTATTGTATGTTTTTTACAATAAATCTGAAATATGTTATAATCGATTGAACTGTATCATGATCTCCATCCTGCAACCGTTGTGATATTTTCAAGGGGAAACATAGCACATGTATACAAAATATTAATTTACAAGTTTTATCTGCGGCTCTAGTATTAAAATTACATGTTCAATATAAAATATAAAGCAATTTAATTTGTAAAGTATTCGTCCAACAAGTATGAAATATCTACATTTAAAACTTTAGTGGAATACCTCATGAATTAGTATCAAAATTTGAGATGTAAATAACTGTGTCTTTTTTTTTAAACCCTACGATTTCACCTTTAATCTTGCTAATTTGATTTTAAATAACTATTTAAATACAGTTCGTGGAAATGCGTTCTATTGACGTATTACAGATTTCCAAATATATATACATCGTTGGCAATATTACGCAGTTATAAACATTAATCTTAGTGGAATTTTGCGTGTTACTCCCTTGTAGCCTCACTTGGCTGGATCATTTACAGACAAACAATATTTTTAAAATGGTCTTTGTTAGCTGGAGTGTATAGATTATGAAGGTCTAGTGTTAAACGGTATAAATAACCGACCACATATGAGTATGGACCACTCAGGGCCGGATCGCTACTATATTGCGACATACACAAGACATCAGTGTGACTATAGTTGTATTGTGTATTCCTTCTGCGAAATAGTTGTCTACGCGATTACAGCCGCATTGTGATTGTCTTGTGGCATTTTAGGACGATCAAATATAGTATTGATTATAGGAGAATTGTTCTTACCTTGTGGCCCAACCTTTACGAGTAAAAACAAAGGAAATTCATAACTATCAATGCATTTACACTTCATTCCACTATTTGCGATGTGCCAACAAATTTATTTTTAGAAGTTTGAGGCAAGTGCATCCAACAAAGACCAAGGCCGCGCTATAATGAGATAGTCTCGGTCTGCCGCCATACAGATATGGCTGTTATCATTTTGACGTTAGTTTCGAAGACAAACACGTCAGCAGTTTAAGGTGTAATCTTGCTATTTGCAGTGTGTACAGTTAACTGTTTATACATTTGTCAAATTGCAAGTAGTGACGTTTTACCAGTCAATTCTCTTAAGACGTATATTTTGGTATGTTGGAGTATAGTGCTGTCAGTGACAGTTTTTCTAATAGACGCAGCTATACTTTTGTTTGTAAACGTTGTCTTAGGTTCACGTGTAAAACCACGACCACTCAGTGTGCTTTTATTAGACACAAATATAATCAAATCTATACAAAGGAAATGGTGAAATTCAAATATCAAATTTGTATTGAATTTGTACTACGTAAACAGGCAATGACTGTTTAACCCATTGATGGAGTGTGTTACTGCTATTAATCCGATTGGCATCTGCAATTACAATGTTTAACTTTAAAATCATTACTTTGATAGATGGGATTGTTGAATTTCACTGTACCCTATTGACTAGGCATCCACTATTATCCGATATGACGGTATAGTGATCGTGATCCTTACCTTTAGGAGGATCGTGTGTATGCGCATACACTATCAGCTGAACTTGCTGAATTAATAATAAGAACTAACACGTAGCTGTGTGTTATTTCACTTATCTCCGTGTGAAGAATTGTGCTCACTTTGAGACGTGTAGATTATTTGAGTTAATCTAACTTTTTCTATCTTATTTGTTAGTGTAAGCTATAATGCGAAGCAAATCATGTAGCTAACTAACCTCTCAACACAATTTTCCCTCTTTTATTATATGTTCCATCCTAACATTAATTTAGTCCAGCTAATTACTTTACAATTTTTAATGTTCAAGAATATTCTTAATAAATAAAACCAAAAGAATGTTTATTTTGCATCCTAAAATGTATTACTACTATTAATCTATGTCCCAAGGTTTCCAGGAACACCTACACTTTTCCAAAGGTAACACAATAATATTTAACTATAGTAATAAACCAATTAACACAAATGAAAACTCCATCACGTGGTTGGCTGTTTAAACACACATTCCTACAAGATTAGAACATTAGTGAGCTATTTATATCCGTTTCGATCAAATTATGGCCTACAGATGTAGACGGGTGCCAACTTCTTGTGTTAAGCAAAGATATTCTTAAAATACTCCGCGATTCTACTAAAATGTCAATGAACTTGACTTACTAGGGGGGTCGTTCCAACCATCCTACAAAGCATTTGGCATTTTTGAGACAGTTAAACCGGATTAAAACAGTTACATTACCCACATTTCAGGGGCAAAATCTTGCAGTAAATCCCGGATTTCTAAAATGGTATTATTTTATCAGGTATCACTACACAATATCGACTGGCACTAAGGGTTTGATTTTGGTGACATAAACTGTTCCGTAGTTGTTTCCTTCCTATTGCTCAAACTGTTTAGCTTAATCGGTATTTTTGTCTATAAGGTTGTAAAGAATGTGTCTAACTTATGAAATATGTTTATGTTTATGTTAATAACTTATGTGTTGTAATGTGTAGTTTTGGAGTTTCATTTTTTGTTATATCAAGATATTTTCTATATTCTTTGGCCATAAATTTAGTCATTCCATTGAGTTATTCCAGTGTACTTAACTCCATAAATATTGCCTATGGCATGTGCTTCATGTAACGTAAACTAATATAACATTAAGTGTTTAGTCTCTAATTTCTTCCATAACAAATCTGTAAAACCATTTTTAGTCCCATTAAATCTCTCTCCAGTCTTGTTTACCAAAACCGCGCCAGCTGTAAAGTAGTACACGGCTCTCTTTCATTGAAGTAACGCGGAAGGTGGAAAGATTCATCTCGTCGAATTTGACGGGCGAACGTGAAGAAGCAATTTGTTGCAAGTCAAGGATCCGCTGTAATTGGCCTTTAAATACAGTCCTTCTCCTCAATCTTCTTCTTCTTCTCCTCTGCTACTGATGCAGTTGTGCTTCCATCCGGGAACTCAAGGTGTAAACAATCAGCTGTAAATTTAAGAGGTGTTGATGTTGTAGATCGGACGGTTGTTTGGGTTTTAGTATAATCAAATCCCAACCGTATTAAACGAGTTGTCCTTGTAATTTGTACTATATGTTGTTGAAAAGGTATGCCACAGTGACTTTTACTTTGCTAATGTGTATAAAAGTATAAAATAAATTGAAATACTTTGACAGGAAGATAACTTTTAGCCTACATTACCATCGGTTAATGTTTTGTCTACTAAAGTAGACAACACATCAATGGATCTAAAATTATTTTCATAATATTTGATGTGACAAAAAATATGCTATAGGATGTTTGAACAAACTCAACTCCTTGATGGCCTTAAGATGTTACTCTTACTAGTTGCTAGCATAGGAAACAAGTATTACCATACTGAAATCTTTTAAGTAAAAAGCTTAAGTTTCGGTTTTATGTATATTTTTTCTCTTTTGTGTGTTATGTATTACTGGTTCTTAGTTATTCATAAATAATAGAAGTGTAGTTTAGTGATAAACTTATAATTTTTGTTTGACTCACTGCAAACCCGCATATTCTTCACTTTCAGTATCTATGAGGAAGAGAGGAACAGATGTTTTAGAGCCCTGTCTTGATCGTTCTTTGTTCTCAAAGCTTGACTTTTCTTTGTTGTAAACAAAAAATCCCGGTGTAGTTGACAAAGTCAACAGATGACTGTGACTGCGATGTTGTTTACCAGCTGATCCGTCATTCCAGACACAGCTGTTGAATCCTCGTTCTGTCTTGAAGGATTTATCTTGTAGGAAATAAAATATCCCGCAAAATAAAAACCTTTTAGTACCATCTTTAACTATTAATACAACGACAATGGTACAATCATTGACTGTAGTATTAAGTTGCTTTTTCAAATGCTATTGAGTTTTATCATTGTCTTATAGTAAAGTACTTTAAACATCTAAACTATCTGGATCTGCTTTAGCCAATTATGTATTTGCACAGAACAGAATTGAACTGTGGGCTAGGGTAATAGTTGTATTTTATTCCTTAGCTTCTGATACGATAGTAATTCATGTGACATAAAATATCGTTGGTTTGACATCGAAAAACCTATTTCTTACTGATATTTACATTTTAAAATATAGTCCGTTTTTTTTAGAAATCCGAAGAATCTATGTTTGTAAAAAGGTTTTAGAGAATCGCTCAGTCTTACCTTTATTTCGTATAAATAAAATAAAAATGTTTCATATTTTACTGGATGGAAAGAAATCTATTACTGTAAAATCAAGCATACAGTCAGAGTATTCCCATTAATATTTCTTAACTTTCAACAATTAGTATGCGAATTCTTTTAAAATCGAATGAATTTGATCTCAATACAACTGTAGTTATTTGATTTAAAATTCCTAAAATGTTAAGCCAACGTTTCTCACTAAGTTTTTATTAAAACTGCTATAAACTTTTGATTAAAAAGCGTTATTACGATTTTACAAACATAATATTTTGCTCGAATGATTCGTTTGTTTACAGTAGCATTCATTAAGTGTTCTCGTTAGTCTTCAAGTCGTCGTTACGTGGAAGAACAAATTAAAATTCTTATAATTTATTTGTCCGTCATCATATTTTCTGTAAGAATGGATAATCTTTGTTACAGTTTATAATATCTTTAATATCTTTAAAACTGTTTAAAGTGTATCAAATATATCTATCAGCACAACTTTGCTTATCAAAACTTTAATACAATAATGATATAGTTGAGTTTCCCTAGCAGAGATTATTAAAACAATAAATCAATGAGGTTTTTCGTACTAAACTTGCTTTGATAAGCTCAGTAATACAGAATTATTTATACCCTCTTTATCTTGACCTTTAGTTGTAATAAGTTGGCTTATTACGTAATCGTTTTGTTCCCTGGTATATATTTTCCCATAAGTTGATTCTAGTTGCAATATTCTTACATAGGTTAAACACCAACTTATATTCATAAAATTATTTATCGAGCCCACTACACTTTACTTCAACGAGCTATAAGGAGTATGACAGTTGAAAAGGGTAATCACCGATTATGTATTTCTATCCATCATTGGAGCAAGGCCAGATAATTGTCAGCTTGTGTACCGAGTTCTTCGATTATTTTTCAACGTTCGGTTCCACAAAAAAATACAAGTAAAAAGTTAAACAGGATGACTGAACATTTGAGCACACATTGTTCGTTATTCATATAGTGATTATTTTTTGTCACACGAATTACATGAACGTATATTTAGTCTGCATCAATTTGATAATTTAGGTTACACTCAAAACGGTTTACAAACTATTTGCTTCGTCATATTTTACACCCCCTTGGTTTGACAAGTCATTTTAGTGTTTGAAAAATTACACAACGTTACGCTTATTCATCCTCAGCCACCAACCACCTGTCCTAAGATAGGATTACACCCAGCCACACGTATACGTATATCGATCTACACGCCTTACGCATATGCGGTGTGCCACAATCGGGTCAAGGCAACACTTACCTAATATACTTGCTTACACGCCCTGCATTCCGGCATCCCTATCTGCAGCGAACTGTAGGACCTCTCTATATCACTTGTCACTAAATACCTATATCGCAATTTCGCTCAAATAATGATGTGGGGACGAATATAAGGCGTATTCAACCCAAATATGAGCAGGACACGAGTGTGATATAAATGTGAAGCTTCATTACCGAGGACCTTTTATCAACCCAATAAACAGGGTCTGAGTTCAGACTCAAACCACAAAAAGTACACTGACTATCCTAAGGATTGAACCGGTGAGATTCGGATAGTATATTATAAGATATGTCATATAGATGGATCCATGTCAGTAAATACTATATAAAGTATCTGCAAAATGAAGCCTATAGTCTGTAAACTCATCATAAAAATTAATGGTTGAATGAAATGCCAAGTGTCAGTTAACGATCCGTTTCAGATTACAAACTCTTGTAAAAGCTAATCATGAAATATCGTCAACGGAATTGATGAGGTTATTCGAATTACTCAACAGAAAATTTAATCAAGTGATTATTGTTAGACAAGAGGTGAAACATTGCTGTTCAGTACAACAATAGAATAAACACCACTTTTAAATTAAACAATGTAGGCTATAGCAAATTTTAATAATGAAACCCTTTCCTTTAAACTATTTAGGCATTAACTACTTATAATTGTGTCTTTTGATTGTTTATAACTTCTTCAGCTGATGCAATTCCTCCCATGTATAGATAGCCCTTGATGATTAGAAGATCGACAGACCTGTATAACCAACAGAGTGTATCCAGTGCAAGGTCTAATACAGAATGGCTCAGATAAGTGCAAAGCACTTGACAGCTATCACTTGGCACTTAGCACTTGATCGCCCACTTAACTGTCATTCCCTACATTTCCAATGCCTCTTTGATTTTATCGGCCCCGAAAACAAGGCAGTCGCAGTAATCCCCCGTTTCCCTTGGTGTTCTGAAAATCCCATGAAGGAAACGAGGGTGTTTCAAAAAGTGGAATAGACCAATTGAAATCTGAGTTTTATAAATCATCCACAGTATTTACGGTTACATATCGGGGTGCAGGTTGATTATGACAGAATACAGATGGTCAAGCACAAGTCTTCTGTCCTGGGGATCCATGCTCAAATACAGCTAATCATCAACAAAGTTGAACTACAGTAGTGATAATGCGTGATCCAATGGTGCGAAGCCCACTTTAAAACGTGTAAGTCCAGCTATGTAGAAAAACAAAATTTTTTTCAGGCATAGAGGTTTCCTTTATGTTAGATATTCATCCACTAAAAACCATACAATAATTAGTCATCTTCAAAGTACTATAAACTAATAAACCTATCAAAACAAACTCATTTAAACATATTTACGTTCGATTATTTTGAGGTATATAATTTATTGGGAGCCAATACCGATTGTTCTGCAGTGCATTACTTTTAAACCAATATTTTCAAAACTTAAGTTACTTGAAATACTAACATTTCGAAGATTATACTAAGTAATGCTCAGTCACCCACATGAATAATTCCCAATATGAGCTTACCTAATATTTGGAAATTTCCCTGAGATCCCTAAACCAAAACTATTCCACACTCGAGATTACTCATACACAATACATTCGTTCTACGTTCGTGTGATTGTTAACATTTTCCACAGATTTATCCCCTCTCCTCTTCACTGTTGTTGTTGTTGTTGTTGTTGTTGTTGTATGGAGGGGGTGGGGGGTGCTCATTGTTTTGAGTTGTTACCTGGTCATTGCCCCCTGACGTAACCAAGGTCATGTCGCTTCATTTGTTGTTCTCCCACCTTGTACATAATGGCAGTTATGTGGATTCCCATGCTTTATATGCTCACTGGTTATACTCTATAATTGTACCCTTTTTTTGTTAATTTGTCCCTTACGAAAAACCATTTTAGTTAGGACCATGGTTGATGATTTTTAAGAAGTTGTGGAGAATTTTATCAATGATAAGTAACAGAATCGACGTTTCGAGATCTGGAATCTGACCCCGTCTTCAGGTAGAAAGGAACCTATAATATAACATCAATAGAATTACGATTTTACAGGGAAACACAATTGCTGGAAACAATATATGTATAAATGTTAAATTATAATGCCAAAATAGATAACACATAGCTAATAGAATGGACAAATAGGAAAATCCAAAGAGTAGTTAAAATTTAATTAATTTTCAGTAAACACATGAATTAAAAATGTAGAAGGGAGTATGAATTATCTATGGCCCTATTTTCCTTTATTAAGATTTATTTTTTCCACTATTAATCATTCTTCGTATACTGTAATTAGAGTGCAATATTATTGTCATTTAGTTGTTTTAGAAGTATTTATTTCGGAAGAAATACTGACTTTTTGGTGTTTCGTATTACTGTATTAACATTTAAAGAAGAGACAATTAATAAGAACAATTATTGAGTTTAAAATTAACCGAATACAAACATTGATAGTCCTATGTGGCCTACGTAATTTTGTAGATTAAAAAATAGTAAAAAATAATAGTATCTTTCAATTAATTTTCCCAAAATTATTATTGTTGTAAAGTATTCGTTTTTACTTTACAACAAAGTGTGAAAATCCGTAACTGCATTTAATTTTTAACCAAGCGGATATTTTCTTGAATGTGAAGTTTCCCATGACTTCATGCTTGAAACTCAATACAAGATTACTTCATCTATCAACATAGCTGTTGTCAATTCTGTGAACACTTGGGTTGAATTGAGGAAGCCCTTTGTACATTTAGATACCCTGATCCACTAGATATCACCAAAGCATTACTTTACTCGCTGAATTGAAACGCGAGTTAGTTGGCTTATTACGTAATCGTTTTGTTCCCTGGTATATATTTTCCCATAAGTTGATTCTAGTTGCAATATTCTTACATAGGTTAAACACCAACTTATATTCATAAAATTATTTATCGAGCCCACTACACTTTACTTCAACGAGCTATAAGGAGTATGACAGTTGAAAAGGGTAATCACCGATTATGTATTTCTATCCATCATTGGAGCAAGGCCAGATAATTGTCAGCTTGTGTACCGAGTTCTTCGATTATTTTTCAACGTTCGGTTCCACAAAAAAATACAAGTAAAAAGTTAAACAGGATGACTGAACATTTGAGCACACATTGTTCGTTATTCATATAGTGATTATTTTTTGTCACACGAATTACATGAACGTATATTTAGTCTGCATCAATTTGATAATTTAGGTTACACTCAAAACGGTTTACGAACTATTTGCTTCGTCATATTTTACACCCCCTTGGTTTGACAAGTCATTTTAGTGTTTGAAAAATTACACAACGTTACGCTTATTCATCCTCAGCCACCAACCACCTGTCCTAAGATAGGATTACACCCAGCCACACGTATACGTATATCGATCTACACGCCTTACGCATATGCGGTGTGCCACAATCGGGTCAAGGCAACACTTACCTAATATACTTGCTTACACGCCCTGCATTCCGGCATCCCTATCTGCAGCGAACTGTAGGACCTCTCTATATCACTTGTCACTAAATACCTATATCGCAATTTCGCTCAAATAATGATGTGGGGACGAATATAAGGCGTATTCAACCCAAATATGAGCAGGACACGAGTGTGATATAAATGTGAAGCTTCATTACCGAGGACCTTTTATCAACCCAATAAACAGGGTCTGAGTTCAGACTCAAACCACAAAAAGTACACTGACTATCCTAAGGATTGAACCGGTGAGATTCGGATAGTATATTATAAGATATGTCATATAGATGGATCCATGTCAGTAAATACTATATAAAGTATCTGCAAAATGAAGCCTATAGTCTGTAAACTCATCATAAAAATTAATGGTTGAATGAAATGCCAAGTGTCAGTTAACGATCCGTTTCAGATTACAAACTCTTGTAAAAGCTAATCATGAAATATCGTCAACGGAATTGATGAGGTTATTCGAATTACTCAACAGAAAATTTAATCAAGTGATTATTGTTAGACAAGAGGTGAAACATTGCTGTTCAGTACAACAATAGAATAAACACCACTTTTAAATTAAACAATGTAGGCTATAGCAAATTTTAATAATGAAACCCTTTCCTTTAAACTATTTAGGCATTAACTACTTATAATTGTGTCTTTTGATTGTTTATAACTTCTTCAGCTGATGCAATTCCTCCCATGTATAGATAGCCCTTGATGATTAGAAGATCGACAGACCTGTATAACCAACAGAGTGTATCCAGTGCAAGGTCTAATACAGAATGGCTCAGATAAGTGCAAAGCACTTGACAGCTATCACTTGGCACTTAGCACTTGATCGCCCACTTAACTGTCATTCCCTACATTTCCAATGCCTCTTTGATTTTATCGGCCCCGAAAACAAGGCAGTCGCAGTAATCCCCCGTTTCCCTTGGTGTTCTGAAAATCCCATGAAGGAAACGAGGGTGTTTCAAAAAGTGGAATAGACCAATTGAAATCTGAGTTTTATAAATCATCCACAGTATTTACGGTTACATATCGGGGTGCAGGTTGATTATGACAGAATACAGATGGTCAAGCACAAGTCTTCTGTCCTGGGGATCCATGCTCAAATACAGCTAATCATCAACAAAGTTGAACTACAGTAGTGATAATGCGTGATCCAATGGTGCGAAGCCCACTTTAAAACGTGTAAGTCCAGCTATGTAGAAAAACAAAATTTTTTTCAGGCATAGAGGTTTCCTTTATGTTAGATATTCATCCACTAAAAACCATACAATAATTAGTCATCTTCAAAGTACTATAAACTAATAAACCTATCAAAACAAACTCATTTAAACATATTTACGTTCGATTATTTTGAGGTATATAATTTATTGGGAGCCAATACCGATTGTTCTGCAGTGCATTACTTTTAAACCAATATTTTCAAAACTTAAGTTACTTGAAATACTAACATTTCGAAGATTATACTAAGTAATGCTCAGTCACCCACATGAATAATTCCCAATATGAGCTTACCTAATATTTGGAAATTTCCCTGAGATCCCTAAACCAAAACTATTCCACACTCGAGATTACTCATACACAATACATTCGTTCTACGTTCGTGTGATTGTTAACATTTTCCACAGATTTATCCCCTCTCCTCTTCACTGTTGTTGTTGTTGTTGTTGTTGTTGTTGTATGGAGGGGGTGGGGGGTGCTCATTGTTTTGAGTTGTTACCTGGTCATTGCCCCCTGACGTAACCAAGGTCATGTCGCTTCATTTGTTGTTCTCCCACCTTGTACATAATGGCAGTTATGTGGATTCCCATGCTTTATATGCTCACTGGTTATACTCTATAATTGTACCCTTTTTTTGTTAATTTGTCCCTTACGAAAAACCATTTTAGTTAGGACCATAGTTGATGATTTTTAAGAAGTTGTGGAGAATTTTATCAATGATAAGTAACAGAATCGACGTTTCGAGATCTGGAATCTGACCCCGTCTTCAGGTAGAAAGGAACCTATAATATAACATCAATAGAATTACGATTTTACAGGGAAACACAATTGCTGGAAACAATATATGTATAAATGTTAAATTATAATGCCAAAATAGATAACACATAGCTAATAGAATGGACAAATAGGAAAATCCAAAGAGTAGTTAAAATTTAATTAATTTTCAGTAAACACATGAATTAAAAATGTAGAAGGGAGTATGAATTATCTATGGCCCTATTTTCCTTTATTAAGATTTATTTTTTCCACTATTAATCATTCTTCGTATACTGTAATTAGAGTGCAATATTATTGTCATTTAGTTGTTTTAGAAGTATTTATTTCGGAAGAAATACTGACTTTTTGGTGTTTCGTATTACTGTATTAACATTTAAAGAAGAGACAATTAATAAGAACAATTATTGAGTTTAAAATTAACCGAATACAAACATTGATAGTCCTATGTGGCCTACGTAATTTTGTAGATTAAAAAATAGTAAAAAATAATAGTATCTTTCAATTAATTTTCCCAAAATTATTATTGTTGTAAAGTATTCGTTTTTACTTTACAACAAAGTGTGAAAATCCGTAACTGCATTTAATTTTTAACCAAGCGGATATTTTCTTGAATGTGAAGTTTCCCATGACTTCATGCTTGAAACTCAATACAAGATTACTTCATCTATCAACATAGCTGTTGTCAATTCTGTGAACACTTGGGTTGAATTGAGGAAGCCCTTTGTACATTTAGATACCCTGATCCACTAGATATCACCAAAGCATTACTTTACTCGCTGAATTGAAACGCGAGTTAGTAACGTGTACAGTATAGTGTACCTTTAAATTTACAATATTCGTATGAGATATTTAAATATTTCATTAATTTCTGCGGTTGATTTTATATTTTTGGAATATAATATGGTCAAAGATTTAATCCCCGGTACAATATGTTGAAAGTCCAATCATATTTTAACCGCATGTCAATGACTTACCGTAGAATGTGCAGCTGGTGTAGTTGAAGGTTGCAGTTTGTCAAACTTCAGAGACTATTTGTCACGATATCGATGCGATCGTTGTCTGAGATTCGTCGTTCGTCGACCAAAATTGATGATACTTTAGAATAGTTTGGCACTTGTTCAAAGTTTGGTACAAGTTTCTACCAACGATAATTCAGTTAATCGTAACTATCGTAACACAATCAACCCCTAACATTATATTGCATGCATAGCATCAGCAGCCAGGCTATACTAAATTAACTATGGACTTGGACATTCTTTTGAAATGATCAATATGGAAGGATAAATTACAACGTAACATTGGGTAGTAATTATCTTTCAATCTAACATAATACATCACATTTTTACAGTTAATGGCTGTGTTGTATGTGACATTACAAAGAGCTAGATTAAGAACTTCTTGAAGACATTTTAGTTCTATTCGTATTCTTTTTGCGGTAGAGTTCAAGCTCCACGAGGAAGCAAAGATTACGAAGATTATTCTATCAATAGGTGTGGACAAGTGGTGGGACACGGGATGCCACACGTTTTGAGTCTAAAAGTAAACAAGCATATGTCCTCCACACGTGATGGCCAGTTATCCGCCAAGCGGTCCGTCTCCCGCCAGAACAGTCACTGTGAGTCAGCTGTGCTGAGTGGAGGCGCGACCAGCTGGTAACATAACCTCACTTTCGCTCTGCTCTGCTCTGCTCACTCGCTCAGTTGCGCGCTAGACTTGGTAGTGAACGTATGTGTCGGACAGATGATGGCTATGTGTTCTGTTTTACCTTTAGGCAACAACAATGTCAACGTTGTTTCGGTAAGTTTTAAAATGTCTATGTATTTTAAGGGGAGAAAGTAATTAATTATTGTTGTTTTCGTCCTGTTTATTTTATGCGTTTCAACTTTCGACATGTTAACACGAATTCACGATGTGGTTGTTTTCTCTTCTTTGAATGCAAGCCATAATTATATGTAATTACACCGCACAGTTTTTATTAAACCACCATTCTATGTACTATGTTTTTATGGATAGGATTTATGGAATAGATGGTGGATTTATGTTTTTATTATTTTTAATCAAGTACTGACGTAAATGGGTGTATGATGAATTTTGGGCTGAAATAACATAAACAAACTTGGGGTACAGTTTCTTAACTGGGCTATGCTAATATCGATTGAAACTATCAATTCGATTAGTAAACTTTCATGCGATTTTTTCACCATCAGCAAGTTTGGTTGGTTAGGTTAGAAACTCTACCCCAAACTTGTTCAAATTTATGTACGAAATAGATTTTTAAAAGTATAATACTTTTAGGTAAGTTTTGTATTGCAATTGTGTTCAGCCGTTATGAATTGAAGATCAGTGCAATATCCCTTTTTGAAATTGTTTATATTAACTTACTTTTTGTATGGAATCTACAGGTTTGAATGTAAAAGCAATGCCCTGAAGTGAATTTTTTATTGTCGTTGGACCATAACTAAAATGTCCGTAATTGATTTCCATTATTACGTTCCATTTTTATGATTCACAACCATCTGTTTTATGCGATCAATACGCAAGAAGTCGATTATTTAACAGACCGGGTATTATATCACTACCTAGCAGTTATAACATCAATGAATTACAGTAATTGGAACAATCGATAACAATAAAAATTAAAAGATGCCACCAAATACAATGCTATATACCTATAGCAATTTTTTTACCTTGTGATTTTGAGTTCAAAGCAAACCCAAAAAAGGTTGTGAATGAATTTATAATAATTAATTGTCATACAAGTTCTCTTTTTTGATGGTTTTTATACTGTTTATTTCTTACGCTAGAAAAAGGTTTTAGTGTCAATAAGATAATAGGGTTTAGGATTAAAATGAACTAATGTGCCACACAAAATTACTACGACATTAAAGGCAATATTTATTCCTTTGCTAACCTTTTAATATGTAAACAAAAAGCATCCCATCTTTAAACGGAAATATTCACTATGCACTCAGATAAAGATAGTGTTATCTGTAATCACCCCTTTTCTACGTTATGTAAGCAACTAAATTTCATTACACAAATATATCGCATTCAACTATTTTCTGAAACATTCATGTTAGGCTTTTGTTCAGGATCAAGATCAATACTGGTGTGTATGCTGGTATCGTCATTATGTCAGCTGATAGGGGGTCATCCAATATGTCCACGTAGGGACAAACAAGGGTTGATGATTAGAGAGAGCAATAATCCTCTTTCAACGTGCTCTATCCCTCCCACACTCAAACCACGTGACTTCATAGTTCATACGTCATACATCATCCCTCTACTGATGTATCGCCGTTTACATGAGGGTTCTCTTGTGTCAGCGAACTTTTAGTGTCAATTGACACTTTCAGAGAGTACATTTCCTTATTTTGATTCTTGAATTCGATGACTATGTATAATTATTAAGGTATTATGTCGTTTCCAGAATTTTATTTGATTCAATAATAGTGGCGTTACTATTTTATTATATTTTTACGTCAGCATTGACAGTTGCTAATCGATTAGTTCAAAGCTTCAAACTACAGCTTGGGCGACCTATAGTCGACATTTAAAATAGGCAATGTTGGTCCAATAAACCAATAAACAGAGCTAAGTATCCGATAGTGATTACTGAGTGACCCTTTGGTTTAAGCCAACAATAAACAATGGGAACAGCTGATCCAAATATTGCGAGTGCATCAGCTGTTTCAAGGATTACTAAGAACAGTTGTTAAATCTATCTTAAAATTTAAGGGTAACGTTTAGACATTAGCGCACTACAGAACGGGCTCATGTTTTACGACTAACAGATCTCTGCTTGTATCATTCAAGGTCAATATTCAGATTGAACTCTTGTACGATATGAATCATTACCACACAGTGCCTGGCTGGAAGCAAAGACTGCCAAACTCCAATATAGTCTAGTAGTCACTAGGAAGTCAGCGGATTCCCAGTGAGTCGCGGAGATATATTTCAGTTTTATTTTCCGGTCCGACAGATCGTAGACAGCTGTCACAAATCAGCTTACGTAAAGGATTTTCTCTGACGTGATTAATGCATTTCGAGGTCGATGGCCTTTTTGGACAGGTTGCAACATCTTAGTAACATTGCCAGCAACACACGTGTATTGGAGACTTAGCCTTAACGCTTTTCAATGTTAGCTTTATTCGGGTTAATGCGATCTAAGATTAAAGATACTGTACATATATATACCACCCTTATCACACGGACCCTCCTATCACTAGTGACTTTTTATGTATGTAATAATGTCGTTCTGGCCTAGTGGGTTCGTATCCATCTAACTATCAAGCCACCAAGAAAACAACTATCAAGCCACAAAAGGACATGTTCAAGTGAAGAGAATTTTCTCCTCTCACAGCCATACGAAAAATCTTATACACAGACTGAATCATTTCTGAACGAATCGTGTCACTACTGTGCTTGTGTTGATTGCTCAACTGGTGCGTCGGTTCCGCATACCCCAGTGCTGGTGCTATTCTCGGCAGGTGCTAAGGTGCTATGTAAGGAGTGATGTAGGTGCTATATCGCTATGTAGGTCGCAGTTACAACATGTCCCGGGTCCGAGTGTCTCATTCGTCCTCTGTAGGCCTAGGCAGCCAGCTCGTGTCGAAAATAGACGTAAACATTCACTAGAATAGGCCTACAACTGCATTCTGATTGTAGACACTAATGCGGCTAAGGAGTTAAGATGGGGTTTAAGAGTGGGGTGAATTGGTAGTTGAGGTTTCGTCGGATTTTGTTTCAGTTGTTGAATTTTGATTTATGCATGTTTCTTGGTTTACAATATTCTTTAGTCACTAACAAGACTACAAGATCGCGCCACTCATCCTACACTCATCTCCATTCATTCTTGGCTTAAAATGCCTACTTTGTATGGTCGCCCTTTGAAAAGTATTTAGACAGCTAATAGACTACTGCACACCTCAGACCCCCCTTGATTAACGATACTTTCTGATTTATATTAAAGGATAGGCTAATGACTGAATACAATTTTAAGGTTAGTTCTGTCCAGTTAGTTTCGACCAATAGGATTATCCTGCCGCTGTTAAGAGAAATCGTGACACATTGTTAATTAATAGCAGTTCAACCTCAAATGTAAGTAGGGCCTAAACGTCGGGAATCTAGATATACAGTAGTCCGAGACGCTAAACTTCTTTGATACAAGTCTGAGGACATGTCTTTATTTTGATGTCAGAAAAGTATTTTCTCGTTTGAATTATTGACTCAAGTAGACAATGTTATCACTTTCCCTTAAACCTTCTAATCAGGTTGAATTTGTCTGAGAAATTGATAACAACATGTTTAATTTATTACGTACTCAATACTTCTCCATTAATAGGCCTAATGTCCAAAATCTTTGAAATTGTTCTTTGGCTCAAGCCATTTTAATCACGACCGTTAAAATTTAATAAACAACGTATAGGTTTGTAGTTGGAAATAAATAGATAAACGTTATAAAATTACCTTTGATTGTGCAGTGCGAGTGCCAAACCAAGTGCCAACCACCGCCAACCACTATGCATTGTAGGCAGTCGCCAGTCGGCCTTGAATCTGTCGGTGAGCTTGCCATGTGTTTTGGTATGTGCTTGTATCTTGCCAGGAGCTGCGTGTGTGTATGCTATATTTGTTATGTATGTACATATGTACAGTACTTATATATGTTCTTCCGCGTCTAATAATACAAAACTCGAAACAATATTCAACTAATCTATATGACCATGGATTTTGTTCAGTTTGAAGTATTTGATTACAGTACGTATTACCTATATCCATAGTTTCACTAGATACTTCTACGAATAACCGTATTCACAATCACGACATTTCTTTACTTGTTTTTTTCTCCGCTCAGCATGTTGTGTGTGTGTTTTTTTTTCTTACCACTGGCCAGAATCGCAAATATATTTATTGACACGTTGCCACTATTTTTTTGTCACAGGGCCACAATCTCAGCCACATACGTCCCCTTTGTCACAGCACAGTGCCTCAGTCTCTCCTATGACGTATTCCCTTGTTGCCACGCGAGACTGCAAGCATTGTCCCGTGGCCTTGGAGAGTGCGTAGACTCGTGGTTCAAGGACATTACCGTTAAAGGCTGTCTCATGTTAAGTTGAGGCAGACTACCTGACCAAGAGGGTGGAACATGACAATGGCTAGGCCATCCCTCCCGACCCTTGGAGTAAATCCCATTAACCACGCTTCACTGAATACTTCACTTAAAAGCGTAAATATATTGATTAATTGAAAATATAATCAATTCGTCATATCTAAAAATAATGTATTCTAGGTTATAGAAAAACTAAATTTTTCATTTTCGTCCCATGCAAATCGGCCAACTTTAAGTATTAAATCAAACTTTTCTCCTTATAACTAAGTACAATATTTAATTTTAAATTACTAATAGTTTATATTCTGTATTATACTTCGTTCATAATATTTAGATGGTTTTAGGGGAAGAAATCTATCACCTCCACTTGACCCTTACCTTTAAAATAATAGCTCAACAGGTGATCAATATAATCAATATAATCAATATACATTAAATAAAAAAGATGTTAGGGGAACTTCTCCTCAAACCTCCTAAATATTGTGAAGAAGTAAATTGTGTAGTTATTACAAAAAGGTACGAGATTTTTAAGTTAGTGAGTTAGGCCCCACAGTTCAACTTTCTCTGCGTTAGGAATAATAAAAGTATGGTCTATAATATTCTAAAACGAATTAATTATACTAATATAATTAATTACTATATTCAGTATATACTACCTAATTAGTATTATTGATCATCGACCTAATATGATCATGACGACCCTTTTCCCTGCCGAAACAGCTGTAATTTAGTTGGGTACATAGTTGTAACATAGTTGCAACCGGACGTCCGAACTATTAAGAGGCTACGCATAGCGTAAGTGAATCTACTTCTCAGAAACAAATTTCGCGGTATGGTCCAGCGACAGCAATGCAATAGCGGTGAGTCAAAACCGAAAAAAGACACATAGGAAAATATGTGATTTGACACATTGGATTGTTACGTATAAAGCGAAATTGCGAAGATCTTCCGAGATAGCAGCAACATCCGCGATTACCCAGTGTAGCTGTAATTTTTTACTTTACACAACAGCATTCAAAACGCCGTTAATGAGTGAAAACCTCGATTGTAGGCTTTTGGTGCCGTTACCAAAACTCGTGTAGGGTACAACGTTGTTTTATATACTTCGATGGGTACAACCGGTACAACTTGATACACACTGATTCTCAGGTTCCTGACTGGATGGTGGCTAGTTATTTGATTTAGTTTACAATTACATATTACCCTTGCGATTAATAAAACCCGTTATTTAAGCCACATGGTTATTAATCTCACTTCTTTAATGTATAAAATGTAAAAAAAAAAAACAGCTAACAAATATATAATTAAAATCCATATATAAATATATAATTCTGAACAACCTACAGATAAAATTCTAATTTTATTTATATTGATAGATGCACTATTAATACCGACTTATAAATTAATTTTGAACTAGAAGAGACAACTTAGAAGTTTATTTTAATACTTCAAGTCGGCCGATTTGCATGGGACGAACATGAAACATTTTGTTTTTTATAACCTAGAATACATTATTTTCAGATATGACGAATTGATTATATTTTCAATTAATCAATATATTTACGGTTTTAAGTGAAGTTTTCAGTGAAGCGTGGTTAATGGGATTTACTCCAAGGGTCGCTAGGGTCCGTCGAAGGACCGGCCTAGCCATTGTCCTGCTCTATCCTCTGGTCAGGTAGTCTGCCTCAACTTAACATGAGACAACCTTTAGTTCTAGGTGACCAGTCACAGACTAGCAGACGAGTCAGCATTTGCTGCTTCCGCTCTGACTGCGAACACATGTTGTCAAAGCATCAGTTTCATTACGTCACAATACTGGGAACTTGACAATGTTAGTTCTTGGTATCGTCAATATTGTTAATATAGTCAGTCAATCAGTTTATAAGACTTTGACTTCTTTTGTGTACTGTACTGAGTGGGAATGAAGACTTGGACCTTTGTTACTGACTGGTATAGCGTTGTATAAACTAATTCTTAAGGCCATCAAAATACCAATAATCAATGACATATTTACAGTTTTTGACAAAAGTTGCTTCTGATTATTGTGACTTGAAATTCAGTAGCCTTTTAAGATTCCATCAAATACTAACAACAAATAAAACCAGATTACCCAACTAAAAAATTTGGTTGGAGCACTCATTTCCATAAACAAATACTGTTTTCTATTATAACTAAACTGTTTCGATCACTAACGCTTAGAATTTCAAAATCTTTTTTCCACCATGAAATGATCACGAACTAGGAGCTCCTAGTCACGAATCATGTAGTAAGTTCTCTGGAAAAGAATAGTAACTGATTCGCTGGCATAATGATACCAGAAGAAAGGCCGACACACAATTCTTTATTTGTTTATTCATGTCCAACAGATGCTCTAACTCTATTAGTTGCTACATATTGTTTATTTTCCATTACCATCTCAACAAGATGCTCAAAGTAGGTCGTTGCTGCCTTTCTTCGTCTGACACACAATCTATTTCTCCCTATTGATATCTCTTGACAGTTTGTCTTGTTCACTTCATTAAACGTCTTGTTGTGAGGCCACTGAAGCATGAAGCATCTTCTGTGGAGCCTTTGTATGGTTTGGTCTCTAAAGTATATGGAGTTTCGTGGAGTGATTTCTAGTCGCCTTGTTTTATGGAGAATTAAAAGTATATACAGTGTGCACAGTATGCCTGATATCTCACACGATGTTACATAAGTAAGCGGTTTAAGTGGTTTTAGGTCCGATGCAGCAATTGCCGTTTGAGAAGTTACATTTCCAAAAACCTATTTTCCACTAAAATCCTCAAAATTAATTATTGCCATCATCCGTTGTCGTTGGTTCCACAGAAAAATCTAATGTCTTTGGCCTACAACAAACATCTCAAACATTCCACTGAATCATACTTTGCTTGTATGCTACATTGAAATTCACCAAAGATTAGTAAAGCTAAAAAAAATACTTCATCGGAAATACAGTACAAATCAAACAGTTTTTAGTCCCTAATAATGATTCATCAACGTCAAATTCTTCGAAAAACAAGTGTTTTTCCCTTTCTTGACCGCCTCCAACGCAGCAAAGGGCTAGACATTATACTTCCATTGAATTTCAGAGCGACCAACTGAATTTATTAACAAGGCATTGAATAGAGCCGATTTGACGAAAACACTGCGGCGATTTCCACAATCATGAATAATACATTTTACCACTGGACGTTTTTAGACCGCAGTTGTTGTGTCCGAGTTGAACCGAATCTTCTACTGTGTTTCTTCGTCTTAATCGCTGAGAAAAACCCATTGAATCATATCTTAATTCGATTAGATTCGTCTATTATTAGAAATATTATAAAGGTTATTATAAAATAAAGCCCTTTCGTTATTAGAAAGTGTCATAAGTACTTGTAATCTGCCTTTTTTGCTGAGTGTTATAAAAAAGTGTAGTAAAGAATGTCAATGATATTCATTTTTAAATGACTATCAATAAACTATGTAAAAAATGTCGGACAGAATACTAGGTGCTTAAAGATTAACGTATCCCTTCAACGCTTCATCATCCTTAAAAAACAAAATAGGGATTTTTGTTGCTTAACATTCTAAACATGCTTAGATTTGACAAAAGTTTGGTACGTCTAGTTGCACTCGAAAAAGTAAATGGTCGTATAGGCCTACATTACGTCTAAATATTGAAAACCGTTAGTACATTTTGTCTGTCTCTAGTCATGTTAGATGATACCATTGACTATTGGATACTGAAGAGTCAAAGATGATACCTTCAGTATCCAATAGTCAATGATGATACTGTACTAACTGGTTTTACAGAAATTTTGATCTTTGTTTTACCAACTAAACGAACCGATTTATTATGAGTACACTGTTGCGTTCTCATAATGTGTTTACGTAATTCCTTTGGACTTGAAAAATGTATAAGTTTATGTAGGTAGTTGTTGATGTCCTTAGTTTTTTTTTTTGCCACAGCTTGGTTTTAGGATAGTTGACGAGCCACATTTATTCTACTCAGTGGTTTTAGACAACCACAATGTTGTTGATGTCTCAATCTCCATAAACACGCAGTTTAACCCATCAAACACTATATGGAGCATAATGTGGTTCTCACCCTTGAAATTATCTTCTTGTTAGCATAACTCCGTGAGAAAGCGACGCTGCTCGGGACCAAACATTCTCAACGAGCGCCATTAAGTCAGTTGTGGCAGTTTAACTTAGGCAAAGTGTGCTTCTGTCAAATTAAGACAGAACCTGCTCTTGTTAACTAGGGTATCACTTGTCTTATTTATATTGTTGATTGAATTCTCTGTAATCTTTAATTGTTTGTCTCTCTCGTTTTCCTATGCTCACGAAGATTATACTGTACATGTATAATTGCAGTATCTATATTCGTGTATATTTCTTTGAGTACATAACTGTACGGTATACTGTATTGTATGTTTTTCATGCCAAGTAAATAAAATGTAGTTGTTTAATGTCATGTGTGATTTATTTTAAGGAAGTTTTACAGAAAAATATACTTCATGCAGTTTTCTCCCGGAAAGACGGATTGTGATGTAGTTTGCTGTTATTTTGTCCGTTCCGTAAAACATGCAAGCGATCGCCATGCAAGCATTGTTTCAACTTGCGAATTCAGCTTGTAAACCTTATTTCCTGTGTTGATCCAACATTTTGTATTGACAAATTGTATTGTAATCTTTCTATAAATCTCGAGTGTCATCATGATGATTACTGTATCCATTAATACTTTTTTCGAATCTTTCATGTTTATCTGACGGTTATACTTACAATAGATTCATTTTGGCATTCAATGAACTTAGCGGCTAAATGTTCATCCTAGGGACAAATAATACATAGATTGCAAGAGAAATATTACTTTTGAGTGTTTTTGATATAAAAAATTACTTGCAAAAGATATAGATCGCCACGTTCTTCCTTATCAGCTTGTAGATGTTTATTTCTACATTCATATGGCACCGCTACACACTCCACTTCCTACTTCCTCGTTAACATCATATCTCTTATCAATTTCACCATTTCTTCCATCACGAAACACGAGCTTCTGTCCACACTTGTTTTTCACAGGTTCCACACCGGTGGTAGCCAGGAACAGGTACCAGCTGCGTCACTGGTATCCTGGCACCTGTTACCCTTGAGGTACCTGTTCCTGTATGTGCTATATCTCGGTACGTTGCACGTAGGCAGGTGGTGTAGGATCCCTAGGTGCGAATTGACGCTAATGACTGTCATTAGTCATAAGTTGGGCACTCTCTGATCAGTCAATGGGGACGTGTTCGGGCGGACTGGTAGTGTGACCTTGCCACTTGGCCGAGGCGACAGGACATCGACCTGACATCTGTCAGTCAGTTGGTCTTTTACTTCACTAGTTCTCCATGTTTGAAACACTCTTCTGCTTTATGATTAATTATAATCGCAGAGTCAATTCATCTGCCATTCATTTTGAAACACCAGGGTCGATACCATTTACCACACTCGATTTTCATCCAAGTTTTTGTGAGTAGCACAATCTCTCACGAGAAGGATTTGTTCATATAATACGAAAGACATACATACACGGTTTGTGCTGAAGTGTTCTCTCAAAAAAATAAATCTGTTTGGGGACAATGCTTGCTGTTTTAGAAGCACAGATTGCTAGTAGTAAATGCAAATATCAATATTATAGGGTGGACCGGTGTTCCTTGATGTCAAAATTGCTTCGTCAATACAACTCAACAACCCAACATCAAGTGTTCTCCAATGAGCAGGCCTAAAGTTATCTCCAAACATCGCAAGACCTTCTTATTAATTAACTTTTGGTACATTATTTTGCTATACCAGATACTCCTTGGGGTTTATATATTTTGTGAACCCATGTGGACATGTCACTTGGCTCAGATTTAGTTTCTTCAATGGACTTTTGAGAACACACATTTTCACGTACCGTACTTTGAACTAGAAATCCCAACGTTCACTAGTACGGAATATCAAATCACTTCGCACTGTGATTGTTAGTTAGTGTTCCGGGTTTAGAGCGCAGTCGTGTTCCTGCCAAGACGTCAGGAGTTTTACAGGAGTCAGCGTCTGACACAGAAACACACAAACCGCGTCTCTACTCACGTTTCCTCTGACAAACTGTCGAGTGTCGACCTTTTTCGTCTGTTTTTGTTCGCGAAAGTAAACAGGTGCTGCTAAATGTCTGTTTCGAGGACAGTACAACTCACTAATCACCGTTGATGAACACAATAAATCAATCTGCACCCGACCCTGAATTAGAGCTCTGTACTGTAGGTGAAATTGCTACAGTATTGATATGCTGGGTTCATCTTGGATGCGATATAGAATTATACTATTTTCAGTAAATATGTTAAGTAGTAAAAATCAACGTGAAGATTCAGAAGAAGAAGATTATGTGATCTCAAGTAATATTTTGCAATACCTCAGATTTAAAATACTTCTATCAAAGCCCAACGTATTTAAAAACCGAAAAGGCTATTATAAGAGAGAGAGAAATCTTAATTTGTGTCACCCTCTAAATAAGGAGAAAGACTACTAGAGTTTTCTACAGGGATCGAAATATTATTTACTTTAGCAATCTATGTTCCTCATGGATAAGAAATCCAAGATTCAACCTCTATGACAAGTGTAGAAGTACAGTACATGTCTCTTCCCGTCTCTCCTGTTTGCAGTGGCGCGCTTGTCTTTGCTGAGTTCCTTTGACAGATCAAGGTTAAGTTCGCGTGGGCCGTCAAGGACTTGGCTGCATTTTTCTATGTTTATCATGTTTTATGGCCGATTACTCTTGCTAATGTCGACACTTAATGTGTTTAATGTCCCCATAACTGTGATCCACAGGATACAATTTGCATCATTCTACAATTTTCTTGACTTTGATTACTCTAAATGTTTGAGTACAGTTGCTCATGAAAGGGAATGCCTGATGATTTCAGCTTACGGTGAATTTAGGTTTACCATATCGGAATCAGGTCTTCCATAATTTTAATATTTGAATTATTTTTAAAATGCATAGTTCTACTTCAAATGCTGTTGTAAAGCTATGTTTTAGGTATATTCAGTACTTTACTCTTTAAAGAAAGAAATATTTTTGACAGTTTATGTAAATTGGTATTAGGTATTAACGAAGTGTCCACTCGCTCAGATTTCGTTGGACAATGTTTCATCACACCTGTATACCTTTCTTGAAAGTGGAGAGTGTAAAGCCCCTAAAGTGTAATCTGGAGTCTCTTAGCAGATAAGTTTCCGTCTATTGCATAATCCCAATCAGCCATTTAGTAATTTCGATTAACGATCGAAATAGTTTTTGTCTGAGAAGCACTCCGCCAGTTCAACGTTCTGTTAGCAAGAGTCTAAAAATACTTCAGCTTTAATCTCTTTGATGTCCAACTCGCTGAAATCTTGACTGCACTTCTCAATCCAACTTGGAACCTTTCATGAAACTTTTTTAAGATTCTTAACGATAATATTTTGCTTTGTGAAATGTAGATAGCAGGCAGGTATTCCTACATGTTTTGTTTGTGTGTCGTTTACCCTTATGGCTGCATTTACAACAGATATTTACAATGGTGATATAAATTTCACTCAGAGACACGTGGTTTGAGTTCACCAATACAATAACTATTCAATCGTAAAATTTCGCTCAGTCGTCACTCTCACTACACATAGATAAATAAAATTACGATATTTCATGTATGAATACTTTTTAATGCTTACGTAATTGCAATGATTATTACTATTTTCATGACGCCAGTAACACCAATGGTTTTAGAAACAAATTCAGCTGTTCAAAAACTAACCAAATGGGTTTCCAGCTTTTAGTTTCAAGATTTACTGACGTTTCGGAAACAGCTGAGCGCACGCCGTCATCAGGTGCAGTCGTGGCCAACTTCCACTGCACACACTATAGCCTATATAACAGTACCTATGCGCCTCGTCTTTGTCCACTTTCCCCCACCCTGAAGGCACCAGTCAGTTCTCGGAAACTCGTCTATACAAGTGGACAATGGAGGAGGTATTTCGCGCCTGGGGAAGCCGCCGTGGAAGGGTAAAAACACAGTGGAGCAGGGCAGGTAGCTGGTAGCCTGGCGGGTCGCTTAATCGCTTACTGCGATGTAGAATTAAAGCACGCGATGTTATGGGTACGCACACAGTCGCGCCTAGCTGGTAGCCGAGAGGGTAGCAGTAAGCTAGGCGGCAAGCTAGAAGAATTGCCAAGTCGATTGTTTGGGAGCTTCAAGCGGGGAAGGCTCGACTGGGGCATGCGCAAATAGCAGAACTAGACAGCCACGTGTTCTCGAGTTCGCAAGTCCACGCGGGACCTGACTGCGCATTCTTTGTATACGTTGTGTTGTTTGTTTTAGTTGATTTATTTGGAAGTTGTTTTGCTTACATGAAATAAAATAATGGACGTAGACAAATTAATATCAGAGGTTATTATCCGTGTGCCATTGTGGAAACAAGCCCATCCGGACTACCACAAACGTCACGTACTCGACAATCTGTAGAATGAAATAGCGAATGAACTAGGATTCAAACAAAAGTTTATCCTGTACCACTAATATTATAAGTGATAATTAGTATCGGCGGCTGACAAGCGACTGTACTGAGCGCCACTGTGTGTATGTCCCAGCTACCCTCCAGGTAACCAGCAGTAAGCGAGTAAGCGACCAGCCAGGCTACCAGCTACCTGCCCTGCTCCACTGTGTTTTTACCCGAAGACGATGAACTCTAGACCGGAGCGAGTGAGAGAGTAAACTGATCGGAGCCATTTTGTTCTATCCTTAGCCATACTGTAATTTCATGTCTGAACTAAAACCGTGTTTGGAGGGGGTTTTATGTGTGCCCCTATGGCTTGAAGATATCATAATATTTCGGATGAGTTCGGAGTCGGATTTCGGCAGCACCTTACAACCATGCATATTGCTATACTATAATTTTAGATTTTTGTAGTACAGTACTACAGAGTAGACTAAGCTGTATACTCTGCATGGTAATACGGAGAGATCTAGTAATACCTCATAAGTAACATATCAAGTATACCAGAAATCCGTTCACAGAAGAAATTTCTTCTCCAACTTATGTCTTAGTACTGTATTCAGATCTTTCCCAGTTCTTTCTTTATCGTGGTAGTGAATAGAACAGGAACACATTTATTTCGTGATTTGTGATGGAGCTGTAGCTGTAACTACTTAGTAACTCAGATCCTAAAGATATCAGTGCACCTGGCATACCTAGGCTGTCTCTGGGTTGCACCATGTAGCTGCTCTATTCCCCAAGGACCGTCGTTATATCATCCTTGATTAACAGACCATCAAGAGTCATCAGAGCAAAGCGAGTCTTTCGACCTTCGCTTCATCATCAATTTCAGAGAGATTTGTCCAATCAAATGAATTCCTCAGAGATAAAATCATCCTTGTCAAGTAAATTATAGTCAAGTATTTCTAAAGTTTCTGCATTATTGATTCCAGAAGTATTTATTGGAAGGGCAAACTGCAAGTGCTTGTCGAATTGCGAAATAACAACTTGGTGAAATCCGCTTTCGCACGTTATGTAGTTATTAGCCAAATAAACTGATCTCTTTAGAAAGTGAATGTGGTTACTGTTGAAATTGGTGGGCGGATAGCAATTTTCAAATTATTTCGTATGACTGTTTTTTTTTTTTTTAATGTTCATTTGCTTCAACACCAGATTGGATGGTTTTGAATATAACCATGTTATCTGTGCACTTACAATGTCATCTAATTGATCGATTTCGAATAGTTTTGTCATTGTCATTTGGACGATGAAGTCGAAATCCCATCTTCGTGGATCGGATGGATAACTTATAGCTTACAATAAGTCGTACTTTCAGTTTATCTTGGTTAAAAAGTTGGCGTCTTCGAAATAAATCAATAATTTACACTAGCGCACTCTGTCTGCGGCTCAATTCATCTTTAATTATATTTTTTTTACTGGCTATTACTTTAACATGTGACTGGAATACGAAGTTCTATTTATAGTCTTCTGTTTAAACTTAACGTTTTATACGTTCTTTAAATTGCCATAATGGATGATTGAAGGTATTATGTTTTCACTACACTACAACAACACTGATGGCCACTTGCGCTGGACTGACATTGATGTTAGTCCGTAAACGGCATAACACTCGCTCCTTAACTTGCTCTGGTTTAAGACGCCATCTGCAATCCAGCAACAATAAATAACACACTCCAGATGATGGCCTCATTCTGCATGCTAGCTAACAGATAACTTCAATAAATTGGTTCAATGTCGATACTTTACCAAACAGTTTTGTTATTGGGTCAGTGTGGAATCGGAGCACTTTAAAATGGGTTAGACGGACAAATACACTTGTGTTATGCGTTTCCAACAGCATGATGAGTCTTGCGTTTTAAGAAAGTTTTCTGGAAAAACTGAAGATTCGTTTGAGGATCCTTGCATTTCTTTAGAACATATATATGATAAAAAATATAATTGATGTGTAATCATATAAATCAAAATAAAATACGTAGCCTGTTTTAACATACTTAGCCTGCTTGAAAAGCGAAAAAATTAAATTACCTACTATAGGAACATTTGTATTGCTATGTCGTTTAACGAAAACAATTTACGTGAAAACGTTAACAACCAGATACATTATGACCAGAACTTTACAGAACTTTGAAATATGATTAACAGCATTAGAAAAAACACAGTTTAAAATTTTTTTTCTTAATATTTGAAAAATGTAATCTATATAAAAGTGCCGATAAGCCTTTTCGGCCGAATTTCCTTATGGAATTAGACTTTTCTAAAACCCTTTAAAGAATTGCGATCTGAAGAAATACCATTTAGTGGAAGTTGCGTCCTGTGTTTTTTTGCAATAGGCCTATGTATTGCGGTTTCGAGTGGATTTATCTTAAATATTGATGCAGCTGATGACGAGACAGAGAAAAAGTTTAACTTAACATGAACCCTATGTACAGGAACAAAACTGCGAACAAAAAACTGACGTAAATAGCCTATATCTTTGAACAAACCTAATTTCGAACGTCGTTACTATTTCACTACAGTATTTATCCATTGCATGTTGTTACAATGTCACAAACATCCATTACATTTACAAAAGTAAAAAGTGATTAAAATATTTAGCAAACCTTCAAACAGACTTATTTAATAATACGTTAGTTGTCAAGTACGTGCCGTGTCCTTTCCTGACTAGAATATTCAGGAACTATGAGTTGTACGTCGATATATCGACCCTTCATCGAAACGCACGACAATATTCAGACTTGTTTGTTTTCATTCTCAAACTTAACACATGCACAAATTAATCTTTCCGCCATATTTGTTTTTGTTTTGAGACTTCAGTCGTAAAATTGCATGCTATTCGAGGGACTGCTGCGAACATTTTCCATCGCCAGCATATTAGTAAAACAGGTGTTTGCGGTGTTGCGGAAACTAAAATCTAATCCCGTCTTCAGGTAAGATAGTCTTCAGTAAGATACCTCAAACACAAACAACAACAGAAGAGTAGCAAACAGTTGAAAGATTATTTTACCAATCACCAATTACTGCGATTTGGTAAGGAAATGTAACAAAGTTGCAAACAACAAAAGTAACAAAGTGCGTGTAACAAAGTTGTGTAATGGAGTTACTATTGATATCAAAATTGAATGTCCGTTGAAGTAAAATAAAATAAAATAAGATATGTGAGTTCAAATGGAAATAAATATCTTCACAGTCTCGAGTCAAGGGAGTGAAAATGTCGCAGTATATCCCGATACTGATCGCCCACCAGATTCTTCAGTAATTGTTTCTGCGACCTTTACTGAGTGTAAATCTTCGACGCAGCTCTGCTCTAATGCGGTATTCGGTGGATATTTTAAGTTATCCTTTTTCTTGTAAGCTTCCTAAATTTGTTGAAGATTAACGGACTTTTTTATGTTGTCGAGCACTTCCATTTGCTTGTTAAAGGGTTATGGGGTGGTAATGGACATTTTGTGCAGTACACATTTATGCTGCGAGTGTATTTTCTTAGTTAAAATGCAGTAAACATTCAGATTGAGTCGACAGTTTTATACTTGCAACTTAAAAGTTGTAATTAGACCTAAAGGTCATCAAAAACTATTTGAAAACTTACCTTTAACCTTTGTTTCGTACTTTTAACTTATGTAATCCACATTCCACACTTTGGCCTTGTACACTGCCATCCACATGTAGGCAGTACATATTATATACATTGCGTTGGTTGTAGTTATGTTATGCAGGCAACGCCTGTAGATAGATTGCAATCGTCTACGTTTTATGGACCGCTTAAACGGGTCGGGATCGTAACCCTACATTGACAATGTTTAAGCTTTGTAAACTTGCTCGGGGTCAGATTGTTGCGTACTAACTTGTTTGAAAACATCGTCCATTGTGATGGTTTACTGGTTGGATAAAACCGTCGATTCTAATTAAGTTTTCTTTGTGGTTTCGTCTTGAAAGTATGTTATGTCAACCCATAATTAAATGCTCTGAAAACAATATTGAACATGTTCGAGTAATTTCCCTTTATTGAAGTTCATTTTTTGTGATAAGTTGATGTTATTTAGGTGATTATCATGGCCAGTATACACACGATAACTAAAAATGTTCACATTTAAAAGTCAGGAATAGAAGTCCTCTGTCCTTAGGAGAGAGTACCGAAAACATAACGAGATAAGTACAAACCCCCAACCAAAGCTGGAAAATAACTAAGGCAGATTGGCTGGATACGTTACCGATGCGTTATTTGGGACTGTTTACTGGAGTAAAATACACTGACGAATTATAAAATAATAAATAATGTACTTTCGATGACCTCGACTCTAGCTGATATACCTAGGAGTTGAGAAGACTACTCTACCCCATTACTAGCTTTCGCTGTAGTCCTTTGAACTTTTGTCTTTTGCTCCTAAACTTATTTTTTACAATTCAACCACTGAAAACGCCGAGGTCATAATGATGAAAGACAATCTTAAATTAGAGAACTTAGAAAGGTGCTAATGACGTCATTGTCACCCTTGTACGACCTTCGTCGCAACACCTCCATTCAAGGCGGCTGAGGCTGAACACACTTGGTGTCTGGTTACGTCGAAGGACGGACACGTGGATTAACAACTAGTGTATTTAATACATTGTATTTTGAAACTATATACTTTTAGTTCCTTAGTGATTATGGTGCTCACCTATGATCAGAAGTTGTCCTGAGATAACTCAGTTGCTTTATGGTTCGAATCTGGACCTAGTTGTCCTTGATTATTGGGCTTTTAATCAACTACTCTGGTTAAAAGGAGGATCTTAATTTAGTCAGTAACAAATCTACATAGACCATTTTTTGTATCCACCTTACACAAATCTTTAGTTTATTAACACTTCACCATGCATTTTAGTCTAAAATCCGTCATGGACTTCGTATATTTGCATGCAGAACGTATATTTGTTTCTATTATATTATCGCTTAGCAGAGGGAAAATTAAGGAATGGCGGGGAAGCAATGAAATGTTGAACATCCCTTTATCAGTAACAACTTCTAAAATGTTTGTACGCACAAATTAGCTAGTACTTGCTACATGTCAAATCTCTTCGCACGTGTTCTCAAGGTTGAAGAGATAGATTTGTTTGTGTGAATCATACTAGCCTCGATTAGACCAGAGTTGTGAATCATTGTAATAGTGAGTAATAATTGTCACTTCAAACAAGTATCTAGAGTGATTGATTCCAACTTATCGAACTTAATATTTCAAATGAATCTAGAGATTTGTTTTCGTTTGAAGCTTCATTTTAAGTTAAAAAATACGAACTACGAGATCGCCATATTAAAATGTGCAAGGTCTTACCAGCAGTCCATAGCTTTATAGGCTAGTTGAAAATCGTCCAAGCAAAAAAGAGAAATCTAAAAAGTTCGTATAACACGTTTGATTTTTTAGTCATTGATAATATTCAAACCATACTGAGATATTTAAATAAGGTTGTATAAATATTATTAACGTAGAAATATACTTACTATGGAAAATAATATGTTAAGGTTTTATATTATTTACTACGTTGGTTATGTGAAACTCATTCATAATTATACATCTACGAGATTTAGGAAATACACAAATTATGAATTGGTTACGTGAATCAATAAATATCTTTCAATCTCCGAAAATATAAATATCTATAAAAATGTCAATATATTTACGTAGTGAAATTAATCCCTAATATTTTTACAACGCTGTATAAAATTCTCAGTAATCTAAAACTTTAACAATCATGTCTCAAGCAAGAAGAAATAAATCCACTTCAGCCAGCATAAACAGTTAAGTTATTTAAAAAGACATTTAAAATTAAAACTAAGTAAGATTGATCTCACTTTGCCGTCACCTCTGAACTTTTCCCTCGGGAAAGTGAAGACATTTAGAAGGGGCTGAGGAAGTAAGCAAGGCTTTGCATTTAGATCTTTACTTTGGTGTCAAGTTAAAGAGACGCCATCTAGTCTTTTACGAGGATGGACTCGTATGGAAAAGGACATAAATGTCACAAATACTTGTTATCTTTGAAAATGTACAATAGCGATTTATATATCGAATTTACCAAAAATGTAACTTTTACTGATTATTATTAGACCTAAAATAACTGACAAACCCTTTTTGTATTTATAAAAACAGTTACTGTGGGATTTAGAAATCAACATTTAAAAAAAATTATTATTTGGTTTGGATTAAAAGATTGTGAACATTTTATAGGTCATGTTGAGGGGTTGATGTTGTTGACCTTAACTAGCGGTCAGTCACCCTCTCTCACGCAACCCTTGTACTCTACATCGATATTAGAATTACAAATACTGTACTGTACCATCTTATGAACCTTTTGGCCTACTTTTATTCTTTATTCGATGATATCCTTTATATTATACATGTCAAAGGTAATTCATTGCGTATAAGATTGTTATTCTCGAAGTAGCGAGTAAAATTAACATATTTATGTGAAATTGTTATAGGTCTAGACTTTATATTAGGTTTGTCAAAGAAAAATTCCTAAACTTATGTCTATTTGCCTCATTGGTTGGTTGGTTCCATCTGATAATTCTCTAGCAGAATATAATACTGTAAATGTAAATAAAGGAAATGTTATATTGTAACCTTCATATTGCATGGGTATGAATCAACGTTTGCCTCCAAAATCTCCACCCCGAAACATACAGAAACGGGGATTTCAAGATCATTTTGGTCGAATTCGTGATCTAACTTAATGAAACATCTCCAATTATTCGGTTTATTAGTGTTTGCGTTCACATGAAATAAACACACAGACAGACACACAGAAACTACTTCTTATATAAAATACACTATACTAGATAACAATAGATAAAATTTAACAAATAACCTCAAGAGAATGATTCACAAAATCAAACCTATATAGTAAATTCTTCGCACAAAACTCAAGTTAAGCAAATCAGCGTGACCTACGATTTAACCTTCAAATAAAGACTTGTCAGGTGAAGTCATTTTTAAGGATTCAATGACTTGAAACCCACGTCTCCTAAACAAGGGTTTATCTTTATAGCCGATGTTCACATTTACAATTCTTTCAACGTTTAACCATCCGTGTTAAAAGCCTCTGAAAGATTGTCCTGGAAGTCACGATGAAGTTTTACAACCTCCTGGCGCCTCCGATCTTTGGACTGAATTCCAAGATAGGGAGTTGATGGTTGTTTCTGTATATGCTGAAGGCCCAATTCTGTCACTGATACGGACGAAAAGGTTCCTTTCGCGAAGCTGTTACAGTCACGATGTCCCCGATAAGAGAAACATCTCCATTTGTGGATAGAATGTATTGTTGAGAGCTTTTAAGCGCAGCCATAAGTTGTAGCATGCTAATGTGTGGACGTGACATCTTAAGAATTCTTTGAATATTTTGCTCTTCTTCCCAGGAAAATGTGATAACTGGAGGATAGAGAAAGGTTTCTGATGCTATGACATCAATGCCTCAAAAAGGGCCGTGGATGAATCTTCCCCTGCTTTTTGGCAAGTAAAACGTGCAAGTGAGCGTTAATTTTATTTTATTTTTATTTTATTTTATTTTCATGCTCCAATACAGTATACACCATTTACATTGAAGCAGTTCATGCACTTATAATAATTTCTTCAGTGGGTTTCTTCTTGTCCATTCACTTCAATCTAACTTACACTTTCATACCATGCAATAACAACATAAAAAATAAAATTTTCAATAACTATAACAACAATATATAAATATTTAAAAAAGACTAACAATGATAAATTATATAAATACATAAATACTGAATAGTAAAATAAATACAACAGTGAATATAAATATATTATTGATTGGTGAATAATACTGTTTTTAATTTTAATTTGAAATTTTGCAAGTTGTCAGAGAAAATGTCAATGTTATTGCATTTTTCTATTGCCAAATTATAGTCTTTCATTATTCGATAGAGGGGGGAGGAGGCATGGGCAGTGGTGCGGCTGTAGGGCAACGAGAAGAGATGTTTATTTCTACTATTGAAACAGGGTACGCGATAAGACAGGCCGGCCAGGCAAGCAGCGTCGTCAACCTCTCCACGCGCCAGTTTGTACAGGAACACCTGACCTATGATCTTTCTCCTCAGGTCTAGACTCTGCAGCCCAAACAGTTGTAACAAATCATAATATCAACTCATAATTATCATAATAATTATAATTAACATAATAATTATCACTATATAATTGAACTTGCTATGTACATTTGGCAACTAATTAAGCTTCAACCATATTAAACGTATGTGTAATTGGTTATGTTACGTCATGTATTTAGTGACATCTGCTATAGTATTCAAACAGTCCAACGTCTACGTCTATTGATCCATTGATCTATTGATTCCTCTGATGGTTTATCTAATGATTGCCTATGTGTTTCAGAGTCCTGGCTCGCTTCACCTCAGCAAGGACGTTTTGGCTAAGTTCAACGGCGTCAAAGCTCCTCAGCAAACTCACAAGCTGAGGCATGGGATGCCAGCCAAAAATGGAGCTGAGGTCAGTACAGCAGTTAGTCCTCACATTTCACTCAGTATTTAGATGCCTCACCAGTCACTACTTGTAGCTAAACATAGCCTTGAATGTTAGAGCCGGAGTAGAAACGTTCATGGGAAAATATAGAACCCCAAAAATATCTCTGCTGAACATTTCGAAACCTAAAGAACATGAATAGTGATTTCCCCTGGTCAAGTAACCATTTGACTTATATTACTTATTATCAATCTCGATAGTTCCAGATCGGTGGAAATACTAACAACAGTGTTTCACGTTAGAACGTTATTTTCCACTGTCGCAAACACTGGGTATTCTTAAAACCTTACCTGAGACCATTAGTTCAGCGGCCGCAGGGTTGTCGCCAGCGGCATCGATACCTTTCATTTCCCCGCTTTCTCCCGCCATTTCCCCGTCGATAGCGACGATATACTAAACACTAATCACTGCGTAATTGCTCGCTGAACAACCACTGAATGACCCTGTCTGCAATTTCTCTTCCTCCTGGTACACATGTGGCAAAGTTTTGGATAATCTTTCGGGTTCAGTCAAGGTTGAGTCAAAGTAAAGCAACTTGGTAATTTCGCACAAATAAGGTGGTTCAATAGCAAAACTATTCTTATACATTATCTTATTTCATACACTCGTGGTCTTCGTCCGAGCAGAATGATGGCCATCCGACGAATCTCTCTCTCGAGCAGAGTGTGATTTGTTTCAGGTAAGCTTGACTGTCCCACAGTAAAAACTTCTTTGGTAGTGCCGAATTCCACGACTCTACAATGCGTGGTCGTGGAAGTTTTTCCATGAAGATTATTTATTATGTATCTTAAAAGCTCGTGTCAGGAGGAATGTTACAAAAAAACTCCATTTTCAACATCACAAATAAAGTGTGAATAATTATTTGGAAACATGACGTTTACATTATTTCCATTGTTTATCCGTTTTGTTTAAAAGATTACAGTATATTTAAAAGTAATATTTTCATGTAACATTTTTGTCACTTTTATTAGGTAACTAGGGCAGTAGGGGGCTCAATAATTAAATTCTTTGACTCCAAGTCGCATAGCTCCACGAGCCTCATGTTCCACGTGACAGGATGTAGAGAGACTCTTTAACATTCACCTTCCGAAGAGTGATCCCTGTAAGGCCGACTTATGTAGCCCCGTCATAATTATATGCTTGTATTTTAAATAACGTTGTTTGAATGGCCCTGGTGCGGATAACTGGAATTGCTAAATGTTTCGGTAGATGACCCAGACAGACAGATTTACAGCACATTGTGTGTCCTTGGAGTTTAATTAGGTACTAATATTGTATATTGGGAAATTAATTAGAATCGAGGAGGTAAATATTGTTATTTGCTTATTTAAATGTTTTGGCCGTGACCAGTTTCTTTCATTTCCTACTACGAGTTATTGATCAATACCATCATGTTTCTCTTACACCATGATTTTTTCTTACCTTGTTTATTTCTGGTGTCCAAAGCATGAACACTCGTCTTTCTCTTGCATATGTAACCAACTGACAAAGTCAACATGTGTTAACCAGTGGACCAACATGCCACACCATTATCCGATTTTTTTACATTGTCGATTTCTGGTGTTCAAAGCATGAACACTCGTCTTTCTCTTGCATATGTAACTGACAATGTCAACATGTGTTATCCAGTGGCAACATATGCCAACATGCCACACCATTGTTTGTATCCATGCATCACTTATTGAGGAAGCCAACACGAGCCAATGGATTGTCTATTGTCTCAGCTGTCAAGGTCTTGTGACGAAATGCTCGCTTGCAAATTGTTATGGATCTTAAATGACCAACTGAATCATTCATCTTTCAGCTGACTAAGGTCAATATTTAGTATTCGCGTGTCATTGCACTTCCGTCTTTCTTTAGATCCATCGTAACTCTTGATGAGTTAAAGACGATGTATTGGTGTATGTAGATGTAGGCAGTTTTGTTGTTCTTCAGTTTCTTATATTTTTTATGATCAACTTAAGTATTTGTCCACTGATTTAAGGCACAAACCTTATAATACCATAGAGTATGATAGGAAGCATAAATTCAAATCACGAAAGCCTTTAGATCGTTGTTTTGCCTCTTCAATGACGCGGTTATCTCCCAAAGACCGAGAACCTACTGTTTGTTTGGTTTTGAACCATCTTTACTCTCATTTGACACAAAACACATGTTGTCATTGAGCTGTTGCTATCACTCTCTTGTCGGCTGAGTGTTGATAACAGATAACAGACTGACAAGGATGCACGCCTTTCCGGAGTAAAGTGAGTCATTGGATTAAAAACCTACTGCACTTCTGTACTTGACTATGTATCTAATACAGAACACTAGTGTTTCTGTAACTTTCCGACTAATTTTCTTTTAACTAATTATATTTCAAACTGTTGCGATTTATCACAAAAAGACGTTTGCATCAGACAAAAATCAAGTGATCCATGTAAATGACCGTTGTTTGTCAAACCTAGTTAGGTCATGTCAGTGTTAAGAATTTGATCATGAAACTAAAGATTCTCAGCCGAGCTGAAGCAGACCAAACACGACACAACAATCGCATGTTTCCCAGCTGTATTTTCACCAGTTCCGATTGGCGTGGGAAACCCCAGGTTTATGACATTTGTGGGACTCCTAGTGCAAAAACACACCCTCGTGAATTACATTTTGCTTGGACTTCGCACATATCAAGACTTTTATTTTTTACATTCCATTAAATATTTTCTAAGATTTGAATCATTCCCTTTTCTTAGATAAACGGTGTTTACTGAAGATTCGAGGATTAGTAAGCAAGAATCTGCTACTTGCAATTGCAAATCTACGACACGCATTTCTTATTTTCAATAATTAGTTATTTACGTACTTCAACGTCAACGGTTCCTGGTAATTTACCGGTATCGGTTACCATTGTTTCAACACATTTTTCTCATAGCTACACCATTGTAGCTCAACGTAGTAAAGTCGGAACCAAACATACTGAAACACATCTTATAACATTTCTTTGAAACGGTTAATTTCCAATAGCAATACGAGTATTATACGACAAGTATTAGATTTTAACGCTTGTCACTAAATTCTTCAATAGTCGACGCAGCAAATAGCGTTACAGTATTGCTACTGCCAATTACATAACGCCGTTGTCGTACCCCAACTCTGATGTGACGCTGTGACGTCATTTACCCCATGACTCGGTTCCCGGTTCCCGGTACCGGTACCTATTGCCAGTAGTCTTGCACAACTCATCTATTCAGTCAGGTTTGTCACGGGGTTGACGGTTTCTTTGTGGAACGTGACATTTCGACATCTAGTTTCGATTTCATGGTTTTCCTCTATTTCCTTTCGAATGATTATCCTGTAGTTTTGGTTGTTTTACGAGATTAGGACATCGTCAAATCGGCATGGTTAAGTTTTTTTTTCGTTTTTAGTTTCAATAGATGATTTGAATGTCTTTAAAAATATGTGGGTTTCCTTGATTTGTATTTTATTTAGTCGTGATTTTGTGGTTTGGATAGTCTTTCGTCGTCTTGTTTATGAGGTTCTCCAAAGTGTGAAGATTCTTTTTCCGAGTTACCTTGATCTAGCTACAAATACAAGTGTTTATATTAGTCGTGAAAGTACTGACGATACGATAAATAATAAGGCTGGATTTTAACCTTCGCACGTAGAAATTACTACTATGGTACTAAAACCCATTAACGTTAGCAATGTTAGACACATTGAAGTTTAATACTGTACCGATTCTTAATACACTTTCCATTATTGGAAAGAAATTGAGTGCTGTCCCAACTCAAAGTATTAATTTTCTAAACGCTCCTAAACTTAAAATATGAATTTATTAATATTCCAAGAAATTACCTCTTCAGAAAATTTTGCTTTTATGAACCAGTTTTCTCTTCCAAGAAAAGCAATTAAAACTTTGAAGCTATCGCGTTTCAAGAAGGTTAGCAATAATGGAGTTTGGTCCAGCGCAACTTGATCCTGAGAGTTTGTCCCCTTGATGGAGTTGTGAGGGGAGGGGGTGGAAATAGGTCACTGTGTCCCTGAAGCTGAAAACTGGGACAGCCGCATCCCCCAGAGCTCTGGGTGTCAAATACTACAGATACACCCGAGCTGTGTTGAACGCTGAGGTAGGGATTTCCTCGTTGAAAAGATCATACTGTACTTTCCTGTTGTTAATGTTCTGAGGATAACTGTTTGCTAACATAATTAATTGTAAGATTATTATATTACGTTCAACAACCAATGTGTGTGAGGAAAGGTGTACTGTATTGAATTGATGGAATTTAAGCTGATTAAATAGTTAACTATGGCTGAATGAAGATGTAATCAATATTAAAATATCAAATGTTTAAGGGTGCAAACTTCATTTTCAAAATCCCCATGGTCGGTGGCAGCTGATTGGTTACCTACTCTTTTGATAAAGGCCGGGTTTAAATTTTGTAATGTACCTAAAAATTAAACCTGCAAAGCTTATTTTTTAGTTAAATGGCACGATTGATTGCATCCAACGTCAGTTAACTATAGCGGCGTCAGATAAATTACAAGTTAACAGGTGTGTGGCAGAAACAAAAGCTATTACCACGTGTGTTGTTCTGTTAATGATGTACGGTTTTGCTTCTTTAACAATATACATAATAGTAAAATATTCCATACATACTGAAGTAAAGCTTTTACAACACCGCATACAAGTCAAAGGTGGATTTACTCGTTAAAAACACATCACAATATATTTATGTGAAAGTCCACCCTAACCTTCTCGCTTCACTTTATATTTCCCATATTTTGAGAGCAAAGGGAATAAGGGTGCATGAAGCGTACATTGGTGCATTCTATCATCCCCCAGCCACTCCGACCTACCCTTCGGCTAGCTCGTTATACCAAAAGCTTTGCCGGTTTCGAGATGTCTTTTATAACCGCTGAACTTTGTAAATCTCCGTGTTCATCTAAAGTTTTCTTTTTTACAAAACTCGCCTACTTTTTATATTTGCGTACTTCTGGTATTTTTTTATTCAAACTGTATGCTTAACATTAAAAACAACTGCCAGACAAGGGTTACCTTGTACTATTGACCGAGTATACATTCTATTTCCATGTTAGCCAGTTTTAAATAAAGAAATAACGTAGTCTAATTGACCCTCTGACAGCGTGTGCAGATATCAATTCCAGTTTTTGATGCAGTAACAATTTAGCCACGCCCAACTGAATGGACAAAATGTTGTAAACCATAACATTAATGTATCATCAACTAGCTATCTTGTGACCAAATAAATGGGGGAAATAGAATATCAACAGGAGGTTACTCTGTGAGACTCTAAAACTATGTCCTATACAGATTGGATGTATAATTAAGTATCCAAAAGTCAATAGTTTTACGCACATGTAACTCTTGAGTGTCATAGTGACTCCATGCAACTCTTGAGTTGGTTAATGATGTTTTCATAAAATAAATTGATCACAAACGTTGTAGACAACACCCATCCTCATTACCGTCCAGGGAATGATTTGATCACCTACTAACTCATTATTTGTTGAAATGATCCTTCCTCTTCTTATAACACGTGATGTCTAGTGTGTTACTAACCTAGTCAGTGGTCTGGCCGCAGTCTACAGTTGCAGGCATTGCTGCTTTCTCCTCGGGTACACGGAGTTGTAGTCCTAATGTCAGGGTCGAAATAATCACTCAGGCTTACATGGCGTTAGGCTTGAGCATATAAGCCTAATCTTACCAATCTCTCATTACACTTTAAGTTTTCAACACGCCTACTGTTGTAGCCTATTTATTGGGGGCTGTGATTTGTTTGGGTCCCCACGTTTTGTCATTGTTTAAACACTCGGTGAGCATGATCAGCCCGAAATAAACAGATGTAAGAGTGGTTATCCTTATCCCCAACGTTTGATTTTACACTCTCACTAATCACATAATTACTTTACAAATTTAACTACTGCGTACCAGTACTTTTCTTGGCTCTGACTCGTACGTTTTAAATAGGTAGGTTTTGGCCATGGTAGACAGTTCTTTCTTGACCAAGAACCAACCAGCAATGAGACTGAAGGCTTTGTGAACTGTGGGCCCAAGGACCACGTGGGTCTCATTGTCCCTTGCAGCTTTTGTTACTATTCTTCGTCTCACACAACATTGGCCTCCTGAAGGTTGTGTTTCCTTTCTGCATGTAATTTAACTCGACAGTATTTTCCACCCTCTGCCATGCGTTCACGTTTCTGTTCACCATTCCCGCATTGATCTCTTTCACACGGTAATCGCTGTTTACCCTTCGGCTTCAATAAAAATGGTAATATCAAAGTGCGTGTCGGGTGCCAGGCGGGGATTCGCGTAAACCTATATTCTTATTGCTTCAATCTCGATATGTTGGGGTGCAAACACGGAAGTCAGCTAGTGCTACGTTATATATAGAAAACGTTAAATATAGATATATTTAATCTTCGAATCAAAGAGGAGTAGGCCTATACATTTTGTAGTAGTATTCGCAGCTCTGTGTCGAAATAGCTTATTCGATTCATCATGCAGTAGATAACTTCCTTACAGTTAAGTAGCTTATCCGCTATATATAGTGACATTTATCTTTTCTAATGTTATAAATCGCCCTACGCCTTTTAAATAACTCAAATCAAGACTTTCTTAAATTAGCAGCATGACGTAAACTTTGTGATTATCCTTGTATCCTAAGTATTTTTTCAGTTTCCCCGAACGCAGTAAATAATAGTCCCTCACTTGAGTCATTATCAATAAGTTTATTTTAGTTTCAGTTCCAGTTTATATACTTTTCAACTTGACTTGTACTGATGTAGTACCATTGAATGTATTTTTACAGAAAAACTAGACAAAATGTTGTGCCCGCGCTACTGTCGACTATGTAATGTCAATGAATACAAAAACTATACAACTAGTTTTTGTATTCATTGGTAATGTTCTCTATAGTTCATTTCTCTATTTCACATTTTAAGATAAACGTACTGTCACTTCTCTTGATGCAATATAGAAACTAAAGCAAAGAACAAATCTAACAGCCATATTCATCATTTTAAATGTGATTAAATACAGCCCTTTAATTAAGGTTCCTGCCCTTAGAAGAGTACCTTTCATTCAAGTATGCGGTTTGATAGGTGTGCGACTTTCGGGTTTCTCAAAATTTCAAATCCATCCTATCTTTGTATATAAGTTAGATGCAGCTGACAAAACCAAACTTAGTTATATGCAGCTGATCTCTGATGATGTCAAATCTACGAGAGTAGTTTAGTACCACTCCGATTTTCTCTTGACACAAAACACACAGTGAAGTGTGTGAACAGATAAGGACACATGTTTTGTGTTCAATGTTTGTTTAGAGAGAGATTACCCTGCTGTGGATCCCACATTGGGATTGTTGAATGCCACAGACAAACAATTATAGATCCAAAACTGCTGTTGGTTGAGCATACATCGATCCAGTGTTGATTCCAGTAAGTTCCACAATCCAGTCACATTTAGAAGTGGAGCGAGGCTGTTTTGATTTGAATGTTATGACCCATAAACTATGTCAGCAACACAAAATAAGGTAGAAATAGAATCATTGACTATGGTTTTAGACACTAGCGCATTCTGTGACTGGCTAACACAACTTCATTCTTTTTTAATAAAATATTGACTACAGCTAGTCCTTATAGATGGGATGTCTACTTAAGAATCCAATAGTGAATGGCATTGTATTATTTACTGGTTCATAGAGGATAGATAAGGGGATAGGCTAACATTTTGTTCGAAACCATGTTGAATTTAAAAATTACAGCATTCCTTACAAACAAATAGACAATTATCTACAGATTTTTGAAGAGATATAGTGTATACAAATAAATGAATATTTTAACCCTCGTTCGTAATATTTTTGTCTCGGCAACTCACAGAAACTTCCTAAATTTAGTTGATTTTACCTGCGCTTCGGTCAAATTAACTTAATAGTTGTTCCATCTTGCACAAGCTCATCTAACAAGGTTACTCTTCTTTGATATAAGTTAAAATAAAACAACCCTCAAATTAGCATATTTTAACTAACTAGATGCTATTTATCAAGAAATTCCTTTCCACCTTCCGCCAAATTTTTTGTTTGCAAATCCCTTTACTCTACATAAGTTTAAACTACTGATACTATTTTTCTCCGTCACAATGATTCTTTACGCGACTATTTGACTTGAATGAGGTTCGTTTACATAACCCCATGACCATGTAGGCCTAGAGCTAGACTCTGTAGGCCGTGCAGGCCCTCTTGTCACCGTGCACAGGAAGATGTAGGCCGTTACGATCTTTCCCACTCTTCTGGCTGTCTCCTTTATCACCTCTCTCCACTCTCCACCATGCGTCGTGTTCATTACGACAAATATGAAGCACTTGATAAACGTCAGGTGAGAGGCGGTGTTCAAGTCTTCGAATGACCTTACGAATTGGATCATAAACTGTCCTGGTTAAAAAAACAGCTGATCTTTAACAAAGCTGCACAAACCATCCCAATCCTCTACACTCACCTTGGATTCATATTCATCTCAAAGTACGCACCTAGGTGTGCGTTACTGTGTTTAAGTCATGTTAATGGATGATAAATATGAAATTACCACTTCTTGACTTCCTCTAACGTGATTTTGGAACCGTGGTTAGTTCTGACTACTCAAGCGGTTAGTTCTGCAGTGTTAGTGAAAGTCGCTTTAAAGATATACGGTTGCACAGTTATCTGTTTCACAATAACTAATGTTAATGGTAACACGGACTGTTAATTACCAATCTACCTACTGAGTGGTGACAAGTCAGGGGGGCCTCTTTCTCCAAGGGTAGTCTACTTTGGTAACCTAAGTCAATGATCCGCTAAAGTATAATTACAGTCAAATTCTGCTTACTTATTGACAATAACGCTAAATGACCTGTACCACTCAGCGGAGACAAGCCAGAGGACTCTTCCTCAGGAGTGGCTATAGCAGAACAGGAGGCAGGATGCCGTGGGCCGAGGGGTCGCCGACAACGGATACTCATGTTTCTTGCATATAAATAATTCATCAGGCTGACCAACCTAACCTGTCTGTCGCTTCCTCTCGTCAGCGGTCAGGTTGGCTACATTGATACGTGTTACTTTCTTTATTTGGTTGAAATAATCCTTTGAAATATCTATAGACATAACTGTTAATAGTGAAAGTAGAATTTTCGTCATAATGTAAAATCTTGAGTCTTTTGGAAATGTTTAAATCATTGACTTTGAAGAAAGTAAGTACACTTCTAGCCCTGATGCAAAATGTTAATCTTTTTTGCGTGTTTCATCTTTGGTTATCTTTGAGTGGGCTGATGTTGGCTAAATCGTCCTTATTTTAGGGTAGTTTGACAGTAACTTGAGCTGTATTCTTCCTCTAACATTACCGTACCAGAGAACAAGCAATAGCTTAGTAACATACTGTATCCCTAAAGTTCTATTTGGTAATTTCTATGATATAGTACAGTGCTACCATTTATGTAAGATTAAAAAATACGATAAATCTACTTGCACTATACAAGGTAAATATTATCATATTATGTTACTAATACAGTGGTGTTGATTCTATTTTTACAATCGTCTCTAGATAGAAATTAAATACCAAATACGCAAAGCGCATTTGAATATTAATTCTTAAATGTTCACTGTGTCTAAATTTAGTTAAATAGAAAGTGCTAATGTGCAGAGCAGCTCATTAGCACCTATGTTACTAATTATAATTCCCGTTCCATTCCTCCTAATCAGTTAAACTACTGGAAATGAGAATTAGGGCATACACATTAGAGTAGTCCTACCACAAATTTATTTTGAACTTGATAACTATGAACAACCCCAAGTTTGACAAACCTTTTTGTTGGTGAAAAATAGTTGAGAATAAGAAAAAATAAGAGAAATAGATCTAAGGACCAGCCTAGTTAGGAAAAGAAAATTTTTTAGTGAAGTAATTCAAAATCAATATTGCTAGGATTTGTTCCAGCTAAATATTTTACACATCAAATCAATTAGTTTCAATTTATTGTGCAATGTTTAGTTTCTGAGAGTAAATTAGTGAAATTGCATATTAGTCAAACTTAATACTGAAACTCACCGAGGCGCCTCAGAATGTCAATCATTATTCACAATTTGACTGATGGAACACATAGGATTGGTGGATTGATTCATAACTGGCTTCTTAAAGAGTGATTAAGTACAATTCCACTTACTGGCTTGCTGGTTGACAATATGACATTAAATGTCCTTTTGTTCATGTAGAATTTAGTAATGCGTTCATAATAATAATAGTATAAAGTATAGTTACAAGTAAAATGATTAATATTTAGCTTGAATCCCGTGAAAATCGATTGTGGTTTTTAAAAATAAAATTCAGAACAAATTATGTGTGGTGATTGTATTGAAGAGAGAAACACAATGTTTTTTTTCATAATAATCAAAAGTATGATATAATAAACATTAAATGAAATAACTTATCAGCTGTCAGAAATTATATGGGATGGGAAAGTAAGATAGAAAATTGTAGTTAGAAAATAAAATAAAATTATTAATATATTGAAACCAATTTTGAACAAAAATGTGGTGACGTGATGAACTAGTACGCAACACTTTTCTTTGAATCTATTCGTACAGAAAACGACCAATGAGCAATTTCATAAAACCACTAATGAGATAGTGTCCACTATGTTTTATGTGACCAAACGCAATCCTCTTCGCAATTTCAGAAAGTCTTGTGAACATCTTTTAGTCATTCAGGCCACAGTACTCATATTTTCAATAAACTTCATAACCGTTCAGTGACGTAGGTACTCACTTTATGCATGAGTTAGTCATTCAACTGCCATTCACCAGGATTTACAAGGTATTGCAGGAAGCGACAGGTCTATACTTAGAACCTATTGGCAGCTTCTAGTTATCATTATCATTCGAAGCCCGTTTGATGAGTCAGCGTGTGTGTGAGTGTGTGCGCGTGTGTGGCTCTTATCAGTTGACCTCTGCTGTGTAACCTTATCACACGCCCGCATCCCATCGAGACTGTCAGTAGTTTAAATCTTGTAATAATCCGACGTTGTTCATAGTCTACTGAGATTATTTTAAACATCCAATAAAATTAAGGTAAATTCAGGCGTTTCACGTAGAGTGCGGCCGTTCCCGATCGGGTACGGTGCTTGGCCCCCGTACGGTGCGTCCGTACCCCATCGGGAACGCTCGGTAATGCCTTTTGTATATCTTCGTTTTTGCTCCAGCGTCGGCCGAAAGCGGACCTATACGACGTTAGCGTGTAGTATGTGACTTGCATTTTGTTGTGGTGTAGGTTGGTAGTAAATTTCCCCGTAAAATCCCCGTCTGGCAATCTCAAAAGTCTTCTTTTTTTCCCGTCTTTTTCCCTCCATTTGGCAATACAATTCCAATGGGACCGGCTACGTTCCAAGCAGTGCTGCTATCTGTGGGTGTTTAGCGAACTACATCGACTCTCGTTGTAAAGCAGGACATCCCCTCACGTTATTTGCTATTCGTCAGACCAAAATTGAAAAGGCCAATCACACGCGGCAATCGGGTTTACTCGACGCTGAGGGCTGCGCCGCACTGGGGATACGCCCGCTATTTGACGTGCCGCAGCGAACGTGTTAAAATTCAACTGCAGCAAAATTACACTTTTTAAACAACACATTTTATATCTAAGTAAGAAATGTGTTAGATAATATGTTAGAAATGTGTCGAATGATCGCCTTAGTGTCCTGTACCTATTTTCAAGTAGGTTTAAAAAAACGCAGTCAAAACACCAAAAAGGTTTTTACTATGGAGGAACTTTTCAGATTTGGGCAATTTTAAGGAACGTTTTTTCCCGGGTTAGGTATTTAACTCATTTGTCATTTAAACTTACTTTATTAAGTTTAAATACAGTTCAACAAAATATTAAAATCCATTTGGAAACTTTTGCTTGTGCTCTGGTAATAACCTAAGTGAGACTATAGTTAAGAGATGAGTTAGTCTTGTGAGATCATTGTAGTCGACATCAGCGCACTCAAGTGTTACCGTCATGAAACACGCATACCAAACGGGGGCCTTACATTTTACACTGGGGACACGTATACAGTATACTTGCACTATTTAAAGCCAATATACGTATTTCTTGTTACATACTCTTATGAGCTATTTGTGACTGTTATATGCTGGTTCAAGTCACGCGCCTCGCCTCACGATACAGAAGCCCTACATGTCCGGGGACGCGCCACCGCCACGAGTCCATGTGATTAGGGTTAATGTGATAGACTGGACACGAGTCTGGATATGCAGATGACGTTACTGAGGAGAAAACCCATCATTCAGCCTCGACTGAAACTAATAAAATTTCTGCTTGGTATTTACTATAGAAAGAGTTATACAGAACCCCTATACAGAGAAAGTTCTCACCATAGAGATCTGTATTTTCTAGGTTTAGCTACGTTAGGCTTCGAACCCGGGGTTCCTGGATCTAAGTGTTAATACAAAAAATACAGTTCGGTTCGGACTATGGTTAGTAAACCAAGCTATGCTACAATTATGGATTTTCAACACGATCTCGTGCTGGAGCGACTTGGTGTTATCAGTTCGTGGCAGGCGTGAAAGTTATTTAGCGAACGGCTTCATGTTGCATAAGTTGTGTGTCAGTGTGGTGGAGGCGTGCCAGATGTTGTCTTAGTCGCCTTATTCGGTAGAAACTCACTATGACTAACCTAACCTAACCTGTTGACACAAATATCAGGTGTTTGGGTAACTTCGGCGCCAGATACAGAAATACAGATTTGTTTATTGAATTAGTATGAGATAATTTATTTATGTTTTGTTGGCTATCTAACAACAAACACAAATACAACTATAGTCCATTAAAAAAATTCAGGTGGTTAGAGCCCACTAGAAAAAGCAGGCCATGCTGCAGGATCTATGACGTCACTCTAGTGGATAGATTTCATTGATAAATTCATTGCCATCACCATTCCCATATGTTTTAGGTAAATAAACAAGCTGGCTGTTTGTAAGATTTTAATGGTAAGATGTTTAGTACAACCTGTACAACTATCCACCACTGTGACGTAGTGTTGCGCTACCCGCGCTGCAGCATGGCCTGTTTTTTTTTTTTAGTGGGGCCTTGGTTAGAGGGTAAGGTTTTCTGGGTTCTCCCACCACTGTTATAAACTTCTATATAACAGCTGACCAGCTGTTGGCTGTTAATTTAAGGTTGAGTGGAGGGGATGGTGCTTCCCTTCAAAATTTTAGGATAGTTGCTATATTCTTAAATTATACATAACATCTTTAGTTGAATCGTGGATTTTGATTGTTAATGTGAAATCATTTCATCTTCTGAGATCTGGGCATACATACATAGGGGGAAATTTTTATCTTTATTTTTTAGGAAAGTAGTGTATATGCTAATGGTTCTTTCAGTGCAGAAATCATATAGGTAAACTTACTCTTTATGTTGAAGAAATATCATTTCCGGGCATGTTGAATAATGCATTCATTATAACTAATTGCTTCTCGAGTATTATTTAAAGAAAGCTAACAAGGACTAGACCAACCTTGACAATGTATTCATCAAACAATACCTGACCTCAGGCCCCTGAATTGTATACTCTACACCTACATCTACTTCTACTTTGCCATGCTCTTGGCCCTCATACTCCTACACGCTGTTATATATGTATTAACATTGTATTCAGGAACAAATTACTTCCTCTATGTACTCCTCATTACTTCCTTCATGTCGTCTGCTATGAAGACTTGAAAAGTGTAAATAATAAAAGAAAACTGTAAGAAAAACATACAACCTGATTAATTACATTTACCAACAAAACCACCTATACAGGGTGAGTTTTAATTGTCCCCCCCCCCAACTTTTTTCTACATTTTTTCAAATATCAATCCCAGACCACTTCCAAACATTGTTGGGTAGTAAGTACTTCATTTTGACAAGGTGGTCATTTCCGGCCGCCATCTTGGATCCGCCATATTGGATGCAAAATATTTTTTTCAGATGTAAAGGTGGGGTTGTGACCCATTATTTCGAACTAGATTTTTACCCTAATTGCAATGCCATAGACCGTTTTTAAAAATATTGATCCATTCCAAAGTTATGAGGCCTTTTTAAAACTTTATTTTTAGCCCATTTTAACATTGTGCATGTACAAACTAAGACCATAATCTCAAAATAGTGCTAGATAAAGATAAGTATACACTACCATTCATTGTCGACTTATTTTCACTTGGTTATGACGGATTTATTTTTTCGGCCGCCATCTTGGATCCGCCATTTTGAAATGTGATCAATTATTTTAAATATGAAGGGGGTGTTGTGACCCATCATTTCGAACTACTTTTTTAAGCTAAACTCAATGCCGCAATCCGTTTTTTGTTATCATGTTTTGATTTTGAAATATTGACATTTTTAACAAAAAAGTTGCAATATTTCATAAATGAAACTTGATAACAAAAAAAGGATTGCGGCATTGAGTTTAGCTTAAAAAGGTAGTTCGAAATGATGGGTCACAACACCCCCTTCATATTTAAAATAATTGATCACATTTCAAAATGGCGGATCCAAGATGGCGGCTGAAAAAAATAAATCCGTCATAACCAAGTGAAAATAGGTCGACAATGAATGGTAGTGTATACTTATCTTTATCTAGCACTATTTTGAGATTATGGTCTTAGTTTGTACAAGCACAATGTTAAAATAGGCTAAAAATAAAGTTTTAAAAAGGCCTTATAACTTTGGAATGGATCAATATTTTTAAAAACGGTCTGTGGCATTGTAATCAGGGTAAAAATCTAGTTCGAAATAATGGGTCACATCCACACCTTTACATTTGAAAAAAATATTTTGCATCCAAAATGGCGGATCCAAGATGGCGGCCGGAAATGACCACATTGTCAAAATGAAGTACTTACTACCCAACAATGTTTGGAAGTGGTCTGGGATTGATATTTGAAAAAATGTAGAAAAAAGTTGGGGGGGGGGACAATTAAAACTCACCCTGTATATTAAGCTACATGCTGTTAAGTTAAGCTTACTTCAAAAGTGATAGAAAGCAACTAAAGACTGTCTTGCCTTGTCTATCAGCTGGTGGTATGAATTAATTATAACCATAGAGATTAATGGATTAACCATGCACCATTTGATTGAGGTTATGTATATTTATTTTTAAGTTTATTTTAACCCATTATTTGATAAGGTAGCTGTTTTATTCGTTTCCAAAATTTTACCATTCTTTACATTAGTTTTTTTAACTTTTGAGTTTATTAGTAATATTTTATAAGTTGTCTGTAAAAAAAACTTTGCAAATCACAACACATGCATTTACCTAAATGGATTCACCAATACTATGCCATACTGACTTATAGAGATTTGCCTGAAGAGTTTTACTATTTCATTTGAATGATAACTTACACTGTATTAACCTTTTTTAAAACAATTTGAGTACTGTACAGGCAGGTTAACCTTAGCTCAAAAGTAATTGCAAACGCTTGATGGTTCTAGTAACATATTTTTGTTAGGTTATCGTATAATTACTTATATATTATCGTAATAGACTTTCAATGGCGTGAACGTATTTATTTTACCCTACCAGCCTTAGATATTATTAGCTATGGTATAAAATTTAGAAAATTTTAAGGTTCAATTTAAAACAAAAATGTTGCATATAGGCTACCGGTACTGTGTTATTAACAACTCTTGAACCATTCAAAGCAACTAATAAGTATATAGTATGATTGTTCGCTGAATCATTTCACTAAGACAGTGACAAACTTTTGTAGATCTAGTACTTTGCTGATACAAGAGTAATGGAGTGAGATGATTTTGTGTCACTTTGTTACTGATTATTCAGTGCTAAAGACACCAACATAACCTGTGTGAAGACCAGAGGGTTGCCACCCGTCCCGATTCTGCCGGGACAGTCCCGATTTCGGTTCATATGCCCACATTTAAGCCTATGTTAATCCGGGGGGAGGGGGGCCATGTCCTGAATTTTCCCTAACCTAAGGTGGTAACCCTGGTGAGGACACTGTTTCTTAGCTAGGACGATTTTTTTAAAAATCCCAATGACCAGCATTGAGATACACTTAGTAGACTAAGTACCGGGAGATACACAATATAGTACAGTTTTGGATTTTCCAAAAGCTAGCTATTCTCGGTGACTTTCCGATTCTCAGGGGCATCAACAAGCGCTTTAACCGCTTGAGTTCCTTCATATTTATTAGAGCACTAATCCCTTTGTATTTATCTTTTGATCCCCTCCATTTGTTTAGTATGTCATAAATAAAGTAGATCTAATAAAATCTTAATATTTTATAACTTGTAAGTAAATTAAATCCTGTTACTGTATTACAGCTTCCCGCGCTGAAGACTGTGATCCCTCTGAAGCCCAGCGGCACTCAGACGCTGCCCAAGTCAGAGTCTTCTCGGTCCTCCTCCACTGCCACAACCCCCGTCCTGGCCCCTTCCTTCCCACACCTGAACAACAACAACAATACGTCCCACAACAACAACAACTCCACCCACAACAACAACAACTCTGGCAGTCCATCGCCTCAGCGGTTAGACCCACATGGACGGAGATTACCACTCACCCCTGTTGGTAAGGGCTAACTTAATACGATGTAAATTAGCTTAAGTGATTTTTTCATATCCTGGTACATAAAGAAGTTATTAATTGTCAGGCATTATTTTGGAGTCTTAGCTTTGACCATCCATAAATTTTTCCGCTCCTGTACTTGGCAAATCAGGTCTTCTGGATGACTATGTCAAAGACAGAAACTCACTGGTATTACTAAGTGCTGACGTCACAGGCACACCTGTACTGGTGAACTGCTCTGAAGATTGCTGTTTGCCATTGTCAGCACTCACTAGTCACTACCTAGTTCTAAGTTTATGTCTGTGCTGCACTCATACCCAGAGGACCTAGTTTTTATAAAAATGTGTTGGCTGTAAAGGTTGCAACGATAAACCTTGTTGAATTGTCCAACAGAGAATGCTGCTGTCATTAACTTATCTGTTAAATATTCTGACCATTTAATCAGGCCATACTTAAAGGATAACTTATTGTACCTAAACTGTAGAATATTTTATGATAGTGAAGAGGTGAACATATCAAAAGTCCTTGCCCGTTACCTTTCTTAAGCCAAATGGGTGGGGGGGGGGGGCTCGAAGGTTACTATGGTTCTTTGCTGAAACCTGTATAACCATTATTCCTAGCAAAATGACTAATTTGGTTACAAAATTAAAGCTTTGTTAAATTTACATCAAGTGGTCCTATATCTACGTTGTATACTTATAGTACCGTATATAGGCCTATTCATTTTTGCTATGACCCATAGATTGGAAGATTTCAGGGAAAACAAAAACAAATTGTACCTTTTAGCCCTTGACTAGTCCAAAATAATTTACAAGGTCAAAAATTGTGTTCCAAACATTTCTTTCTATACCTTTTCATTGTCTGGACTAAAAACTTAGGGGAGAAAATATAATTTCGTTCCAGAGTGTATGGTTGTCACTCTGTGACCTGCTCATTCATTTGAGTACTGTATGTTCAATTTGAATAAATAATTGACTAAAACTGGTTGGTTTAGATTACATCTCAACTTCTGAATCCTAAAATCAATAGTTTTAGTCAGATTAAGACAAAAGAAGACGTTTGAGTCACCAACTACTGCTGCGAAACTTATTAAACAGTATTTTCATTCTGTATGAATTGTTTGACGCAACTGGAATTCCCAGCAATTCTCTAATCATTGTGAAACAATTATGGTACTAAGTAATCATGGTGTCCGGTAGTAACATTTGCTGTATATTCATGGTCATAAAGTAATAACTACAAATAGTTTGGTTTTACGTATTATTAAAAATATGAAAATGAGCACGAATCTTAAACATAATAAACTACCGTACAGATCATTTTATTTTATTTTTTTTTTTTTTACTTTATTTTATTTTGATTGTTTTGACAATTTGTACCAATAACTACAATCATTGTTACAGAGGCCCTTAAATACTATGGGAGTCGGTTGACCGAGTATGAACGAACGGAGATTGAGAAGTACCCAGAAGTTTGGTACTTGGGACTTGATGCTTGCAAGATACATGGTGAAGAGGGACTCTCACAGAACGGGGGCTTTGATGATGACAACGGAAGTTATAATAAGGTAATAGTAAACTCTGATAGATTTTTGAGTAGTTTTATTTTGTTGACTGAAAAAATTTGTAACGAAACGAGTTAAGTCCTACAAATATATTTATGATGATAACCCAACCTAATATAACCTACGCAGCGCGCTGTTAAATAAGTGGCCTCCGTATAATACCAAAGTACCCATGGAAGAGGTAAATGGTCTGCGGAATCACATTGTCATTCTATGTATTTCACTGTTGATCTAATTCTTTGTCAAAATTAGCTCCTGTTTGTGAAACTGTAAAATTAATTTTCTTGCTCAATTTCGTTTTTCAAAACTGTTGCCTATTTGTAAAGTGGTGTAGTTTATTAAAATTTTACCTTTTACTTTCTCTGTTACATTTGATTAGCCTATCCCAGCAGTATTTTAAAGATTAAAGATAAAAGATAAAATAAAGATAAACTATTTTTAGTTTAAATTTGATTAATTCTTTTACAGGTTCTACACGACCACGTTTGTTTTCGGTACGAGATTCTGGAAGTGATCGGAAAAGGAAGTTTTGGACAAGTTATACGAGCTCTAGACCACAAGAACAATACACATGTCGCTATTAAGATTATTAGGTGAGTTGGACATTTTGTGGAAAACCACCAAATTGGTTATGGTCATTAAATACCCTAACTGGCTTTTACTGTTAGAATGGGTCAAACAGAAAGATTTAATTTAAATTGGTAGCTTTCAACAACTGTAGGGTAAAGTACTAAATGTTAAATGATTGTTGAACTAGTTTTTATCACTGTTCAACTTTTGTCTTTATTTTGTTGAAGAAGTAACAATAATTTTATAAAACATGATCCAAGATAGATAGAAGTTCTGTGTTACAAAAATGAACCATGTGATGATAATTTTGTAAAATTGTCAATCTTTTCTTGAGAATGTAAATTAAACAATAAAAATACCAAAACAAAACATTAAAATACCTGATTTGGATAGAGTACACCCTAGCACAATAAGCGCAAGAAATGTTGCAATATAGTTAAAAGAAGGATCATTGACCAACTTCCTGGCCATTATTGAACCTAAAGACCCAACGTAAACCTTCTGGTTGTAAATGCTGTCAGTGACAGAGAAACTTGTGTAATTTTATGCATAGTGTAGTTTTATGTGTGTCTAGTTCCATGGGCGGCTCTTAGCCATGAGATATTTTTGCTATCCTTACAAAAATCCTTAAAACAGATTATCATGCTAACATCCTTACCCTCATATTTTAAGCTATGTTAAGTGTAATGTAACTAATAAATTTAACTCCTGCAGGAATAAGAAGAGGTTTCATCACCAAGCGCTCATAGAGGTCAGGATTCTGGATCATCTCCGGAAGAAAGACGCGGATAGCTCACACAACGTGATACACATGTTGGAATACTTCTACTTTCGTAATCATCTGTGCATCAGCTTCGAGCTTATGAAGTGAGTTACGCAAGGTTCTTGAGTTCAAATATGTAAGAATTTTACTAATCTCATGGCTACATCTATAACTAGACTAGTCTACTTGAATAGGTCAATAGTAGTCTTTGGACATCTTGCAAAGAAATTCTGACAAATATTCCGCACTATGTGCGATGCTATGTAAAGTATGAGAAATTAAGCTTGGCATTGTACCTAAAATTTGTTTAATGTTAAGGATTAAGAGAAGACTGGAAATATTGTTGATTTATATAGTTAAGTTTTTGTGCTGAAATTTTAATTTGATGAGACTCAAATTGGATTCTTACAGGGAGTTAATTATGTAGGTTAACTATTTGTAAGCCTTTTCTGTTAGGTATCAATTTTTCACATTAGAGAGAGCGAGACATTTTAAATTGTAGAATTCAGGTAAACATTTTACTATTATTATTTATATCTATACCAACTTTACTCATTTTGAGTTTTAGTTTTAATTATGAATAAAATAATTAGTAATTAGTAACACCAATACCAGTGTGATAGGATTTGTTGTGTGAATCAATAATAATAAATAATAATCTTTGTTGAGTACTCATGTTTCTTAAAAAAACTACAATTAAATCATAATTGTAATTCTGATAAGGTTTAATTCCAACTAAGAATTATTTGTTTTAGTCACATTACACAATGACTTAAAATTAATGGTTGTTACATTGTTGTTACTGTATAACAGGGGAAAGTTATTGTATAGAATGACTTTTGATTTTATAATAGGCCTACAGCTATCCATATTTTTACACCGAGACACTTTATTATTGTTATAAATTGTATTAGGTTAATGCACTAATTATTTCATAACAATTCAAGCATAGTGTGAGTAACCCAATGTGTGCGAATTGATAGTTTAAGAACTTTATTCAGCCACAAAATAAGTGCATGGACAACAGTAATACCAACCAATAACATGAATAGTGTACTCGTACATTAGTCCCAAAAATTTGAACATCCATTCACATCCCAAACAATGTCTGGACAGCAAACAATGTTGTGATACCGATGTTAAATATCGATGAACTCCCTTACATCTTTGGTTGTCTTTCTGGACACTTATGGACTTATAAGAACTGTCACAAATTTCAAAATTCCAAGAATGTTTAAGCGTACGTGGGAGAGGGTGGCTGGGTTTGGAAGGAAACTTGTGGTAAACGGATCTGGTGAGTCGTAGGCCTACACCTGGTAGACCCTGGGATATTTAAACAGCATCCAGTGCAAGACACTTATTTACGTCAATTGTTTCAGTCTTCTATTGGAGTGTTTACCATCCTTTTTTACTGGCAGAGCACTACCATTTTGCACTCTGTAGCCTACCACTGGTTGGGAATTACACTGCTCTATTGAATTCAGCTCTAAACTGATGTAAAAATAGTATGATTAAAAAAGAAAATCATAAAAGTATATTTAAATATAGAAAAAAAGGTGGCTATGCTAACTCAATGGTCAAAGGATCGAATTTTGGTATGGGAGGGACGGGTTCAATTCCTAAAATATCCACACATATTTAGTAGTTTAGACCGATGCTTAAAAGCGTTTAAACTTAACTCTTTTTTACAATAATTTGGTTTTTTATTTAATTTTTGACGATATCTTGACACTGAGTGCTGTTCAAATTGTCCTTCAATGCCATTTGTATTGATTGGTCAACGACAAAGTTAAATACAAGTTTTTCAAAATTACCCATTTCCTTGACATGCCTTTTTTGTAATTGTTTAACCCTTAATACTTTGGCAAGATAGTATAATATTATCCTACAAAAACCAATACCCATGTCACTCACTACAGTACAGTAGTTAACCTAAAGTTTCTTTAAAGTTTGCATGCTATTTCGTGATATAAGTTTGGCAGATATATACCCGATAATCTGTGTTTAATTTGTATGATAACTTTTAGTATAGTTGGATTATGATGAAGTTAGTTAACCAATATTTGTTGATTTCATTCTAACATAATCGTATCCTACCCACATGATAAATCATCAATTTCTTATCCAGCTGTGAAGTGTCCTGTAAACATTATGTGTTGTTCATTTTTAATCCAATAGTTTGACACTTATAGTTCGACCGCTTAGAAAGCGACCTCCTCCAGCATTGGTTTAGCATTAGCGCGCAGGTCGTTTTCTAAGCGGCCGAACTATAATTAAACATTGTAGGTATTTTAAATCCTTGTAGGCCATATGGTAATACCGTAACATAGAGATCTACCCTAGCAGTATCTTGAAGTTTTAAATTTCATACTAACCCTTTTCTTTGTTATTTGTATAAACCAATTTTTCTAAACTTTGACCTTTGTTGTGTGCAGTATTATTTTTATTTTTCGTTAGGTTCAACAAATTTACTCATAGTTTCTTTATAACCTTAAGGCTAAGGATTATTTATTTTATTAAAAAAAAATTCATAGAGAGGCATTTATAGACAGTATTGTAATCATAAGATCAGCAAGATAATTATAACTGAAGAAAGTTTTATTTTCAATTTGGTGTTTTTCATGATTAACTTTATTATTAGGGGTGTGTTTTAAGTAAGGGCCGTTGTGCATTTTACTCCGTAGTTTGCGTGTACTATAATAATGAGATAATTTGTGAACTTAATAAAGCTATTTTCAGCTCTGTAGTTGACGCTTTGTTGTGTGTCTAGAATTTTTTTAAATTGTTGAATCTTATGCCAGATTAGGTCAGAGCTATGTTTTTGAATGCAAGAAACATATGTGATCCATACATTATCACCGGATGACTCAATTTTATGGCTCTAATGCGGTGAGTGAGGTTAAAAATCGGAAATGCCTTATCAGGTCCAAAAATGGCCATGGAAATATCCATTTCCAAAGAAAATGCATTTTCTGTGTGTACTCAGACTTCTCACATAAGACAAAAAAGGAAAAAGGTTAGCGAGTGTTTTGGATTTTTTAAGTGTTACATGGAAGAAAAGGATGATATGAAGATACAGTAGCAGTAGAACCCCTGTTAACCGAATTCAGGTTACCCGAATCCCGGGTTAACGGAAATGGTCCTATAAAATAATATAGGGTTGTAAAATGCTTTAATAACTTCAGTTGTCTAGTTTAAAGTATTTTCTATCCCATTGTTACATTTTTGTAGCTGAAATAACACAATTAATTATATAGACATTAGATATTGTCTTAAATTAATATTTCCTACACACTGTGATAATACATTGGCTATTTTTAGCATATGATGAGTAAACCAAAAAATGGTTATCCGAAACGGGTCTCCCCCCTTTATTTCGGTTAACTGGGGTTCTACTCTAAGTCATCTGGTGATGAATGTATGCATCGGATATGTATTTTGCTTTTGAAAAACGCATCTCTGACCAGGTTTGCCACCTGTCCCGATTCCGTCAGCACAGTCCTGATTTCGGTCCCTTGTGCCCGAGTTTATGCATATGTTATTCTGGGGGAGGGGAAGACCGTCCCGATTTTTCCCTAACTAAAGGTGGCAACACTGTCTATGGCGTTATCTGTCATGCGCCAACTCAATCTTTTTACAACACACAGTAAAGTGTACACGTCAACCACAGATCATGGCTTTATTATGTTCACAAATGATGCCAGTAAGCAGCAAGCCGCCTCAAAACCTCTAAGACATATAATAAATTATGATTTAAGCCACTAGAATAAACCTATCATAGCCCGTATTATAGTGTTTCAAATAGTTTAAATAGTGCTAAAGAAATTATCTTATTTTTTAAATCAACCGTTTCTTTATTTTAAGTTTTATTTTATATATAAGTCCCCCAGGACTTTATTTACTGGTTGAGTTGCCTGTAGATAGCTTGGTAGATATTTCAGCTTCTTAGTTCTTAAAGATCCTCAAGTTTAATACTCATTAGACAGCTGTTTAAAGCTATTTTTGTGTTTCAGTCTCAACTTGTACGAGCTGATCAAGAAGAACAATTACCAAGGGTTTAGCCTGAGCTTGATCCGAAGGTTTGCTCACTCACTTGTACAATGCCTGCGGCTCCTTCACAAGGAGAACATTATCCACTGTGATCTCAAACCCGTAAGTTACATGTTTTTTGTAAATTATTGAAATTGTTTAAGAAATTGTTGTTTGAACATTTATTGAGGAAATCATTACCTAGGTGGTTATAACCTTGAAAAGTTATACAGTAGTAGTGTATAGATTAATTACATTTAAATATTTTTTTCTTTTACAATTTAGGAAATAATTAACTTTTTATTAAAAAAAGTTAAGAATCAAGCCATTAAGGTTTATTTTATTGAAAAACCCATTACATATTTTTACCGTACCTGTATAGGATTGGTAAAAAATATGATTAAAAATATAAATTGAGACAGTATTATAGAACGTAAGCAATATAAAATAAATCGGTGAAAATAAATTTAGTAATACAACAGGATTTTCGCTACCACACCAGGTTACTCTATTCTGTATAGAGTTTTTCTCACAACTTAATTATTTTGCAGGAAAACGTGTTACTGAAGCAACGAGGCAGCAGTTCAATCAAAGTAATAGACTTTGGCAGTTCATGTTACTCCCATCAGAGGGTATACACGTACATTCAATCTCGGTTCTACAGATCTCCAGAAGTAATTCTTGGTCTTCCTTATGGCACTCCCATAGACATGTGGAGTTTAGGTAAGAAAACAACTCCTTCCATTCTTTATACTAAGACAGGACCACAATGCTGTTTATTTTATATGCATTGGTTTATAATCACAGTTATGTTGTGTTTAAACCACAGATATCTGATCATAGTTTTCAAATTAATCACTTTTTACATGCTAGGAGTCTCAAACCAGAAGATGCTTGATCTTGAAATACATGCAAAACTTTATGTACAATGTAGAATTTATGGCTTCAAATTGAGCTATTTTTGACTTAGTCTTGTTGACTTAGCAACCTTTTCAGCTGTAAAGACAAAGAAACAAAGGTGATTAAACTGTCACTTATATCTTGTGTGCATGTAAAAGTCAACCAAAACGTCAACAGACTTTATATCTTAAATATTTTTTAAAGTGATTCTACTAAAAATCATCAAGACAATATGTTTTAGGAAATTATATGACTAATCCTATGATGCTTAAATTACAAATCAGTTCATAATTTATATATTGTAATCATTGTTAGACCAGGTATAAGAGTATAAACTTTTTTAATTTGTTCCTAGTTCCTATTGTTGTGCAGCACCGGTGGGTAAGGTAGGGGAGTGTGAGTGGTCCGGGGCATTTAAATATCTTGTTTATGAACAGATGTTTACAATGTAATCATCGTAGGATTGGTCATTAGATTTCCTAAAAACAAAAAAAAGATATACATTTTTTGGCCATTATATTTGGAGTTCTTATAATGGTCTATAAATAGTGGAATCATCTAGTTTCAAAAGTATTTCACATAGCAAACATTAAACACCACCGTTTTGAATTGGCACAAATTTGAAATTAGAAACCTCGTGTAGATATTGGCCTTTTTTGTCCCCACATGTGTACTAAATTTGAAGTCAATCGCTTACGGGTTCAGAAGTTATGGATTAATTTGTAAAAATCACATACAGACAGACATAAAGGAAATCCAAGCATTTTAGACCTATGTTTATAATATGATGTTTCTATTGTTTTGACCTAAGAAAAACATACACAAAATCTTTCCAAAGAGTTTATATACACCCAGTATAAAAAAAAATACCTTATAATAATTTTTTTTTAAGAGCAGGGTAAAAATATGAGAAGAAAGGATAGTTCACTTAAAAAAATCCCCTTTTCTAAATAATTAATACATGGAGTCCAGAAGTAAATTTAATAGCTGACATTAGTAATTCATGTTGACAAGATTTCTGGGTAATCATGAAGAACGTTATGTTTCAGGTTGCATCTTAGCTGAGCTTTACACAGGCTATCCTCTGTTTCCTGGTGAGAACGAGGTAGAGCAATTGGCTTGTGTAATGGAGGTCCTGGGAGTTCCTCCTGAGGACGTCATCATGAATGCTTCACGGCGTCGACTTTTCTTTGGTTAGTACATTGCAAAATTTATTGGACTTTACACATACCCTTTCCACTTCCATACTGCTTACTCGTACTGGACTTGGACTATACCTCTCCATTTTCCCTTATTCCTCCATAGTTCTTCCTTTAACATTTGCCATCACTCTTCTCTCTTCTCCACATTCTTCTTCAACTCATCAATCCAATCTCTTTTGGGCCTTCCTCTCGATCCCTACACACTAAAATGATCTGATAGAAATTGCAAACAACTATTTGTATCTCTTGGCGGCTATTAGTTAAACTCTGTGGATATTCACATTGGACCATTTTCATGTGGTGTAATTCGTTTCTAGTTATTTGTGTAGCTAGTGGGCAAAGTGGCACTTTGCTGCACACGAGAGCAATGTTTACGCACGAGCCGCAGGCGAGTGCAGAATGATCTCGAGTGCAGCAAAGGCCTTTTGCACTCGTGTTACACATTATATTTTTCCTACAGTTACTATAAAGCATATAAATAATTAGTCTTTCAAACACTATACAACACGTTTTTAGGTTCAGCTGGCAACACAAATAGGTGCCCTAGAGAAAGTAGTACGCGGTCCGTATCACTCCGCTATTTTTCCTCGGCAAGAAATGTGCTCCGCGACTTGAGAATATAGTTCCGTATGTTTTTGTAATTTGAAGTGGTTTCCGCGCCTAAAAAAATGCTTTTAAGGTATTTTCTTGTTTATTAAGATCGTAGGAATGTTTTAAAAACGTTTAAAAGAAAAGTCCAGAAAGTTTAGAAATACCGAAACTATAAACACGAAATGACAGGTTAAATCGTAGTTATAATAGTCAATCAGCTGCTCATAGTATTATTATCTTTAAGTGTTGCCAACCTATTTCCAAGCGTACACGGATTACGTGCATAATAGAACCACGCTGTTTTGTGTTGTTTCGTTGGAATCCTGATGTGTGCCAAAGTATAAACCGTACGACAAAGTATAAACCGTACGACAAAGTATAAATATGCAGCAATTAGCAGCTTTCTGTACTATAAACAGTACAAGGAAGCCAACTTTAAGGAAGCCAAGCCAGTCGGGTGACTGTAGGAAAAAGCTATTTCTGCGAAGTGTTACATTTTAAATTATGCATCCAATGTACGATTAGAGTTTTATCAAGAAATGTGTTTTTCAGACTCTAAGGGAAACCCAAGGTGTATTACCAACAGCAAAGGTCGCAAGCGAAAGCCAGGATCCAAGGATATTGCTACAGCGATTCGATGCAACGACAAACTATTTGTAGACTTCATCACCCAGTGTCTCAAGTAAGCATATTTCTAGCAATTATCTTTAACACGTTGAGTGCGGGCCACATCTATAGATGAAGTCGCGCCACCCCTACTACATTAGTTCAGTATGAGCTCAGCCATTGCTGGGGAACGTTTAAATCGTTGCTAGCCTGTAGCATAGAATGCGAGCTTTATTTTGGTGTGGGTTGGTACTTAAATTTCCCGTAAAATCCCATCTGGCAATGCTTTTGTCCTGGTTTCGGGGATATTTCTCTCTTTGAGCCACATTACACTGACACTGGCTACGGATCCAGACAGTGCTGCTACCTTTGGGTGTTTCAGTGAACTACCTCCACTCTAAGAGTAACGCAGCACAATCACCGCTGCTCTTTTGTGATTTGTCAGACTGAAATATTTGAATGCCAATTGTGTTCGCTGTTTTGGTGGCGCACCGGGGCTTTACAGCCATTGGCGAACACCTGTTTATAGGTTTTCAGAACTCAACGTATTCAATCTCTCTTTATTGTTGAAATGTTTGTTTTTAGCAAGAGGGTTTAATGTTAGTATCAAGAAGCTTTTTTTAATGAAAGTCTTGTTATTGAAGTTTCAACATCGAACATTACTTAAATTTGAAAAAAATGTCTTTTTTTTCTTTCCCTATTTTATTTAGTATGAATAGAAATTGCAGTTTTTTACCTTAAGTAGTTTGTTAGACTCAAGTAACAAGTAACTTGTTGTTAACTCAAATAACTTCTCAGATAGTACAGCCCTAAGCTGTAGCCAACTTATCATCCAGTTTTCCTTCAAATATGAAATCCACTTTCCTATTCTTTTAACTCGTTTCTTTTCACCAATTTCTCCGAGATTTTAGACTTTCTTCCTTTTCCTATGGGAGCAAACTACCTTAGTACTATACCAACCACTAACTTTTTAATAAGATAATATGATACTGTTCTTTATTTTCTTTGCTACAATGTAGATCTGTTTTCAGCTGGGACGCCAAAAAGCGCATGACACCTGACGACGCGTTGCGGCATGAGTGGCTGAAGAGTAGCAGCTCGTCTACCAGCAGTGGTACCACTACGGCACCAGTGACAGCCGCACCGCAGCCGCAGTACCGCGTGTATCGGGCTGGCAAACCTGTGACGTCGACAGGCAAGTCACACCACAGTACGGAGCGAGACCACTCGCACAGTCTGGATGACTCAGGCACATTCCTGCCACCCATACTGTGAGACCCGCGGTCCTGTACATAGACAAACTGATCTCATGAGACAATCGAGGACATTGTGTTTCGTGTTACCAGCAAGACTGACAAGAGAGCTTCGTCCGCCTCTGCGGTGGCTGAGGAGATCGTCGGTGACCAAATCTTAACTGTTTACTTTGCGTAAACACTCAACCTCTATAACAATGACTAGGAATCCAAATTTTTTGGAACTTTTACCATTAATGTTTGTAATAGTGTGTTTAAATTATACGAGTAAAATGTTAGTTTTGTGGTGTCACCGGTTTTATATGTCGAGTGATTTGTAAAACGTCTCCTCAATTACCTCAGAGACGGAGGACTCTGTATTTAGTCAACTTTACTACCGATCCTAGAAAATATAGTAATAAGATTTTCCTACTGAAGTTTGCTTTAATTTAATTTGAAGGAGTTTCATTTGCTTTAATTTGAAGGAGCCTGTTAATTTATGTACTAATTTAGTCATAATTTATCCTCTTAACAAATGTGAGTGTTTCACATCCGTATTATTAAGTATCTTATCCTATTTTAAGTTTTTGTATACTTTTATGTTATGCTTTTTTGGTTCTGTTTCTTCCGGTTATAAAACATTTTAAATTTCCTGTATATAGATGCATCTACTGTATTTATCCAATGTATTTTATGTTAGCGTTAATACTAACACTGGATATATGTGTTGACCCTTTATAATCAGATGTAAACAAAATGCTCAGAGGGAGATCCTACTACCACTGAGTTTGTACAGTGTCATATAGTTCTCTGTTTTATGCTCGGTTTGATTCATTGTGAAGTTTTTTACGCAACGGGTAGATTTTTTTGTAAAAAACTATTTAACTCGTTTTGGTTAATGTGAGAATCGATTAAGGAACTGAGTGCTGTATAAATATTTTAAATTTTGTAGTTCTAAACAATTTCCGAGTAAAACTTTTGTCTATAGTGTTTATGTATTTTTATATTTTTGTTTTGTTTTCTGGTCTATGTAGTGGTCATTCTGATTCATGTTCCAAATAAACAGAATAATTAAAATTGTCTTTCATTAATCACTTGTTTTATTTTATCCTTGATATTGTACAAGTCAGTAGTTAATGAAACTCAAAATTTTCCAGATAGTCTCAAACCATTGACTTTGAATAGGACACTTAAGTAGTCTTCTTATCCTATTGCACACAGTACAGTAGAACCCCTCATATCTGACCATAGCGGGACCGGGCTATGGTTGGTACGGCAAAAAGGTCGGATATCGTTAGAATTTATGAGCATAACCTGCAGTCTCCTCGACTTCGGTAAACGGCTATCACGACCGCGGCAACACCCATGATAATCATGGCTACACAGCTATGAATCAAACTCCCTTCTTCAGTGGTGTGTAGTGTGAGGAAAATTACCTCATCTTGAATGCTCAAAAGACTCAACTTGTTCAGTTTTGCATTTTTAACCAGTACCACAGTCCCAAAATGACATAAACTTTTCCTAAAGGATAAGATACCACTGGAGAGGAGATGCCTCTCCTTCTGAATAAGTAAAATTCCTTAGTCCAGTCCTTGACGAAGGCCTCACATTCCACATCCACATCGAGCATGTCAACAAGAAAGTATCTGTGGGTATTTTCATAATGAGAGTTCGTAAAGCCAAGGATGTCGATTATATGATTCGTGGTTCCTGTTTGGGGATGCAAGAGCAAAAGGACTCGGTTCTTATTTAGGCAATCACAATATTGTATTTTCTCTTGCTAAACATCAATCATGCCGAGATTATTTCAGATCATTTAAAATTTTAAGCTTCCCATCTATTTACATCTAAGAAACTGTATATCATAGTACAGTATATAATATTATCATATTTCACCAAGAAAAATATTTCCTTTTCCACATCTGCAATAAACTCCAGATATCCATTTCCCAATACATGAAATCTACCCGTTTCTCGTCATTGCACTTAATCCTTTCTTCCAAAGAAACTTCCATAATTCTTCTAAGTTGTTTTATGATGAATTCAATTTTAGCGAATTTCCCATATAGGGAATAAGCTATTACCGTAGTACTCATGGTAAGACCTGGACGCGGGACCGATTTTTTTTTTCATTTTGAGGTCCCTAGAGGCCAAAAACACCATCCGTTCAAATTCATATATATATATATATTTATATATTTATATATTTATATATATATATGTGTCCGTTAGCACGATAACTCGAGCAAAAATTATCCGATTTTGATGAAATTTGGTACAAACGTGTAAACCTACGTTAATTCGAACGAGTTCGCGATCCAGCATGATCGGTCCATGGGAACAGGGGTTTACGGGGGGTTTTATGGGGTAAAAATAGGTTTTTCCCATTTTTGACCCAAAAAACATAAAATTTAGCAATTTCTTTTCAAACCATTTTGTAGAGCTTAAAAAAACAAATAATTTAGTACATTGAAGCGTTATTATGCGCCTAATGGTTACGGAGAAAATTCCAAAAAATTGTAAATTTAAATTCCCATGTTATTCTTATGGAGAATAAGTAAATTGTTGTAGTTTGCTTGTTTATGAACATATTTTGATCAAATTTGGAAAATGTTTTCATTTCTTACTAACTATTAACGTTTTACAAAAAAAAAACAGTTTTACCCTCCCTGATGCAGCAAACCTAAGTACTAGTCAAACTAATTCTATTTAAATCTATATAAATAAAATTAGAGTTTTGTCTGTACATTGCTTAGAATAATGAACTTTTTGGTTATTTTTACATTTCATAGGTCAGAGAAACCGAATCAAACCTTATCTCAATTTCTGTCTGTCTGTCTGTCTGTCTGTCTGTCTGTCTATCTGTCATTCTCTTGGTAACGCTAAAATACGCACTTTATTACAACTACTCCTCAATAACTATAGCACTGTCCCGCCTGAAACTTATTTTCCAAATACTATACATATATGAGATGGTTTTAGACGTATTTCATCGAATATGAGACAGTTAGATATTTAACAGTAAACCCTTGAAAATCAAGTTTTTGTCGATTTTTGACGTGGAATTTCTGGAAGCCCATGTTAACCTTATGAGAAATGAAATTATTGAATCTTAACAGCTGTTTCAATTAAACAAGTTGGTTCTGTTCTGTGATGTTCAATAGCATTAAAGTTACAAGGATTACCAACAGGGTGCAGCACTAGCACTATTATTTCTTTTACATTTATGACAACAGCTAATTTGCAACCTGGAGGCGAGTGAGCGTAGCGAACGAGCTAACCTGAAGGCAAGTGAGCGTAGCGAACGAGCTAACCTGAAGGAAAGTGAGCGCAGCGAACGAGCTCCAACATACAGGTGAGTGAGCGTAGCGAACGAACTTCAACCAGGACGTGATTGAGCCATGCAAACGAGATCAGATAGTAAAAATAAAAGTAAGCCTACCGTTATAGGATCGACCGGCAGACACAGAGGTAATTTAACCTTTTATTGATTGTCATACCGATCCGGAACAACAAAAAACAACATAAAATGAAGCTATGTATAATAGTTTGGCCAGCATATCTTAAAATATGCAAACCAACTGCTGTTCGTTATATAAGAAGGTTTCAACTGAATATTATAAGATCCCCGTGCGTAGAACGGGTACACAGCTAGTAGAGAATAAATGTTATATTTTTAAGTAGACATTTCAGTGTAAATCCAATCAGTCAAATGGAAATTCGCTTAGTCTGCAGGTTTGCTGCGGCGGGGGTATTTTTTTTTTACTTGGCTAATGCAAGTTTTGTTAATTTAGCCCAAACGACTCATTGTTTGTACACACCTATATAGGACCTATGGACCTAAAGCCATATTTTCCAATTAAAACTTTTTCGGTTGAAATACTGTCATTTGAAGGGAGATATTATATTGTTTGCAAAGAGTGAAGTTTTTGTGTCTGTTATACCCATTCTGGTTAACCTGCTATTTCAACAACCACCCTAAACATTTGCGCCATATAAATTTTTGTATTATGATAGTTTCTGAGTGCACTGACACTCATACATCAGATTTCATTTGTGTGTGAAAATATGTTTCTGGTTGAAAATGTCAATAAGATGACCATGGCATAAATTCCAACTGGTAAATTTGTTTGAAAACAGGCACATTTTACGAAAATGTCTTTATTTATCACAACATATTTTACAACATATAAAAATAAATGAAATATTATTCTAGGATATATTATCATTTAGCGGTTATCAATTCATTAAATGTATAGGTACTCAACAATCAACAATATATAGATAATTGCAAAGAGCAATCTGGATTCTGAGTTTTGTACTTAGGTAAATAAATTATCTTAGATACCCTAAAAATAAATATAATACATCAACAGCCAAAATCATTATCACACAAAGCATTTTGGTTTGTTTACACAAAATTTACAAATTTTGAGATTAATTATAATTGTGTAATATGCAAAATACCTTTTTTTATATAATTAAAGATGCAACTTTTTCCTGGCTGCCACTGCAGCCTAGAATACCCACTAGCCAAACAAAGTTTTTAGATTACTCATTTGTGAAAAAATATATCACTCACCAACAAAAAGAAAAAAAAACGTATAAATTAGCAATTACTACATTGTAGGAATCATAATGTGGATTTAAAATTACCTTAGACCCCCTTTCATAATTGATTGAGATATACAGGTGCACCAAAAGCTTTTAAATAGTAATTTGGTCATAGCAATTTTTTTTTCAAATCATTCATTTTTTCAAGCGTTGAAGCTGTTTATGGAGCATCCAAAGCAAGGAGTGCAGAACAGATTTATATTTCACATTTACATTCTCTCTCGACCCTCTGCCAGTAACAGAACCAATAGAATGTTGGATTACTACAAATAATAATATAATTAACCTTTAAGTTAAGGAAAGTCAACTTATGATGCCTTATTAGGTACTCTTTGGTTATCAGGGGGTCCAAATTAATGAACTAATAAAGTTACATAACTAAAACTGTAATATTATCAGCTAATGGCACATTTAGCAGGGAACATCAAGTGTGTAGCTCAATCAAGTGCAAACAGTGTTGATAAAAGTTAGTGGCAGCATCGGGATTCGAACCTACGACATCTCACAGTTTAATAATCCTTTTCTCTACAAACTCACTTTTCCAAATCAGAGAATCCTACCAATAAATGTTTCTTGACAACCAAAACTTAGGAAGGTATTTAAATCTAGTATTTCTTAATATAGTAACCATTTTATAATTGTTCAGTGTTCTGTTCTATGCCTGAAGTAAGTACAACTACAAATACAAATAGAAAACTGCTGAAGGAATGTATCACTTATGGATCTGACTGCCGTGGCGAGCGTCTGATGAAGCTACAGTGGTGAACACAGTAGACGTTGTGCTTGGGCGATGTTTTGGAAACTCAGAGAAACATGCTGGAACCACCTCATGGATCCTCAGCTTCATGGCCCTGATCACCTGCGAAACATGGATAAATTAGGTGACTAGCAAAATCTGGTGTGGTTTGTATAAGTGAAAACACATTGGAGTTTTCATTTCCTGAGTATTGATAACAAATGTATGCTGGTCTACAACTTTTCTATGGGTTGATAATAGTGGTAAAACGGTTCAGATAGAACATTATTATCAATGTACCGGTATTGCAGAAGCTGAGATACTAGTATAGTTTGTTATTTACTACTGGACTATAGGCTGTTGAGATAAACTCTAGCCCAGAAGTAATTACATATATTTTTGTTTAATCTTCTTTTAACCTTGCATTTATGTCAGCATTCAGAGCTGTGCGTGGACCATTTCAAGCAATACAAGGGATGTGCTTGTACAACACAAGTGGTGTTACCGGGATAAAAACCCATGACATCGCTGTCTTGGTAGTTGGTCGTAGTCTGTCTCGACACCGACCCACCACAAAAGTTCCGCTTAAAACTAATTCTGCAGAAAAAAAATCTCAAATAGAATAATCACACATGAACTTACTTTTTTCTTAATCACAAAGATGAGGAAGATGAAGAACCCCTGGAAGATATTTGCGGCGTCCAGCAGGTACCAGAAGTAGTTGTTATCTCCACTCTGGAAGTACCAAGTGATCACTTCACATCCCCATGTCAGTCCCATCACCACAAACAGCTTGGTGTTCATTGCCAGCCTGAGCAAACAATTGTAATTATTATTGTATTACAGTGTATTCAAAAGCTTGTTATTTTAAAATGTAAGGAAACTGACAATAGTTTAGCCGAGCAACCGTTACAAATAGTAGGGGAGGGAGCCCACAATGACACATTTTTTTTTAAATTTTCTATTTGATGTACCTTTGATAATTTTAACGGTATCTTGAAATATTGCACACATTTTCCAGGAATTTCAAAGGAATTCTTCAAATTAATATCATTATTTAATATCATTATTTAATATCATTATTTAGTCATTATTTATTATTGTTTAGTATTTTTATTTTTTTTTAGCAAGTAAGACGTGTTGTGGCCCAACCTTGATTTTATTTTGTGATTGTAATTGTATTGTAGCCAAATTAAGATTTTTGTCATAGCCTACTGCATCAAAATCAGTTGTTTTTAATGCATGCGTTGTGGGTCTAAAGTACCGGTAGCATTTTTACTCTCTGGGGAGTAAAAATCAGCTGTTGTCAACTCAGTTGTAAATTTTGATTGTAAACAATCGTATCTATCGAAAGTATGAATCGATTGCTTAATCGATTGAAGTTTATTGTTGCCTTATTGTAAATAGTTTGACATATCGATAGTATAATCAGTACATGTACACTAACACAATAATAGACAAAACGATTAAATCACTCACTAAACAGCTGCTTATTTCCATTAGCAAATTAAATTGAAAACAAGTTAGATGTAGTTTTGAGAGGTTACTTAAAATGAAAACTATTTAGTTTCGTAACATAGTTTGTTAAAATAATGGTGCAATTTTGAAGAAAAATATAGTTCTTCACATGGGCAAAAAGTGTCCCTTCAACCCTCGCACATTTTCCGTTGACCTCGGGTCAAAAAGAGTCACTTAAGGCCCCAGTGATGAAATATAGGTACTATAATTTAACTAAGAACAGGTGTTTCAATAGTCCGGACCACTTATTAAAAGCCAACTGATCAGGAACAGCTAGGTCCAGTTTGGAACCATCAAAAAGCTACTGACTTTTCTCAGGATCGAACCGGTGACCATTTGATTGTTAAAGGCGAGCACTATAACCTCTCAGCTATAAACCCAGCCCATGAATAAACAGTACAGTATATTAAATCTTGACTAGAGGTCGTCAGTGGTCCAAAACTCGACCAAAAAATGTAATGAACAGAGACGTAATGTCCGTGTAACTCTTGACACTTTTATGATCTTCAGCATCTGTCTGTCCCCTCTATCGTGAGTGTTTTCTGAGTTAAATATTGACCCATCAAACACCTGTTAAACTAACTTGTTTATATCCGCATGGTACTTCAGTTTGGCGTTGGAGTTGTTCTGCATCTGTTGGAGTTCAGATTTAATCTTGGAACAGTTCCTGATGGTGAGGGCGAAGAAGACAACATTTGTAGTGATCTGGATCATCACTGGCAGGTTAAAGAATACTGTCTTTCCATGTGTGTCTCCTATGATTGACAAAAACAGACACTTTTACTTAGAAGTTGAAATTCAAAGAAGGACAAAGTAGATTGTCGAACCTTTGGTCTTTAAGAAATGACCACATTGTTGAACTGACCTACGATTCAGATTCAGTTCAGCTATCCAAGTGAGTTACAATTTATCTCAGTTCAGCCTAATTTATTAACTTGTAAAGCAGGTAAGAAAAATAAATACCCCGTTTTACATATTGACATAATCTTTGATGGTAACAATTAAAAAATGCTTCAGTTATAAAACCAGTTTGTCTCTTATTAGTTTTGTCAATTTGTATATCTTAATTTGGTTACCTGATAGACACTCATTTTTAAACAAACACAAATCTCAGTTCTTATGTGTGTTTATCTTAACATTCAGTGACAAGTTAGTAATGTATTTAAAGCTAAAGGATTTTTGTTTCTTTATCAATATATTTATTTATTAAGATTACATAGCAAAACAATTGTTTATTATGGAAACTTCTCTTTATTAAGCATGTAAGTTGAAAGCAATCTTGAAGCAGTTAAGGCAACAATGGAGCTACCTTCCCCTTTCTATTGTAAGTTGGTAAATATTACAAACTCTGTTGCTGCCACAAGTCAATGTTGAACACATGAACGGTCTACTTCATTGAACACAACACAAGCCCTATCATGACAGGGATGTAAGGTTTAAGTTTTTTGTGAATCAGATTTATTGAATGTTTAAACTGTAACTTAAATGCTTATGACCATATTCGTAATTTTATTTTAAAAGCAGTTACATGCAAAAAAACTCAAAACGGTTATGGTAAATTTAATTTGATTAACATTTCTTTTAATATTGGGTATGTGATCAATTAAACTTTCTTTTCTTCATAAGTCATTGATAAAAGTACAAGTACAAGATTATGTTCTAATCAGTACCTATGTTCCTGTACCAAGATATAGTTAAAAGTATGAGATATATCATCAAAAACATTACAATATACATAGTACATTAAAATATTATGAATTACAGTAAAAAGATTGTGTCTCAAGTCAGTGCTTGCCTGCTAGCAATAAATAATCCTGAAACTAGGCAACAGCCTGATTGTAGTCAGGAACAAGGGAGTTGTTTGACTCAACAAATATAGTCTCTTAATTAAATTTAGGCTATTTGAGGGAAAGTCCCTCAAGTACTTTTTTGCTCAATGTATGCAACATATGTTGAAGCTGATTGCTTTTTGATAAACCTCAGCTGTTGAGACCTCAGCTGTTGAGCTATTGTTTAAAAGGTAAGATCAAGTGTAGGATATAGATTTATTCCCCTAAACCCCCTAAAATTTATAAACTGATCATAGTTAAGTTCCCACTATGGTCTACCATAGACTCAGTGTAGACTCAGAACATAAGTCGTTAATGTCTGTATGTATTTAGTATGAGTTCTGCCACCCTGATACTCATAGACAAACATTGGCCAATGCCCCCCAATGCTGTATCAGGAGGTCAGGTCAGGATAAGGTAGAAGCCATTATTGCTGAATTAACTAGTAAGGTTCCTACATCAAGTTCAGACACTAGTATAATTGGAGTGTTAGAAGGCCAGGATGAAGGAGGAGTTATCATGGCTGAATGAACTAGTAAAGCTCAAATTATTATCTTTTCCCCCAGTCTCCAATAAAAGTTGGCAAGATTTTTTTAGGAGGCCAGGATGGTGTAGGAGTCATTGTGGATAACTCAACTAGTATGTTTTCTACCAAGTTATGCCAGCCTGATACTACCAGCCAAAACAAAATTGTCGATTTTGTAGGTCATATGCAGCAGGGACCATGATTGACTTAGTTAGTTAAGTTCTACCATGTTCTGCTATCCGAGTACACTCAGAAAATAATTAGGTAAATTTTCTATTATGAGGCCAGGATAAAGTAAGAGTCAACATAACATGACCTACTCGACTGGTAAGGTTCTTACCAAGTTATCATGTCATTCTGGTACTATTGGGAAAAAATTTGTCAGTTTTGTAAGAAGACCAGAATTGAGTGAGTCATAAAAGTTCATCCCATTCCATTCTACACTCCTTATAATTCTATTCAGCTTAAAATTTGGAACCAATGGGTGGCACTGTCTTAAATAGCTAATTGGTCTGAATACTGTGAAAATATTAACACTGTTAATAAACCGGTATCTGAATAAATTAAAACACATACTGTATATGCAAATTCGTAAACATCTGTTTAATTTAAAATTTTTTTTATATTTCTATGCTACAACCTGTTAATACTTACTGTGAAACCAGCAATAGCGTAGACCCATGTTTGGAAGGATTCCCTGAGGAACCAGCTTGTAATTGTCTACCAGGAATGTAACAGAAGTGATTGCTAGAGGTACCAACCACGCGTACAGTGAGTACCACAAGAACTTTCGACAGGACTCTTCTGCCTTGGCCGTGTGTGACTTGATGGCTCTGGAACATTGTTGTATGGTCATTTTCACTTTTTTTTAAGAATGTAGCAAATGACGGCTCAGATAGAAATCAAAGGAAATTGCACTATTCTGCATCTATTGTATCCTCCCCATCCGCTTTTTTCGGATATTCTACTCAAATATACACTTCCATCTATGCAGCCTGTGACGTAATTGCGGTGGAACCGTTGCATTCTCATTTAAATTTGTGTGTCAACTAACAAAGGTAGAGGTGTTAATCACATATTTGTTGAAAAAAAGCTCTGAGTGTGCCAGAAAAGATAACCAGGAAAACTAAAACATAGCAGGTATACTGCAGTTTTAGAGTTGAATTGTCGAGTCGAGAGATTGCTGAAAATATTATTCGATGTTTCAAAATTCGTACAGTAATCACTCTTCGGGGTGAGCTATAAGTCGGCTGCCCTTGCAGTCTAGATGGATTGCTATTGCTGCAACTTTCGCCAGGTCAACAACGAAGACAAACATTCGACAGCACCACAGAATGAGGATAAAGAGTAAACACTGTAGCAGCTCAGCTGCTAGATTCATGGTTAAAATTGTACAATAAGTGAACTGGGAATCTAGATGGTCTATTTTTGCCAATCTCAGTGACGATAAAATATTCATCTAATTACACAATTTTATGGCAAAATAAATGAGGAATCAAAAAGTGATCAATCAAATCAAATCATTAAACTTAATCTACAACTCTTGTGGTCATCAGTAAAGTTTTGGAGAAAGTTTGTGACATCGGAGAAGTTTAGCACGATATTAACCTTTGCAAAGGTTTACCAGTCACCACGCCCTGCTGTTCGTAGAAGTGACATTGTGGACATAACAAACAAAGTGTGCTTGTCGCCATCCCTGCTCTGTACAATGTACACAAGATATGCTTGTTCCGATGTCCGTGTGATAGGTCTCAAGGTCTACTATCACTATCAGCTGTTCCCTAGTTGACTCAGCTGAATTAGACCTACATTTTAATCTCTTAAATGATAAAATACGCAAGAGAGTATCAACCCGTTGGCCATAGAATGGACATTTACAATCAGCTGTTAGTGACGTCGTCGCTTCTTTTTTTGTCACTTCACAGTTGCTTGAGCTTGACCCTTCAACGACTTTCACGTTTTTTCTTTGTTCTTTCGTGGTTCTTTCTCTTTTAAATGCTTGCGAAAATACGACTATGCTTCCACTTTACTCTTGTGGGAAACTGGAAACTATTTCATCTGATTTTGATCTGCCTTTTTTTGTAGGAATTGAGTACACTAAATATTTCATATTTTATGTTGAATAGGTTATTTATGTAAAAAATGTGTCTAAAAAAGCACAAGCAGGGCCTATATACATTTTGCATGTGTGTTCTATAATTATATGTATTTGTATTAGGTATTTTGTGATTTAATAACATAGCACATTTTTCTACAATATATACTGATAACTTGTGATACTGGTACCGTTCTATGAAATAACAGTGCAGTTTCAATTCCTAAAACGTGTTTAAAGGCCGGTGGCGTCTTGGGATCCATGGGAGATGAGGAAGTCTGCCTACAACCTGAGAGTAACTCGAACCCTTGACCCTTGGGTAGAGATGGGGGGGGGGGGGTAAACTAAAGGCTTCATAGTCCAGGTGTGGAGACCACAAGTGTATATTGTAACTTGACCTACTACAATCGATCATCTTTTTCTGTCTGGAGACGAATTGTTATAATTATCACATCTTGGAGCAAATTTACGGTGAGAAACATACGAAACTTTTTGCTCAGAAACAGATTAGTATCCTCCTTGACCATGAAAGAAAGGAGTTTTTTAAACGTGAATCGAAAAACTCTACAAAACTCGTGCAAAGATAAATATTGACCAAAGAGGCTTGTAAGGCTATTGATCACATCAGCCTGAACCAAATGTGTTAACAAACATAAACTAAATCTAAAGACTATTCTATCTTTGTAGCTTTGAAGCTGTGAACAAACAAATAAACAATGTGATGCAACTAGTAGTAACAGCTGACTAAATGCATGCAATCTCTTGTCATTGCCTCTTTCTAAAAGGGTAATAAGTGCAGTTCAAAAGATTTGTCTATAGACAACAATCAACAATGTAATCAAGCTTGAACACCAAATAAGTGTATAATAAGTTGTACCGTAGATGTAGGTTAATAGTCAAAGATAAAACATACTCCCTTGTTGTACGTACTTTGAAGAATAACTGAGCTTGCATATCAATTGTTCCTAATTACAGGCATAATCGGGGCAAAGGTATCGTTTCGTAAGAACCCAAAAATTAAGAACAGTTTGATCTATATATGTCTTACCACACGGATAACGGTATAAGCACTATTAGGTCTAAAAAATAAGCTAAAATATAGTATTGTTAATAGAAATTCCTAACAGTTGAGGGGGCACAGCCCCCCTTGCACCCCCATCAGGGACGCATGTGACAGCTAATACCGCAAAAAACATCAGTTCACATGGGTTACGTTACTGCGTCGATAGTTTATGTATAGAATATTTTGTAGAGAAGTGATACCTGTTTAAATTTTTTACAGGTACCGTATTATCGTCTTTATGAATCAGTTGAAAACAATTTCAAGTTCGGGTCTGCCTGGTTTATGTATAGAGGGTTTTGTTGTTTAATTTTCTTTTAAGATATTTCAACATAATATATTTGTAAACCATTCCCTGTCCTCTGGTATAAAAGTCAAAGCACAAATCGTAACATCTGCCCTAAAATAGGCAAGACTAGACACATTTATTTATTCTACGTACATTAGTGCATTCAAAAGTTACCACCAAAAAACACATACCAAAACAAGATACAAACTTTATAATAGGATTATAAGTCTACTTTCACTATTCATCGTCAATGGTACCATGAATATTTTAATTTAACAAAACCATTGATATAATTTTAAAACATACAAATATCACACAGTACTCTGGAATCAGTTATGCTAAACCATAGACTAACCAACACAAGTAGTGTTCTCATCCCATTGTAAATTTTGAAGCTCTTTTTTCGTGTCTAGTTCGTTTCCGGTGACATTGATCGCTAATGTCGACGAAATTTCTTTTCTATTATTTTAGGGTTACTGTTTGATTATATATCTAGGTAACGAGTTATTGTTTAGATCGTTTTATTTGGTTAAACGAGGTTTAAATGACTGAATGTAAACAAAACACGACCTCTAGTGCACCGAACGGAACTAACAATAAAATTCAGCAAGTCTTCAGCTCATCCATAACGGTGAGAAATCTACCAAGAAAGTATGTTTTATCTATGGTTAAACGTTCTGTATGGAATCGGAGAAAACTGACTTCTATTAACACTTGAAACACGATCTGTCAGTGTAACTGGCTCATTAGTTGATGACATGAATCTTAATTGGGTCTGAGCTGTCTGAGTCAGACTTGTGAATTTTGCATTCTGTAAATGCCATTCAGATGATTGTGAAATGGGAACAATTTCATGGTTTTTTTCCTGATAAAAATGGAAAAAAGTTCAAAATATTGGATGGGTAAGATCTGAATAGTTTTTGCACACCAACTTCCCTAATCAACCAATTAATTTCATTAGGTTATGTTGTAGTGTTGACCGTGTAGAGTATTTCTTTGACAGCTGATCAGATGTTCTTTAGTTTTTTTTTCGCTCCTGTCAGAAAATGAAAGAACGTATCCCCAAAAAACATGTACGGTACTGTATTTAATTTATTCTTCATATAATTCCAAAATTAGAAGGGATCAAAATGTTCATACCGTGGATCTGTTTTCGGCATTAGTGTCACGATTATCTTTAAAATTAGGAGTAAAACATGGAATCTCCAGTAATTAAGGAGGATCAGATGGGCTGACTTAAAAAATGCTGAAGAAATAGTTTAAGATCAAGTAGATTCGTCATAATATTTTTTATTCTATTTAAAACACATACTTCATGCCCATCAGTTGGCTGTAATACAAAGACTATTTATTGCGTTTCCCACCCGTTACTCATTTATATAGTCATTGAATAATCACTTCCACCCTGTATAATGTATAATGTCCGGTGATCAGTCTTCCTCTATGCACAGCAGTGCGGGAACCGGCGGGAACCGGGCGTAAAATTGGCGGGAGGCAGTCCAGCTGTTCTTTGTAAACCAATGCTGAAAACTTTACTACAACGTCCGTCCAAGTTGTCTGTGTTCACAAATGACTGCGTTTACTTCTGCGTTGTTTAGTTTTGCCAGAGTAGCCTGTCAAACCTACATAAGTGATAACGTTTAGTTGTAACTAAGACAACTTGGCTCAGCCATATCTGTTTGTTAAAACTAAGAAACTTTTCTCGGTAATGGATTGCGTATTTATGTGTATGTATTTTTTCCAGAAGTACATAAATTTATTGAGGCTTATAAATACTGCAAACGGAAAAATGCAGAGGTTCAGCACGGTGTGTTGAAATAATCGTTTGTCGACATTTTTAGTAACGTCTTTTGTTATTGATTATTTTAGAAACCTCTACTGTCCGCCGCGATAGACCTACTTGTCTGTGCGGTGATCTGAAAACGTCGGAGTATTCGTTCGTTACGGTACTGGTTGGTACAACCAGTAGCCTGTACCAGGTAAGCCAGAGCTCACTACGGGGCGATGTCTACTTGTACCGGCGTCTAGTTGTACCTGCTGCATTTTGGTGACAGGCGTCTAGTTGTACCTCGTCCAAAGCTGTAGGTACAACTTGACGATGGTGCGGACGTCTAGTTGTACCTACGACTAGTTGTCTCTACGTCTAGTTGTACCTCTTAAAAATCTACAGGTACAACTAGTCGGGTACGCCACCGTCTACTTGTACCTCATACGTCTGCGTCTACTTGTACCTAAGACTACTTGTACCTACGACTACTTGTACCTACGACTACTTGTACCTACGACTACTTGTACCTACGACTAGTTGTACCTACGCCTACTTGTACCTACGTCTAGTTGTACCTACGGCTAGTTGTATCTCCCCTTCAACTTGTCACCAGTTTAAGGGATTTATTTTATTTCTTTAAAAATCATACAATCTTACAACAATTTTTTATAAACAACTTGCTACAAAAGCCAGGAAAATTTGGCTTGTCTGCAGTTCATTGAGAAACCCCTGTTCTTGATAACAATGTACTTGTGTCCCTTGGTCAGTCCTTATCCATATTACACTTTGGTTTTCCTTATTTCTTGTCAAGATTTGTTATCATTGTTTTTTCCACTAAAACTCTACCTTTCTATAGACAACAACTTAGCTAGCATTAACTAGCTTAAACAATAACTTTAAACAATTATCTTAAATAAATAAATTCAGAGTTTACAATAACAAGTAATTGAGTATAATGAAGTGTTTTTGTATGGTATTAGTCACAAATATGAAATCGACCCGTGGTACGATAGCTATTTTTCACCAAACTACACAAAACTGAGAAAATATATCCTACTAATATTATAAATGAGAAAGTTTGGATGTATGGATGGATGGATGTATGTTTGTGACAAGTAAACGCGAAAAATACTGGTCGGATTGGGCTGAAATTTGGTATGATGATAGCTCACATTCCCGATTAACATATAGACGCAATTTTATCTTAAAAGTCCTTTCGGGCTCCACCCCAGTGGCTCTGGAGTTTCCAATGTTAACCTTACGAGTAATCGTATTTAAAAGGAATAAAAGAATTTTGTCAGCTGTTTCAACTACACAAGTTGGTACTACGATATTGAATAGCATTAAAAAGTTACAAGGTTTACCAACAGGGTGCAGTACTATTATTTTTTTATATTTATGACAACAGCTATCCTATTAAGGCCATAAAGTCATAATTTTGTTTTTAAAAGTCTTATGTGTAACTATTTTTTCACCACACTATGATGTTTTTGGCTGTATTACATACGTTATAATTGGTGGCTGAAAGTTATGTTTTGCTGGCCATGCCAGCTGTCGTCGTAATTTGGGGACCGAGCAGGCTTTTTACAGGCCGGGGCCGCAAAATCAGCTGTCCGCTTACTTACTTAAAACGTGAATGCATTTTAAATACACAATCAAAATCCATAGCATTGCAATAGAATTGTGTTATTATCACCGTTGCCTAGCAATTATATATTTTTATTTTTGCTGATTCCTCAAATTATTTCTTCACATAACCTTAAAGTTGTAGTTGTGTTGACTATCAGTGTGCATTATTATAGTGGTGAATAGTGATAATAGGGTATAGTGCGGTGAAAAATAGCGTTCGTACCACGGACCGAAATGGTTTTGCACATACCTACCTACCACAACCTAATTTTCGGCCCTAGGTACGAAATATACTATATCAACAGATGTATAGATCAAAATGTTTCTATTTCGTGTTCTCTTCCCGTTACAAAGCACGGGTACAACAGCTAGTCAATAATATAGGCAAGCATGTTTCTTTACAACCTTTTTATCAGATCGTGAACATCACAGAGAAAATATCCGCATATCAGTGGAAATGTATTTTCCTGGCGATCTACAGAATGCCTTTATAAATTAAAATAGGCTAAAAAGACATAAAAAAAGAATTACAAATTTTTATAAACTAACATGGGTTTAACGGGTTGCTATGCTGGTGACGAAGAACAACTAGGCTAATTATGAAAATAAAATCAAAACAAATGGAAAATATTCCAATCACATGTATAATTTTAAATTATAATAAGTTAAAAAGTTAAAAAGTTAAGTTAAAAAGTTAAAATCACATGTTAATTTTAAATTATACATGTGTTTGGAATATTTTCCATTTGTTTTGATTTTATTTTCATAATTAGTTGTTCTTCGTCACCAGCATAGCAACCCGCCAACTTCATTGTACACTTCATTGTTCATGTTCATTGTTCACTGGGAAATCCATTGTAAACTATAAGAAATGCACACTAATCAATGCAAATACTTTAAGGTTATGTGAAAAAATATTTAAAGGAATCAGCAAAAATAGTAATACATAATTGCTAGGCAGCGGTCTATTGCAATTCATTAAGGATATACTGCTTGTATATTTAATGATATATATAAATGTTTTAATTAAATAAGCGATTTTCGATACTAGGGCTGGAACATTTTAATTACATTTATAGCTGCCATTTCGACTCTGGACAGCAATGCGCAGCTTTCAGCCTCCAATTAACGTCTATAAAACTACTAAAACATCGTAGTGCGGTGAAAAATATTTGCAAATCATACTTAATTGACTCGGAACACTGCAGTCCTGATTTAGTTAAGGGTATTATTAAAAAGTACTCGTGCAGTAATCAATTAAACAGGGTAACGAATTGAAGGATAGATACAACTAGACTATAAGGACGCAAAATACGCGTAGGTACAACTAGTCGTAGGTACAACAAGACGTAGGGACCACTAGACGGAGGGACCACTAGTCGTCGGGACTACTAGTCGTAGGGACAACTGGTCGCATAAGTACAAGCTAGGTGATACTACTTGTCGGTGGGATACACGTCTAGTTGTACCTACGTCTACTTGTACCTACGTCTAGTTGTACCTCCTAAAAATCTGCAGGTACAACTAGTCGGGTGTGCCACCGTCTACTTGTACCTACGACTAGTTGTCCCTAGGCCTCGAGGTACAAGTAGACGTAGGTACAACTAGACGGCGGGACAACGAGACGCGGTCCCCTCACTACGGGTTGCCGGAATTTTATCCCCCCGGAATTTTACCCCCTTGGCAAAGCTGACGTCACTATGACGTAGTAACCTGAGCTCGTTTAAGTTTGTTCGCGGGGAGTCTAATGAAAATATACAGAGCGTGATAAATTAGATTAACATTAAAAACCGGAATTTTACCTCCTGCCCATATAACTAGCGTTTAGGCAACTGTAAATGTAGGGCCCGGATTTTTACCCCCAGGATTTTACCCCCGGAATTTTACCCCTTGTGCAGATAAAGAAATTAGTCAGCTTACGACTAGATACACCTGACCTCCAATGTATTATGTTCCAACGAACTCCAGATTGTATATTATGTGCACTGGATCGAGCACTGTCGATATTGCGGCCGTCATAGTGTCAACATTAAAACGCGCGAACCTTTTCCTCGCTGCAGTCTAGTTCTAGTTCCTTGTTTGTTTTAAACGTGCATATTTTCTAAGTAGCCTATGTTCAACTACAACTGTAAATAAAAGTAGAGTGATTTTTGCAACGGCGTCGAAGTTTCTATTCCTGAAAAGCTACTGACGTGGAGGACGTCTCATAAACACGATAGTTGACTAGTTCAGCTGCCGCATCCGTTCAAGTATTTCACTCACTGTATTGCGTGTTGTTCTGTACATCACAGACATCTATTTTTAGGGCTTATCATTTATTTATTTTATAGTTTTGGTTTATTATGGGCTGTGCTGTGAATATTTTAATTCAAATTTGGTTGGATCTAGTATGAATAGGTTCAACATCATCCATCTTTGTTTCCGAAAGGTGCTCAATTGATTGTTTTTTTTTTTTTTTATGCATGTAGATTCATAGAGAAAACACTTTCTCGAAAATGAAAATTATGCATTCCAAAGTAATGATTTCAGTTGCTAGATATTCGCAATATGTAATAATTCAGTATTTATTTGGCTATAACTATGTATGCCTTATTGTAACGCTCTCTTTCTCTTTAAAATCGTTCCTAAACATTCCGTTGTGTTTTTAAAAAGTTTGATCGGATAAGGTTTTTTATTTAGCCAAAATAAGTTTTTTATAAACACTTTGTACTTCGAAATTATGGAATTATCTGTATATTTTTGTTCTACAAACTTTTTAACTACTGTATCGAAGCAACCGAAAATCCTCTTAATGAGTACTCTGCTGCGACGGCAGTAATTCCTCACACTTTCGTCACAAGATCTCACAGTGTACGTGCGAAGAGATACTGGTTTATAGAAACGCCCATTGATGACACGAACACTAACATAATCTTGTTCAAATTAGATAGCAAATAGAGCCATTATGTCCATTGGTGTAATAACCCCTTAAACATGATTGAATAAATAACAAATGGAAGTAGGATACAATAAGATTTTGAAAACAATTTGACTACTTGATGAAATTATCTAGATAGACGAGTGAGTGTGCTCGCCTTAAAATCTAAATGTTGGGTTAGCTCTGTGCTGAATGATTTGGAATGCACATTGCAGCTGAATGCTGAAGTGTGGGTTCTGGATTCAGATTCCATGTTGGGCTATTAATTAATAAAACTGTCCAATACAAGGCTTAACTTAAATATAATCTAGACTAGGGTCTAGACTATTCTGTTGAAAAAAGACGCAAAAAATGCCAATGTCGTGGGAAAACAAAACTCCCCCAAAATAACAAATTAATCCAACAATCTTGTGCAACAAAATTACATCGAAAAGGTTTTAATAGACTAATAAAATGTTATTGTTTGCCTCGGCCCTTGGGTCCAATATTGGGCCTGTCTTGGCACCCCAGAGAGACGTTATTGGCTGAAGTGGTCAACATTGACACCATGACGTCATCCGCCGTTCACACAATGTCACGTGATAGGTTACCTGTGTAACGTAGTCTAAATATCAAGTATTGTAGGGAAATATACAATGAAACACGATGATACTCTAACATACATTTTGATAGCAAAGCGATAAATAATATATCAACCGGATACAAAGCCGTAAGCCAGGAAAACATTGTTTGAGAGGGGGGCCTCGGATGTTTATATACCGAATAACCCAGAAAACATAATAGTAATCATCGTATCAACCTTTTTTGTTCTTTTTAACTTCTAACTCCCCCATTTAATAAACATTCGTTTGGACATCCTTAAATGCTACTGTTAACAACGCATAAGCACGTGGAGGAGGCTTGCTCCTGCTCGTGGACCTGCTGCGTGGGTGCTGTAGGCAATGCTATTACGTCCCTTTTATTATTGTGACACAAGTTACAGTGACGGCAATAAGAGTTAGTAACAGGTGGAAATGAGGTGAATTTAACTAGTTTCCGCGTGGCGAACGAGCTGAAAGCGATTTCCGCTTACACATCCGGCCACATCAGTTGATAGATACAGTACCATACCAAACATAGATTGATCTTGTGCAGCCAAACATTATCATTGGACAAGGCAAGGTAAGTCAAACAAGAACCGATCAGCTTTTACGGCCTAAAGATCTACCAAAAATTACGATCCGATTGCCGATAAGATACTCTACAGTGAAATACAGCTGGTTAATACTGTACGGTCAGATGCTGTCCACTCAGATAATAATCGATCAGCTGATAAGATACTGTGCGGTCAAACTATAACAATCAGCTGAAAAAGTAGTGCATAGCAAGCACGTCATAATACGCGGTAAAATGATGTATCAGTGCCGCTAACAGTAGGTCTGTGATGAAGTCAATGGTTTGATGAAATAAAAAAAATCTCAGATTAACCGATCCTATACAGTACTCTTTATGAGCAATGTTTACTTGTTCAGTATGTATGCTTGCTTGTTTGGACAGGGATATTTATTTTAGATATTTATTCGAAATATTTATTTCTGGCATAAAAACGTGATTGACGACAGCCCACCCCAGGAAAATTTGTACTTTGCTACACAACTGATTTTGTCACCAATTAACTATGTTGTTTAAACAAAATAACAAGAAAAAAGTAAACAAAAGACTTGTAACATGTGTTTATAACAATCCATCCAAAGTATACTAGCAAATTACAATATACAGCTCAAAAGGAAAACATCAGTTGTAACTTTTGAGCAAGATTACTCTGAAGATTAATCTATTTATGGGAAAATAGTTCGATCAAATACTGATAATTTTACTTAGCTCTCTCCTAACAAAACTTAATCCCCAAAGTACTGAGGCAATGGTTAGCAAACTTTGGTTTATAGCCAGTCAACAAAGCTAAATGAGTGGGGAAAAATCATGTAGTCCCGGTTTTTTGCACAGTTGTAGGGCATACCCTCCTGAACAACTTAAATAATATAACTAACAATAAATAATTAATATAATTAACAATAAAATAAATATTTGAATAATAGTATTGTATTTTTATTTTATGTAAATTATAGTTTAATCAAAAATTTCCAATCAGCGGTTTTAGTTTAAAAAAAAAAAAACTGTCAAAAAATATGTTTATGCAAGTAAGTATAGGTTTTTTTACCATCGATTGTAAAATAAATTAATGTGTTGTGGATTTCCAGGTTAAAATTTCCATCATAATAAATTGAAATTTAATTGAAACGTAAGTAATGAAAGCCAAAATTAGTTGTAAAAATAAACTTGAGTTTCCTTTATATTGATTTTACAATCGAAATAAACTATGCCGATCCATGGATTGGTCCCCCGATACTAATCGGTTAAAAAGTGCAACACTGACAATGGATATGGGCAACAGTTGGTCTCAAAGGAATCATACATATCATTCGATAAGTTATAGTCCGGTCAAACGTTTTCCATACACTCACCCGAAAGTCCACCATATGTCGAAGCATATCACATTCAACCAAGAAAATGCAGCCAAGAAGAAGAACTGTATTCCGTAACCTGAAACAAAAAAGTTAATTTTAAAATTGTTGATTTATCCTTCCCTGGTTATAAACGTGGTATGCATAATAATGATGGTTATAAATAATGAAAGATTTCTTATATTTCTTTTCACAAACAATTGTTATGTTCACGCTACTTCAAAGTGCAGCACCACTTTTAAAAACTACGTTACTGCTCATACTATTTTTTAAATGCGAATCATATTATATACTTTAAATTTTGAAGTTTTAGAGTTGAGACCACTATTTCAGTTTATTGGAACGCGTGGATTATTCACAGAACTGTATGGTTTCCTAACCTTTTGGGACAAAGGAAGCCTGTAAATTAACTACGGTTGGCTTCCATTAAAATTTAAAGAAATCTTTAGTTTTGTACTTGTATATCATTTTAACACTTATTCTCACTTCCATTGTCTATCCATTTAAACCCGCCCATGATTTCTTTCGCAGTTTAACATTTAACGTTTGGCGTCTCGCTTTAGCCTTAATCATTCAGCTTTATGTATGTATCATCTCAGAGTAATAAAACAAAATTATTATATTTTGTTTTATTACTCTGAGGTATCATATACTCAACATTATTATTTAGTAAGTACAGTATCCAGGAGTTCTGAATGTAAATCTCTCAGTACCCATTGGGTAGTTGGAACTGGTCGTAGATGGACCTGGGAATCGTGGATAATCAGTAAAGAATATTTATACTTGCGTAGATACTAACTTGACATTATATAAAACTAGCTGTACCCGCGGGCTTTGCCCCGTTATACTTCATAAGTGAGCTTGTTCGCATGGCTCAATCACGTCCTGGTTGAAGTTCGTTCGCTACTCTCACTCACCTTTAGGTTGGTGCTCGTTCGCTGCGCTCACTTGCCTTCAAGGTTAGCTCGTTCGCTACGCTAACTCGCCTCCAGGTTGAAGTTCGTTCGCTACGCCTCACTTTTTGGTTGCAAATTAGTTGTTGTCATAAATTTAAAAAAAATAATAGTGCTGCACCCTGATGGTAATCCTTGTAACTTTAATGCTATTGAACATCATAGAACAGAACCAACTTGTGTAATTGATACAGCTGTTAAGATTCATTAATTCCATTTAAATATGAGTACTAATAAGGTTAACATGGGAAACTCCAGAGCCACTGGGACGGAGCCCGAGAGTCCGATCAGAATAAAAACAACTTAGTTTTCCTATTTAATGTCTAAAGAATCAGTGTACCAAATTTCAGCCTCCTAGGTAAATGGGAAGTGGGAGAATTAGTGATGAGTGAGTGAGTGAGGGCTTTGCCTTTTATATATATAGATGGATCTATGCCAATTCAACGAAATTATTTTAAGCTACTCTATGAATTTGCCTTTCTCATAACAACGATAGGTGTTGGTGAAAATACTTTAACCCTACTACATCTTACTCACTTTCAATTCGTGATTTCCTGTAAATGTAAAATATTCTATACATAAGCATTTGTGTACACGTAAAAATACATGTACAAAGCTTGATACGTATAGTTCTGGACATGAGTTTCTAAGGTAATAATAAAATAAATTGATTGTTCGTGTTTTTTATGTTGAACATGATTAGTTAATTACATAGAGATTCAGTAGACGGGATTTCTAATCTGACAGTGACAGTGATGTAGGTCTGCTGTGACTGGTGTGTTCGGTTTGTACGGAATTCTCGTGTCATGTTCTAGCATCACTTTAGAGGATTACTCCTAGAAACCCTTATTCAATGATCCGTTCATCTATTTCATACATAGTTTACGGTCGTAATTATTTTACAATGAGAATATTTGAGTAGTCACAAACCTTTGATGTTAGTAGTAAGAGTTATGTATCGATCGTATACCCTCAAAATACAATTTCGAACCATTGTTACCAAACCTATAGGTTTTCAGTTTGCTTTAAGCTTTACCTACAACTACTAGAATAGACTAACACAATTAACTTTAAAAATATTTGCTTAGCTGAATATAATATTGAAACTGTAAATGCCATGGCAAAAGTACATTAATTATTGTGAAATATTTTATAAAAGATCTAACTCGTAATTACTAAATCTATATAAAACAAAAGAAAGAGTTGTGATACCAATACCTAAGGGTAAATTCTCGTAAGATGTACAACATATATTTCAGACAAATCAATAGTCCTACAGTAATACATTTTTTACAGCATTGAGGGTTGTACTAAGTTGTTAAGAATTAAAAGAATCAAATCATACCATATTTTGATTAAAATCGTTCATGCCGTTTTTGTGAAAATATACTTTTTGGGTTTTTATAGGAAACTCACTAAATTTCAAGAACATGAAAAACGCTGGGAGATACCATGGATTTGAACCAACATACACAATTTAGAGCAAATCGAACCACAGGTGTAGTCTGCAACTTTATAAACCTCCACACGGACAATCAATTCTGGGTGATTCCAAAACGGAAATTTCTACCCAAACTCAAACTACACAATTTTAATGATAACAATACTTCCTCTATACTATCATTGAGTATGGGGGAGAATGTAACGAGATATAAAAATTGATAAAATAAAAAACTATCTCCAATCACTTATCATTTGAATGGGATTTGCGCACCTACCCTAGCAAGGATCTCTTTCGTTCGCAAGAAGCCTTGGACCATCTGATAACATTAATTATATTGATTATATTGATTTGATATTGAATTATATTGACAAGGTAACACAACTCACTTGTAGCGGTGCACAGCGGCTTGGGCAGAACACTAGACATCAACTGACTACAGACTAGGAAGGCGTATGCAGCCAGGAGGGAGGCCACGTGACACATGAGGGTTCGACCGTGGAGGTTGTGAAGGGAGGGCAGACAGGCGTACACCAGGAAGGTGATGAGTAAGAACACTCCAGAGACTAGGAGTCCTAGAGCGATCACCTTAAAGTGGAACGTCTCCTTGGTCCGAACTGGAGGAAAGCAGAGAAAAGGGACGACTCTTCCTCCCAACCGCTCTAGACAGAAGTCCCTCCAGTCTATGAGGTTGTGGTGCAGAGGATTCTCAGGGATCAACAGGTCCCCCGAATCAGTCACTAAGAAGAAATCGTCCGAAGATCTCTCCGGGTCCAGGGGAAATTTCCCGTTCCGACACTTGAAGAAAGCGTCTTCGTAACCAATCCCGACGGATGAAACTGAAGACGGAGAAGGTGCCTTGTCAGGACGAACGGAGTAGAACTGCACATCGAAAGTATCCTTGGTGTTGTCACAGTGGAACGTTTTGTAAGCTTTGCCGTCTCTGCAACACTTATTGATGCAAGGTGTAGTTCCACGATCACACGTGACAGTAGCGTCCTGACAAGCTCGGATCACTAGGGAATAGTCGTCTCCGGTCCAGAGGTCCACGCAGAACTCTTCAGGAACCAGTAGAACGTCAGAAGGTCCTTGGTGCTTCAAAAGGATCGACTCGCTGTCCTGCCTCCAAACATGACGGTGATGTATGAAGATATCGACTAGAACCTTTCCTCTAGGACATTTCGGAACTCCCACAGACAACTCCAGTGGGGTGTCCGAATCGTTAAGGAACATCGTCCTTAGTAACTCCACACTCCTAACCTCATTCGGATGATCCCCCCAACAGCCTTCTCTGAAGTCAGAATACCTTCTGGACTCTGGGCAACACTTCCTCACAAAGTTCACTTGAGGCACTTCCACTTTACCACCCCCGTCACTGCAAACCACACCTTTTAAACTGGTAAAATTTAGATTATCTACTACATCCAAACAGTTTATTTTCATGCCCTGAAAGGGCCTGACTAGAGAAATGTTGCCGTTACAGGACAACGCGTCTTCAGAAGGAACGTCCAGGAAGATGTGAGATGATCCTATGACGCAGGTTAGGTTGTGATCCAGGATATCTCCAGGACGACAGCACTTGCGGGCCGAGACGACGACCAGCACCGCCATAACCAACGACGCCGACGCCGACGCCGCGGACGTCATGCCTGGTGGAGTGGAGCCGATCCGCTCTCGTCGCTACCACCACACCGACTGTGGAAGCAGCGCCGCGCCGCAGCGCTATATTTAACCCTGCCGTTTGTACGTGTAAACGAAAACGTCATTGGATACCCAGATAACTTGTATACTTCTTATCAACCACAGATGTTCGCTGAACATTATATTGCACTATATGATCAAATTTATGATTGATAAACCATTTTATCAGAGGTTGTAAATTGTAACTGAGGATGATTGTAAATGTTTGAAAATTAGTCGATAAAAGTATTTTTTATTTTAAACTTATGAAAAGTGTTTCAAATAGATAAATAAATAAAAAGTCCTTAATTTCCAAGTGAGTTTCGTGTACAATCTTTTCCAAACTAAATCAAGTCAAAACCATTCAAAACTAAAATTTGTTTTATAGGCTAGTGCCCATACGAAAGTAGGTATTTTAAGCAAATACGAATGGAGATGAGTGTATGATGAGTGACGCGATCTTGTTGTTTTGTTATTGACTAAGGCCGACATATTCCTTAGACACATCTGTTAATTAATAGCCCAAACAGCCAATGGCAAAGGGGCCTACAGTTTATAGTGGAATCTGGAATCCGAACCACATTTTCGCTACCGATATGTAATTAGCAAAATTAGTAATGTCTATAACCTCTTGAGGAATAAAAATGTTTTACCCTCATACATTATACATTATACATTATACAATGTAATCTTGAATAAGAAAACATACGATTGTACTTAAACTATTTTAGTTTACCTCAACATTCATGTTTGGTATTATCATTGACTATTGGATGCAGAAGACTATTGTTGTATTAATAGTCAAAGGTATTATTTAAAGTGCTTTTATCCTAAATTTATTATTTTACCAAAGAGTTTTTATTTTTTTATTATTATTTTTTTTAGATAAAGCCGTTTAAAGTCCGCCCATTTTATAAAATGAAAATATTTGACAACTATTACCAGTGGCAGTCTGGTTCAATATAAAATACCCCGCCACAGCAAACCTGCAGACTAAGCGAATTTCCATTTACCTGGATTTCAACTAAAATATTCCCTGAAAATTGTCAGATTTATTTCCTATTTAAATAATATTAATTTTAATGAGTACCTAGGTTTGCTGCTACATGGGAGGTATTGATGTGTGTTTTTTTTATATTGAAAAGTTGATAGCGTAGTATGAAATAAACCAAATTACCAAATTTGATTAAAATATATACATAAACAAGCAAACTACAACAGTTTATTTATTCTCCATAAAACTAGCATGATAATTTTAAATTTAAAGTTGTTTTAACTATATCCGTAACCGTTAGGCATACAACAACGCTTCAATATACAAAATTATTTCTTTTTTAAACTCTACAAAATGGTCTGGAAAGAAATTGTGAAATTTTTATTTTTTTAGATTCAGAAATGGGAAAACCCGATTTTTACCCCATATAAACCCCCGTTACTATAGTCCAATCATGCTCGTTCACGAACTCGTTCGAATAACGTAATTTACACGTTTGTACCAAATTTAATCAAAATCAGATCATTTTTGCTCGAGTTTTTGCACTAACGGACACACACACATATAAACATATACATATATACAGTATATATAGATACAGATATGTATTTGAACGGAGGGTGTTTTTATAGCCTCTGGGGACCTCAAAGCGAAAAAGTAAATCGGTCTCGGGTCCAGGTCTTACGATAAGTACTACGGTTATAGTTTATTCCCTATATGGGAAATTCGCCAAAAATAAAACCAAACTATAATATGGAATAAAAAAAAATACCTATAACCTGCATTACATAGACTTTAGGTTGACGAGAAAGTACACAGGATATAATAAATAGGTAGTTATATTAATAGCTTGTATTTGTGAAAATTTTACTTTTAAAAGCTTTTATCCTATACTCATTATGTATGAGCAATGTTTGCGTGTATGTATGCTTGTATGTATTTATGCTTCCACAAAGATTTTGAAAACGGCTTTCACGATTTCCTTCAAATGCAATAACATATTAGAATTTTATCAATATCGTTAGGGCAATTTTCGAGAATATTTGAATTTTCTGTTAATCTATGGGTTTTACACACAGACATTAATTCGTAAACCACTTTTTTGGGCCCAGGTGGACCAAACAGATATAACACACCAAAACTCAAACTTTGAAATGTTGACGAAAATAATAGTCTATATGCCATATATATGAGGAGACAGTAAAAATGAAATTGAAAGTAAAAAATGTTCAACATTGGCCATATGGGTTGCCATAGGTGGTGGAGACTGGGGAGCACAGAATAGAAGAAATTTCTCTCTTCATGCAAGAACGTTAAAAAATGTCATAATAAACTCATAAATGGTATTATTAATTGTTTAAATGTACATTTTAATATACAACACGACAATTGATTATAATTGAAAATAGGTAGTGATAGTGACTTTTCAGCCACCTCTTGTATAACAGTACGGTTACGGTTACAACTAGTGATAACAAAGAATCAAACCATTCAATGATTCCTTTATCAACTTTCATCGTTGGAGCATGTTTGTAAAAGTCATTATCCTGTTACAAAACAATAATAGCAAGTGGCCTGTTGTACATTTTTTGGACCCTAAATACAGAGTAATTCCAAACACTCTTTCCCTATTGCTCGACAAACAATAACAACGCATAAACAATCAAACTACAACAGTTTAATATTGCTCTCCATAAGAAAAACATGGACATTTAAAATGTACCAGTCATTTTTAGTGAATTTCACAGAATAAGGAAGAAGCTATAGAAAGATAAAATTGTTATTTAAAAGGGGAATAAATGTGACACTTTTGCTCTTGAAACTATTTTCTTAAAATCCAGTCAGACGAATTATAAAAAATCGCTTAGGTTAGTGGAACCTCGATAACAAGACCCTCGATAACAAGTCACCCTTGATAACAATTGTCATTTTTAAATCCCCTAGAATTTATTTTACCCCTAATCACATGTCATTGCAAACCTCGATAAGAAGACAACCTTGATAACAAGTCTTATTTTATAATCTGCATGAGAGTATTGTTATCAAGGTTCTACTGTATATGTTTGCTGCGTGGATGGGTATATCGCAATTTATACGTGTACCACAAGTACAACTTCTTTGCTTCAAATATGTTTGCTTTTTTAGGTTACCCTCACCCTGAACATCGCGGAGGATTTTTTTGCGGCCCGGAGATTTCACCATTGACTATACACACCTATACACCAATAGTAAAAGCATAGATAAAACAAACTCCCTTAAAAGATTTCCTATCCCTATGGGACATCTGAAGCCAATTTTATCGTTAGTTCTGCCCGGTTCACTGTAGAGGTCGTGTTTTGATTACAATAATGGTTTCTTCTTATTTCAGTAATTTAAACCCCGTTTAACCAAATAAACCGATATAATTATAAACAATAACTTATCCTCTAGTTATACAACCAAACAGTAAAAAACAAATCATAAAATTAATTGTAAAATTTGTCAGCATTAAAAAAAATCGCCGACACTAGCTATGGACATAAACTAAGACACGAAAGCGAGCTTCAAAATTTTGTCGTGTTTTGTCTGAAAATAATTTCTTGTTATTTCAGCCATTTAAAACCTCGTTTAACCAAATAAAACTATCTACAGTAATCATAAACTCGTCCACTAGTTACATAACCAGCAAAGAAACATTTAAAACACAAATCCTAAGATTAACCCTAAAATAACAGAAACAACATTTTGTCATAGACTAACCAACACATTTTGTTGACACTAGTAGTGATCGATCAGTGTTACGTGGTGCTACCAACTACCACGATTACTACAACATGAACTAGACACGAAAAATGCGCTTCAAAATTTACAATGGGATGAAAGTTAGTTAAGGTATACTTACTTGTGTTGTCTGTAATTTCACCAACGTCTGCGATTGTCTCCTGCGATTACGGATAATCACGAAATCTTCGCATACACTTTTTCTGATAAACTTAACAAGAATTTTAAAAGCTTGGTTAAAAATTTGAAACCTCTAACGAGTCAAAGCCATTTTAATGTCTAACATCTTCATCTATGGTCTAACGTTAAAAAATCTGATTCTTTAATCAATGGTAAAACGTTCTTAAAAGTGTATAATTTTTATTCTCGTGACATCTCTATGTTAACAAGGTCATGTCATGATCCAGTCAGCTGTTTTTGTTTTTAATTGTCATTGTCAATTTGTCAAACTAACCTCAACCTTCCCTTCCTAACATAACAAAACTTAAGTAGCCTAGTTAGTACAGTGTACAGTTAGTAATTAGTAACACAACAAAGTTAAGTTGAGTGACGTGTGAGATGACATTTAAGAAGTAATAAATCGATCTATCAAAAATCGTAAATATTCTCTATTATTTACCAAGCTTAAGTGATTGAAAGTATCGAAACTCGTTATACTAAGAGTAAGATTGCTGATTAAGCCTAATTCCTTGGGTAATAAATTCTTAGCCTATTTTTAGTCTAAGTTATATAGCCTAACTTAAACTTATACTTATTTAAAACATAAATGTATCACTAACCACTGTTGGTTTTTCTAAAGCTTGGGACATAAGGGGTATAGTTTGGCTGCACTTTAGATTACGTCCTACACTCATTCGAATGAATATATTGTCGATTATTTCATCTTTTCATTCGATAGCCTATATCAAGTTTGGTTGGTTAGGAACCTAACCTAACTAACCGAATGGGCAAATATTTACCGTATTTACACTGGGATATGATGTAATTTGTATATATCTACTTACAGTATTTTTAACGCTGAATCCAAAAATGCAATCAGTTTTGGTCGGAGAGATTCCTAAGTGGCGGTAGCGGCCATAAAACAAAGGTTAGGATTACGAATCTAACAAGGATAATTGAGCGGTACCTACTGAAGGTAATGGTAATATGGCGTGGTCTGGACGGGTCCGTACTGAGTGCAGTGAAGAGTGAGGAGTGAGGACTGAGTGAGAAGAGCAAACAACTGTTTATACTTGATCTAATGCGGAATGAAATCAAATCAATTCGTTTTGAAACCAAATGATCAATTCTTATTTAGGCATGTGAGGAAGGTAGGTCGGGTTTTATGCGGATTCGTGACTGTATTAAGTGTTTTGAAGTGAGGTTAGATTAGGAAGGTAAAGGTTAGGTTATAATGAACCGACTCATTAATTTATGCAACTTCCAGACTGTTTTTGCACAATTAAATAGTGGGTGAAACACAATGAAATAACGATATCAAAAATGCGCAAGCATTTTTGATATTGTTATTTTATTGTGTTTCACCCACTATTTCAATTGTGCAAAAACAGTCTGGAAGTTGCATAAATTAACGAGTCGGTTCATTATAACCTAACCTTTAACTTACCTAATCTAACCTCACTTCAAAGGACTTAATATAGTCAGGAATCCGCATAAAGTCCGACCTATCTTCCTCACATGCCTTTTCTGACATAAACTGCAATTTAAACATTAATATTAAGGTTGGGTTGGGTTCGGTTAGATTAGATTAGATTATGTAACATCATTTATTAGTTGCTGATACATTAAATTATGCACTGTGGCACGTTTTCACTTTTAGACACAATGGGATTATGTACTATGGGATTATGCACTATGGCACGTTCATTACCAGACGTTGAGGCCTTAGTCAATGGTTGAGGATTGGAATGAGGACGATGATCATGTCGGCAGTGGCCTAGCTTCTATTACTGATATTTTACGTGAATAAATTCTATTTTGATTTATAATTTATGTTCATGTGATTAATAGTTTATGTATGGTAGTTGATTTATTGTATTTTATAAACATCACCAAAGTCCATTTTCTTTTTAAAATCTAGTTAATGCATATTGTAACTCTGATTTTGCTCTCATGGCGTCATGTGTGGTTTTGTCTGTTTAGTATAGAATGTAAACAACTGACAGCTGTTTCCACTCCACAAACCTTCCACCCCTTTTAGTGTTAGTCGCCACTAGAACTTGGACTCGTCCATACCACAAATATGGTAATATATGAACAAAACTGAAGCTTAATATTAATTATATAACCGTACGGCCACTTAGGAATCTCTCCGACCAAAACTGATTGCATTTTTGGATTCAGCGTTAAAAATACTGTAAGTATACATATCAAAATTACATCAAATCCCAGTGTAAATAGGGTAAATAATTACCACCGAATGAATTAATCGATATATCGAATAATCTACTGTATATATCGATATTTTTCATTTGAATTAACTTAGTGTAGGACGTAAACTAAATTGCAGCCCTATATCAATTAATTAAACTGTCATAATACAACCTAGCCTAACTAACCAAACCTGCAGATAATGAAAAAATCTAATGAAGGTTTATCAATCAAATCGATATTAGCGTATTTACCTGATATAAGTCGTAACTACTAAAACAGGCCTTGCTTCAACTAACAGTACAGTAACTAGGCCTAGGTTGGTATCTAGGCGAAGGTATCGTTACTTTTCTTTCGATACCATTGGTATCAGTCTCTGTATGCCTATCTAACCAAGCAATGCCTTATTGGTATTGAGAGAAATTTGCAGTATCTATATTAAAAGTTGTATACAGAATATGGTACTTTGGTACTATCCGGAGGCCAATTATTTTAGAGGGATTTTTTACTGGAGAGTCCAAAAATAACTACATAGGTACTGTAATAGAAAAAAACCTGCTTTAATTGACTGACTGTCCAAATTTGTCATGATTACATACAATTAGCGGCCTTTGAGTTCTGTCTCCCAGAAAAAAAGGCAGCGATGTCGGCGAGGATTGAGTTGAATGCGTCGCTGCCGCTATACTCCGCCAAGAAGGTATGCAGCACCGCTGCGGCGGTCATGTTAGGTTTGATTATCATAAATATGTTTATAAAACTTGTTTCGTTATGAATAGAACTATACCAAATGAGTCATACTTTCGCCCGCCAAATACCCCAGATACAGGTGATGCATGCTCCGGTCAATGACCTGGCTAAGTACTTGAGGGGATATGGCGTGCAAAAGTAATTTATGACTCATCTGGTATTGTAAGATTCACAAAGAAATGAGGAAAGTCCTGCAAACAAACATATTTGTGAAAACCCAACCTACCATAACTGCGCTGTGTAAGGGTGGCCTCCGGATAATACCAAAGAACCCAGAATATTATAAGATAACTAGGGTTTTCTTTAAAATGTACCTAGACTATATCACTTAGCCTATTTATTGTGAAACCAATGTACACCTGGGTAACTGAACTTATACTACTTATATTATATTTGATTTATTTGCCTTATCTACCAAAATTTAACCATCTTAAGCACTTTTTACCTTTGACACTTTTGGGGGAAATGTTTATTTCACCCTGAAATCGCAAAAAATACTAGAAATCGGTGGTTTTAGGCGCTTGATAAACTTTTTTTACTTTAAGTAAGTTAAATGATGTTTTTCTTATTAGGCCTATTTTTACTTTAGGCCATTTCAATCACTATTTTCCTTTTCCACTTTTAGGCAAACACCTAAGTATTTCACCCCTGAAAACACAATTGAAAATTGAGAAAAGCGTTAAAAATCATTCTTTGGCACATTTGACCAGTAAATGTGTTGATTACTAACCTAACATGACCTCTAACCTAACCCAACCTCAGTTTACCCAAAATCTGTCATTTTCGGCACTTTGATAACCTAAGCATGAATTAGGTTGGGTTAGGTTAGATTAGATTAGTTTAAATTAATCTAGGGTGGATTATATTTAATTCGGTTTAGGCCTACCCAAAAATGGGTCATTTTGGCACTTTGCTATTTTTTACAAATTTTTAACCTGGTTTTCTGGGGCAAAACGGCATTTGTCAAAAATGTTTTTGAAATGGACTAAATAAAAAGAAAAACACATAAGAAAAAGTAAGTTAAAAAAAGAAAATTTTCAAGCCCCAAAAATCATTGATTTCTAGCGTTTTTCTGCGATGTTCAAACGTGATTTTCAGGGTGAAATATCCGTTCCCCCAAAAGTTTCAAAGGTAAAAAGTGCTTAAAAAATACTTGCCTAATTTTGGTAGATAAGGTAAAAAATGCAATATAACATCCTAGTAACTTATAAGTTCAATATTACCCAATAAAGTAAATGAATTCAAACCTACTTTAAGTTACTACAGTAGAGTCTCGCAAACTCTGTGTAATGTGGACTGGAAGGGTGCCGAGTTTGTGAAATGCCGAGTTATCAGGAACTAAGAACAATACAAGTTTTAAGCTTTTTAACCGCCTTTTTTATTTATGTTTATAGTACAAGTCAGTATTAAGTCATCAGATATAGTACAACAAATCCTTGGTATGAGTTGCGAATGATTTGGCTTGAGTCCATTTTTAACTCGGACTCAAAAAATCACTAATTTTCTGAGCCAAGTGATGGCCGAGTTATCCAGACTGCCGGGTTATCGAGAGCCGAGTTTGCGGGACTCTACTGTACCACCACAGAAAACATAGGTACTACTATAACCCAGAATGCTAACCGCATGGTAAAAAGCGTTAAGTACTCGGAGAGAGCTTTGCCTGTCAATTCGTAGGCAGCGCCACAAGCATACAATGTTCCAGCATAGCAACGATCAGGGCCGGGGATAGTAGCTACTAGCTACTCCCCGGCCCTGGCAACGATGGTGGCGCTGGCGCTGCCTACGAATTGACAGGCAAAGCTCTCTCCGAGTACTTAACGCTTTTTACCATGCGGTTAGCATTCTGGGTTATAGTAGTATGTTTTCTGTGCTACCACTTAGAAGGAGTTTACATCAGTCGCCATCAGTGTCTGCAACAGATCCTTATGCCTAGATACTTAGACATCATCGGTTTTCTTTGACAAACGTTATTGTTAATCACCTCTCTACTTTGGAAGCAGTGATTAAGTAAGCATAAAAAAGCACCCTAAATTGAAGAAAAAAGGAGTAACTTGTTTATTCTTGCATTTTGATGTTGTTATTTGAATAAGTTAAATTTTTTTTAATTTTTAAGTACCGCAAGTTATTGAAGACTATCCTAGAAAAAAACTTAATTGTCTCCAAAAGTAATTGAAAGGCATATTGTAAACATCAGCCTTAATCTATAACAAAAAACCTTACAAATAAGATTAGGCCTACCAGTACGTGAAAGTTAAAGGCTTAGAACTAAAAAACGCACGAGTAGTTCAATACTGTACATTCTAAATGGATACTTTTGTTGCAATATTCTAGTAGTATTGATACTGCAGTTCCAATATAGAACTGATTCCAAGTATCACAATTTTCCTAACACTAGACTATTCTATAAGATCTTTTTATCCGGTGAAATGTAAGGCTCAGTTTGAACTAGACAATAGAACTAACTAATTGATCACTTTTAATATGTTTTATATGCATGCCATGCCTAACCAGAATCCAGTAACTTGTATAGTTGAATTTAGGCTGTATATAAGGATATGTTTTATTATCCACTTGGCATCACAATTGTCTAGACCACTTGAAATTCCAATTGCCTTACATATGTGTGTATGACAGGTGCTGTAGACATTCTTATTATGTCCAAGGATGTACATTTTCTTATTAAAGTAATTTTGAATAGCCTAATTAAAACATTTAACAGCTCTATGCTGTTGAAGCTATGATTATATCCACTAATAATTTATGGTTTTCTTCCAGATAGTGAGGAAATGAATTTTATGGTTAGACCGATCAGACCAGGATATCTAATTTTCCAAAATTGTATTTGTCAGAGAATTATTAACTCACAGAGGACAGTCTTGTCTCCAGTCAACATTAAAGTGTCATGCTACAAAAGTAGGCACTACATGGGTGAAACACACATTACTAACGGGAACTCATTGCCCCAGAGCTCCTCTTTGTTACAACCGAAGAATGTTGAGCTTACAACTTTGTCGGATCAAAATTTCAGTTCATCAAGTGAAAACCAAACTCCAACGACAGATGAGGTTAAAACTCTTTCAAACAAAGACAAACTGAAGAGAGCTATAAAGGATTACGGGGCCACTGTCATTGTGTTTCATATAACAATCTCACTAATGTCACTTGGCACATCATATTTAGTTATATCAAGGTGAGAATAAATGTTAAGTTCTTGAGAAACTTATTTAATTTCTATCATAGTAATAACCCCTTGAGAATTAACAATAGATTTGACTAGTTACACTGTGACCTGTTAAGTAATCAACCTTTTAAAGTCCAATATTGAACATAAATTAGCGTAACATAACCAATCTTTCAACTAAAAACCAACAGAAAAGCAACGGAAACTAAAGTTTAGATCAGCAGTCTAAATTTAAGATACCGTATCTCTCTGATAAGAAGGCAGTAGGCCTAAAAATTCAAATCCCTTCTCAATCAGGTTTACCTAAAATAACGCCGCATGGCTCGGGTAGCAAAGCTGACGGCATCAGTGCAATGAGTCATTGTGAGTGCCACCTTCAAGCAGGCATTTTGCTACTTTTTGCTTTACTGTGAACATGTATTCACTGAAACCTTGTTTTAAAGTGTGGTTTTGTGTTTGTGAGAGAAAACATTATAAAAACTCACATAATGAATTCGCTGAACAATCCTTAAGAGCTCAAATAGTATTATTTAAATCAACTATAGCAATCAGCCCAGTTATTTGTAATTTGTCTAGTATTTTATTTATACTAAAAGCTCACTAAGACATCTCACAGCATTCTATCCCCATATTTAGGTTTAAATACAAAAAATGCCCCCATCCCAAACAATGGTATGTTTAGATGGTAGTTGCCTTATGTGGACTTAGGAATCTTCAATCCATATCAAGAAAATCTACACCCAATATTCCAGAAACTAGAGTTAGGCTTATATCCCCAACAGGCTGTGAACCATTTCAAATTTGTATGTTTACAGTGGTGTGGATGTAGGCAGTCTACTGGCCAAAGTAGGGTTGGACCCAGAGAGCACCCTGACTGCAGGCGCAAGCACGTTCGTGGTCGCTTACGCAGTACACAAGCTGTTTGCGCCTGTCAGAATAAGCATCACCTTGGGGGCCACTCCATTCATCGTGAGGTACCTACGAAGAATCGGCGTCCTGAAGCCTCCTAAAGTTTAAGTTTTTTTTATAAAAGCAGTAAAACGTCAACAGCAAAATCATTGAAGAAAGAGTTTTATCATGAGTGACCTTGAAACTGGAATCCTTATAATAGACTGAGTAATTGATAGCTCAAAACATTGATAAGAAATGTAACATTGATAATTTATCAACACCTTGAGAACTTTTCCATTGAAGTTTTACTGATTTATGTGTTTGCTCAGTTTAGTTAGCGATGTTATGGCATAGTTATTTCTTTCAAAGTCTATTGTATTTTTTAAATATTTTTTAAGACTATAATTTATTAGGATAAAAATTTAACTTTAGTTGCAATACTCTTTCAACCAAATACAATGTAGATCCCGACTGTATTACAATTTAATAATATAGTTCATAACAAGAGTAGAAAGTGAGTCATTACATATTTTAGACCAAATGGTCGAGAATATGTATAGACCCACGTTCACTTGTGTTTTGAACGTTACTTTTCGCTACACTACAAAGAATAATTGTTTTCTTCATTACAAAACTCATAGAACCGTTTAAATTATGCCTTCGATTTAAAGTTAATGTTTACTTTAGTTGTTGAAAATTGAAACAGTTGATAAAACAATAGCAAATATTAGTTTGTTTACGTCGGCAAAATCCAAAAAAAGATAATTAACATTACTTTCGCATAGTAAACATTCTTGTGCCGTAGTAAAAAATAAAATGATAGATTTTTGCAGGTGATAAACATGCAACTAAAACATTTCATTTCACAGTAGTGTAGCGAAAAACATAACTATATAATAAGCATTGCAATAATAAAAATTGTTTTTGTATGAATTGTGAAAACTTGTTTTATTATTTATCCAACAAAGGATGTTTCTTTTTTTGCGGTTAAATTTGATAATTTGTAAAACTGATGGTTTTTGGTTTTCAGTTAAATTTAAACTAGGTGAATCCTGCCGAAATGGACGGTTACTTTCATGGTCTTCATTAATTCATCTAACTAAAATAGAGTGACAGAAAAATTATAAACACCAAGCTTTGTGTAGTGAGTAATAAATTAAAGTGAAATAACAATGACTACTGTGTAAGATAAAAATGTGGCTGATTATTAATTGAATAATATATTTCCGGTACCTCATCGGATTTAATATTACTATGATAACTGGTTCCATATCCTTTTTGAAAAACCTTTAGATAGTATTCAAACCGGTGGATCCTTTGTTGTAAATGATGCCACAATTTCATTAGTGGAAGGCAGAATAAATCCATTTTGTTATTTGATAAAAAATATCCGTTTGTTCAGAAAGCACATTCTTCATTGTAACTAAGTTTGAGTCCTTCCTTCTTCACATCGGTCAACATACTGTCATACTGTACTTACTGTAATGAATTGACCTCTTCCATCGCTTGAGATTGGGCTATGATGTGGTTAAAGCTGGAATTCCTTGACATGCGAACGTCGCTTGTCTCAGTCGTATCATTAATTACCGGAGCATTAAGTTCTGATTGTGAATATAATCTCTATTCGGTATATTCTGGCTGGAGTTCTTATAAATATACATAAACAGACTGTCCCAAAAGTCCCGGACCGGTTTAATATTTTTCAAACGACAACAGATAAATCAATAAGATTTTGCACATCAACACCACACCTAAAAATCTACTTTTTTAAGGAACTATAAATTTTCTGTCATACCATGGGGACGTCCCGCAAGGAGTCAGAAGGAAATCTTTAATAGAAGCATAGGTTGATATGCACATCAAATTAAAGACCTTAACTAGCAAAATATAATGCCACAAATTTGAACTCAAACGGATAACTGAATAAAAAATGGCAGCCGTTCAAAGATTTCTTGAATCCGCCATTTTGAATCTTTGAACGACTGCCATTTTTTACTCAGGCGTTCTTTTGAGCTTGAATTTACGGCATTGTAATCTACAAGTGAAGACCTTTAATTTGATGTGCATATCGACCTATGCTTACGTTAACAATTTTCTTCCGATTCCTAGGGCTGTGCCCCCCGAGGAGTAAGCGTATGCAAATTAAATGAATCTTTGAACCACTGTCATTCTTGACTCGGTTGTCCGTTTGAGTTCAAATTTGCGGCTTTATATTCTGCTAGTAAAGACCTTTAATTTGATGTACATGTCAACCTATGCTTCTATTTAAGATTTCCTTCTGACTCCTCGCGGGTCGTCCCCATGATGAGACAGAAAATTGATATTTCCTTAAAAAAGTAGATTTTTAGGTGTGGTGTTGATGTACCAAATCTTATTGATTTATCTGTTGTCGTTTGGAAAATATTAAACCGGTCCGGGACTTTTGGGACAGTCTGTATAAATATGGACAAGTAATATTTTTGCCATCTGTAGACATCAAAATGAAAAAGTAAATCGGTCTCAGGTATTACAGTGCCACCTATGGTAATTTAGCTACTTCCCTATAAAGAAATTCGCTGATATATCAACTAAAAAAATGTTTTCATTGTATTTGTATTAATGTAACTAAGCTTATTTCAGTACTGGTGGTATAAAATGGTTATACCTTTTGTTCATTTCAAAGCAAAAAGATTTCTTGCGTTTCTTAAATTGCCTTACAACTTTTCAAAAGATTATTAATTAGAATCATATTCTAACAGCTACGATTGAAAATTCATAAGTGAGCGCTATATTGAGCTTATTAGTGCATATAACCTCTTCTCTTCTTTCCAGAAAATTTATTTTGGTGTCAGAAGAAAAACACGAACTAAGAGAAGTAAGTACTAGGAAAAAACTGATTTTTACAAATATTTTAATATAAACATTCTATTTATGTACATAATACAACTTAATGTAAATTAAGTTATGTTAATAACTTAAATATTTAAATTACTCATCCATCCTTGATTGATTCTGTTCAGAGTTATAGTTTTGCAGTAAATTCTTGAGTTCCTGAAAAGTATACACAAATATTACCATAAACAATTGATTTTTATTACATTTCAACAGTCTGCCTAACACAAATAATATAAATTTCTGGGAGGTATACCTTACTAACAAGCAACCACAGCAATAAATGTATTCACTAAAAGATAAAAAAAGGCAGGAAACATGTTGTAAAATCTTTGTCTTTGTTGACCATGTCTTTTAACTGAACATGTTTTTTGGACATATTGGAGCAGTACATATACACTACACTGACCAACATTTTTATTAGTTTACTTTGTGGTCATCCAAGAGCAAGATTTTGAATTTTGACAGTCTACTATGACCGTGGAAGCAATCCTTCTTGTTCAAAAACACTTTAAAAAACACCAGTGTTTTGCACTCTTAATGTTTGATTTAATATTAGGTGTGGATTTACTATACAAATGCTACTATTTTTAAGTATTTTGAATTAAAAAAAATCATATTAGTTCTTGTAAACATGTTAAGTAAAAGGGAATAAAGGCATTTAGAAACCTCTTCTCTAGAGAGAGGAGTTCTGAAATACTGTTAAACTAAATTCAAGCCGTAAAATGAAGCCTTGAGTTTAGCCGTTACCTGGTTTCCTAGAGCATCGACCATCTGCTTCAGTTTTCTGGCTGGTCCTTCGTCAGGGTAGAGAGATATGAACGTAGCCACATGGTGAACTGCTACTTTGAACAACACGGGACAAAATGTCTGCCTAACACGACCTAAAGACAACATTGTTGGTGTTCACAGATTTTATTTCTTTAAGTAATTTGTACTTAATTTTATTGCTTATCTATTTATAGTAACTGTTCTCAGTACCTTGGGTACTTAGACCTTAACAGTTCAGAAAACTGACCGTCCAATATTGTTATCGATACTAAAAACTAAAAATAAGAACCATTAATCTCTGTGTTTTCTCCTTACCTGGGAAATAAAGCCATAGCACATGAGAAGTAATCTAAGTGTAAATGGTAACAAAAAAAACAAAAAACAAAAAAAACCAAAAACAGTCCCATTTCAGTTCAAACCCCACATTTATGGCAGTAAATCTTATAGCTGCTTGACGGCCATTGATCCTAAACATTGTGTCCAAGGGATCTTATTAAAAATAAGCATAAGTATTATTTATGAATAGTTATGCTGTCTCACTTGTGACCTCAAAAAGGTTTGTGAGCATATCAACACTAACGAATAAAATCTTGTTTAACCCTTTCAACATTCTGCAGTGTCGTAACAGTTGTGCTGCCATGAAGGGCTCGCCATTTCACACATACGTATCATAGGCGAACATATGGTGTTGTAACGTCTAACTCTAACACTCCATGGCTGCTAAAATGGAAAAATATACTGAAATGAATTACACCTCTCCCCTCTCGTGACAGTAACTCTTACGTATACTATAAGTTTAAAAAACATCTGGTTCCTGTCGGTCACGCTGTATTCATTTAATTGCAATGCCCTTGGTAGCCATTGTATCAGCATTTGAGGCTTAGGGGGGTTAATATATATTATTTAGGGATATACCTTACCTTACCTCCTTGGCCACTCAAACCTAAGAAGTATTTTGGCCTCGTCAACAAGTTGTCTCCACTGCTGCCAGTCTGCCCCTGAGTCCAGGGAGGCACCCATATTTAGGAATATATATACATTCATAAAAGAGTTAATTCATAAAAATCTTTGTAAAATATAGCAAAAATTATAGTTAAAAAATCATACAAACGTACCTTGAGCAATAGACCTCAGATAAATGTGTAGAAGATCAGCATCTGTTTCGCAGGGTTCCAAAAAGTTTTTAATAGGAACACCAACCTGAAAGAAATAGTCTATACAAATTTGTGAATCACTGCATAATGGCATAATTTAGGAATCAACAAACTTATTACGAATCTATATTTGCAAAATATTCTAACTGATTTGTTTCAAATCATGTGCTTGAAGTTTGTGAAATATAAACAATATGAATGTACAAGAGAGTCCCACTAATCCAAACTAATTGGTACCTGACCCTCTTCAGATTGCTCAATCAATAGTTTGGGTGAGATGGAAATGCAGTATTAGATAACAAATTAAACTGTAATGGCTACATATTTGTCCTGTGATGACAACACCTCCGTGATTGTCTGTTGCCATAACAATCCTGATCTTACTACACAGCAACCTTAAACGAGAACCAAAAGGACACACGGTCATAGGCTATTGCTCATTCTAAATTTCCTGGTCCCTTACAAAATTTAAGTACGATTCACAGCCATTTTTCATTCAACAAAATTCAGTACCTACACTTTCACAGGCTTCAGTACAGGTTTTACAGGTTCCAGGTCGGCTGTACACCTTAGTTTCATTTTCAGATGCCCTTTTTTAATCTTCAAGGTCAAAATTTTATGTCATTACATTCCATTTTTAGTTGTTTCAGAGAAAAAATATATAAAACTAAACTAATACGCACAAAACATTCAGGTTTTGTCACTTCGAGGTTAGTAGACAACACTCAGGTTTCCAACATTTTGGCTCATATTACAAAAATAGTAACCAATCAATACACTATAGACTGACTTTTTTAGACAGCTTGGAATCTCCTGATAACATTAATACCAAATTAAATTCACTTCATTTTGTACTGAAATTGAGTGAGTCTGAATCGTTTCCATAAACGCTACATACTGTCAACAATTCTTATGTTATGCAACGCTCAGAGGGTTAATTTAATTAAAATACAATACGTTAATTTCTCTAATGGGAGGTTTGCAGATTTATCCGGACATTTGGGGTAGTGGAACTCTGGTGCTGGTGCAAATATGTATAGTTCGGCCACTTAGAAAACGACCTGCGCACTAATGCTAAACCAATGCTGAAGGAGGTCGCTTTCTAAGCGGCCGAACTATAGTAACTATCTTACTGTTTTCTTGAAATCCAATGATGACATCATTATCTTAAAAAGCTTATCATTAAGTGAGTGGTATCATTAAGTGTCATGGACCACTTTAAAATACGTGCAGCCCTAAGGAATTTTGAGATGGAGAATCAAAAATCTACCCAGGCTCCCAGGGATATACTTTACAATTTCCCAATGTTTCACAGCAGTGAAATTAATTGTTTAGGTATTTTTGTACATGTATATACAATTGTAACATGCAAACAATTTTTTAAATGTCAGTTTTAAAACACTGGGTCCTAGACTAACCTGATCCGTTGGTGTAGACAGGAACCTCAACACAGCCCCTAGCTCACACCACACTAGTTTCTTCAGTCTGATGTCATGTCTCTGTTGTAGCGGGATCAACACAAACTGTCCGAACACTACGTCTCCGTACGACACTCCCACAAACTGCTCCAATATCTGGCGATAGCTGCAACAGTGGGCTGCTTCAGGATTATAAATTAGTATACTGGCTTTTTGGTGTAGTAAACATGTTGAATTGTTCATTACACTCTACATGTACTCAGCTTGTTATCCACACCGGCCCAGACCAACATACGTCTCCAGCAGCTCCTAAAATCTGTCTAAAAATAAAAGATTGTTACATTTGAGGCTTGCAACATAATAGGCTTTTAATGCAATATATATAAAACATCGACACAAAAGAGTGTGTATTGTAAGGAGAAGATGTGAGTGTTGGATATGTGTGTGGAGATGTTAAATGAATTAAAAGCTCTTACTAGCTAGATCAGTAAGGACTAGTTTCAAATTGTCAAAGCTTTGATTATCTCAGGATTGTCATTGTACCAGGGACTTCTGATTGATTGCCTATGTCTATTCAGCTATCCAACTTATGCTCAAATACAGAAATATGGAGTGAAAATCACAACCTCTTGAAAAAGTTTCTACGAGCAAAGACATGAAAGCTTGTGATTGTGTAAAAAAAAATCCCTGCAATGACCTTTTTGGTTTTTAACATGAGCCAATGATATCACAAAACTCTAAGATTAGTTTTGTTCAAGGAAAGGCTGTAGGGCAGGATGTTGAATTGTACACTTTGTAGAGGATATCAGCTAGCTTACCTTGAAGAAATATAGGCAGGCCAGTATGGTTCACGGTCTATCTGTACTTCTCTTTATTCTACAATGCAAAACTATTAAGAGGCAAATAGGTGTAATCTATGCATTAAAGTATGTTAACCAACAAACAAGATAGGCCAAGTATCATGATAGCGCACAAGTAGAGTAAAACCAACTTACAAATCATAAAATGACTGAAGTCCAGGGATTGGTTTGTTGAATTTCATTTGTTTGTCATGAACCAACAAAGCCTGTAGAGCCTCGTTCAGCCAATCCCTCACATCTCGGAACAAGTCATTGCCTAGATAACATTTAATAATTAAAAATTTACAAAAAAGCTTAAAACTTCGAAAATATTACATCAAATCTCTGCTAAGCTGTTACTCAACACATTTAATAATCCAGCATCCGTATAAAAATTTGGACTTTTTAAATTAACAAAACTGATTCAGCAAAGTTTGCATGTAATTGGCTGAGGCTAAGCATAGTTTAAAAATAATTGTTAGTAATCTTCATATTTTAATGGTATTTCTGCTATCTTCGCATTAATCTTAAGTTTTGTATGGTACTAGGACTAGGTAATCTGTAACTATCAAGATTACAAATGTGTCAGATTAGTGTGGGTTTACTGTGTCAAACAATCTCTCACGTCGTATAGAAAAATTCAGCTGATTCTCTCTAAAAAATGTTTATTTTTTAGTTCTCTTACAACAACAAAAATAGAATGAATCCAAGAAAAAGCTTGATATTCTCTGGCTACAAATCTATAAATTAATAGGCAAGAATGTTTCTTTAGAACCTTTTTCTCAGCTGGTGTGCATTGCAGGGAAAATCTACTCATCTGTTAGAAAGATATTTTCCTGTAGATGTGCAGAATCCCTTTGTAAATAAAATTAGGCTAAAAAATAAGCACAAAAATGAATTTAAAATTTTAAAAAATTTACATGGGCCTTATGGGTTGCCATGCTGGTGATTAAATATAAACAGAAAATCCAAACAAATTAAAGAAATTCCAATCAAATGTTTTAATTACAGCAAGGGGTGAAAATAGAGATGTATGTACATTAGATATTTTTGGTCGAGTTTTCGATCACTGGACAACCATTAGTAATAATTAATTTACTGTAGGTAAATTCAAAAAATCAGATTCCAAAATTGGCGTTTCTACCTGAATATGAGTGTAGAATGGAGAAGATCCATTGCTATAATAAAACCATAAGACCATTTATTCAATGCACAATGATCGGACAGCTGGATCCAATTTGAAACCATTAAAAGCTACTAACTTTTCTCAGGGTTTGAACAGGTCATCTTTTTATTGCCAAGCAAGCACTGTAACCACTTATCTACTTTATGTATCCACCTAGTGAAACTTTAATACAATCAATATCAATGATGAGGTTTTAAAACACTGAAACATTTTTTTAGTACCAGGTGTATGATTCTAGAGCAAATGGTTTAGGATACTTGTACGTACCTGCAAGCAGCACACATGCTAGCCTGCAAAATCTAGACGCTGGTGGAAGGTGAGAGAGAAAGTCAGGTCGCAGACATTCTAGTACCACGCACCATTGTAGACAGCTGGTAGCTACACTGAGCGCATCACCACGCTTACTGTCCAATCAAACATACCATTAGCTTTCAACAATGATAAAAATGTAAAAGATTGGGTTGTCAAAGACTAACCACATAGTACAATAATAATATAGTAGAGGGCGCAAGGGCCAAGTTTTCAGGATTTTTGTTGGAATATAGGTTACGTATTTTTGGTCCTTGTCAATCAACCCTTTATTATTAGATTACAGTACTAATATTAATATTAGAGAACTATAGCTCAATTTCAAAATCTGAGATGATTGTCAAAATGTTTAATGCTCTAAAACTAGAAATCTTATAATGGATGGTGAGTTTATGATGTAAAATCTCACATAACCTAAGTTATAGTCATCATCAATCCTGGAGGCAAAACTGGATGACAGGTATAGGAGGGTTACTTAAAAAAAAATGAACACTACACTTTTCCACCTTTCTAAAAAGACTTTCATAGAGAGGGTAAAACAAGCTAAATCTGTTTCTCTTCACTTTTTTCTCTATACTAGGACCAAGGTTGTACAGACCCATCTATATTGTTGAGATGTACCAGAGGTAGGTATAGCCAGTCAGCTGGTAAAGCTGATTCTGTACCTCGGGGGGATGCTGTGAGGGAGGGAGGGGGAGAGATGTGACCCAACCCCTCCAGCGCAAACTCTCTCTGGTAACAGCCACAGATTGTCTCTAAACTGAAATTATAAAGAAAGATAAATTAAACTTATACAGATTATACTCTACAAGTAGTAGTCTTTTTGATAGTTGGATATCATACCCAGGTGCCATTGATCACTGGGCTTTTAATAAATGGGCCTGACTACAGACACATCTGCACCTACTCCATTCTACACTCGTCCTGCATATTCAGCTTAGAGTACATATACAAAGCTGTCGCTTGGTAATGTGATCAAGAGACAGCATTAGCAGTCCTAGCCTGATAATTTTGGAGGGTTAGCTCAACTAAAGAATTTATATTAAGAATTTTGTTTTTACTGAGACTATTAACTGTTGTTCCGTAGTTATGCGTCTTTTTTCAAACTAATGATATAACAGAATCAATACAGTAGTAACCAATTATTAATGAAAATTATGTAATCATAAATTTGACTTTATTAACTGTACAAACAAAATATTGTTAGTAGCATATAAAATACTGGGTTTTCAGTCCTATCTACTAAGACTTTCCCCTTGTAAACGTATACAAATTATCCATTTATACCTATCCAACGCTTCAGTAAGTAGTTTAGTTTTCTTGTCAGGTACATTCTGAGCGTCTGAGTTGAGATGTAGTCCTTCCAGCTGAGTTGATATATCATTGATATCTGCCCTGTAAAATAAACACATTTGATCAACAACAAAACAGGAGGAAAACTAGACAAATCACAGCCGTTAAAATATTTTCAAGTAAAACTGTTAAAGAGAATTTCCTAATTTTTGAACTTAAATGTTAAGATTGGCTTTAGATCCTAATCTTTGGTTGGGATTTTAGCTACTTAATCTTTTCTCTTTATCTTTGTGGAAAACTGTTAAGTTATTATTCAAATAAATTCCTACCCAAAAAAGTGTTTGTTGAAGATTACTTGGGTGAACAGATCAGAGAGCATGTAGCGATCGTCTGCATGGATAGAAGTGGACAGAAACAAAGCTGCCTGGTGAACTAAACTGCCTTCAACTGGATTCTGAAACAGTAAAAAAGTGTTTACCTTCATGAGTTCTGTTGAAATGGGCCTGTAGTTAAGGGGCATGTAGTTTTTTTTTTTTTTTTAGGGAGAGGAGGGAAAATGCTTTTACGCACACAGGTAGCCAGCCTGTAGTGTGAGACTCCTGAAATTATCAGACTACTCACTAAAAAACCCCCTCTACTCTGTTGGACACAGACCTGGAATTGTTTGTCACATTACTTCAAGTCAGGCCAACATGTGACCTAAGCCCTCAGGGCTCGCACCGTTTCTGGCATTTTGATTCTTTATTACCTACACCGCATCCCGGTCGAGGTCGAACTTCTTGGCGCGGAGAATACTCTGGATGTAATGTGACACACAGGTCCAATAGTCCTCACCCTCCGTCATCGTCGGTATGACCGTGTCCACCGACAGCAGTCCTACTAACTGTTGAGCCTCCAGGCGGGGCCTTTCCCAGCGCTGGCAGTGGAAAAATGTATGTTCCACGTCATCGAGAATGCCTGGACAGTATATGCAATCGGGTGACACGGCTTTGCCCATCCTAAACAGGTACGACCGGAAAAAGCCGTGTCCCGTCAGAAATTGGGTGAGGTAGAAGTCCACCTCTCCGTACCGCCGATTAACCCACGGTTGGACTTGCTGTATCAGTCGCCTGGTCCAGCGTCCCCGTGTCTCCTGTTCCCAGCCCTCCTGCCACATCTGGTAGGTGCGGGTGCGTTCCTCTGTTCGTCCCTCGTCCTCCCCACGGCGCCGGTAAATTGCCTTTCTCTCTGCCGCCAAAAGTTTGACGGGGATGACTCCAGCAACCACCAGGACGGCGGGCTCGGACACTGTTCGGTAGGCAGATGCTACCCTCAGTGCTGCCTGACGTTGCACTCGGGCGAGCCGCATCCTGTATGCCTCCTTATTTAGTGTGTCTGCCCACACCTCCGCACCGTACAAGAGTACGGACTGGACCGAAGACATTAACAGCCTTCTACGACTGGACCGAGGTCCTCCGACATTGGCCATCAACCGGCTAAGAGAAGAAACAACCCTAGCGGCCTTGTCCGCTGTACGGAAAATCTGGTCCCGCCAGCTAAGCTTGCTGTCTACCATGACCCCAAGATACTTGGCAGAACGAACGGTTTGAACCTCGACGGCTCCCACCCTCAACGGCACGATGGTGTCAATCCGTTTTTTTGTCAAAATCACGATCTCGGTTTTGCTCAAAGCAAGCGAGAGACCGTGGTCTGCCATCCATGCGTTTATGGTACGCATAACTCGGTTAAGCTTTAGCTGAGCCAGCTCAACGCTGCGTGCAGCTATCAAAGCTGCAACGTCGTCTGCGTACCCAACCAAAACAGTTTCCTCAGGCATTTCAGACTTCAGAAGGCTGTCATAAGCGACGTTCCAGAGGTCTGGGCCGAGTATAGAACCTTGGGCAGCACCAGAAGTGACACCCATCGTCCGCGGGCCTTCGACAGTCTCATACGTGAGGAGGCGAGACCGGAGATAATCCTCTATGATGCGAATGAGGTATGCCGGCACGTGGAAGGTGTTCTCCAGAGCGTCCAGCATATCGCACCACCTCGCCGAATTAAATGCATTTCGCACATCGTACAAAATCATACAAAAGATTGATAAAATTCCCCTTTAACTCAATCCAAACAATCCAATGGTAACTATAAATTGTAAACTTTAAGGATAACTCGAATACAGGGCGAGCACAGAATAAGAGCTCTGTTAATGATCAGTTAAATTTTTATTTTTAGGCAGTATGATTGATAGGTTAGTTATCTACTGGCTAGTTTTCTATGTGTCTAGTAGTATTCAACCATTCAAGCTAAGAAGACCAATGCATTGGCTAACAAGACTAGTATAACGTCATTTCTGAGGTATTGCCCTCCGGATTACTTAACAATTACTAATCTAGAGGTTAAATACCTTGTTGCCAACGTAATCCTTGGTAGACTTAATGGCTACTGGTTTTACACACTTATGGTGTCATTGTCAAGTCTAGATGTGGTTGTCGCTCCTAGTAGGTCGTCATTAAGTCTTCAAAACGCATAACGAGACGAATAAATAACAAAAACTAACACAAACAAACATTTTTACCAACGAACAATACTGTATGGCCATACAACTCTCGGCGCGGCTGTGGGTTCAGGGTGTAGGTCTAGTATTTGGAAAGCTTTAAGACTTTTAGAATAATATCAGCAAACTTTCTGAACAGTAAAAAAGCGCAATGTCTCGGGTAGAGAGTCTCTCTTTAAAAACAAAAACTAATACAAATTGAATCAAGGGAAACACTTACTTGAGTGTTGAGGTGGATTTGTAGAAGAGTGTACAAAAGAACGATTTCCTGGCGTGCGAACCAATGTGACGTTGTGGTTCTAACTCCTCCAGTAACAACCTCCTCTAAGTATTTCTGGATTCCTTCTGTCGTGGCAAACTTTTCCGACAACTGGAAAAACAATATAACTATTGAAAGAGAAAGATATTCTGTTGAGGAAAATATATGTTACTAAGACAGTAAACCTAAAAACATAGCATCAATAATACATACTATTGTCGGGACTACGTAAGTTTGCGGTTGAGGGAGGAGCCTAATAACCATATGGTTTTGAATGACCCAATGAGAACCGTGCGGTGTTGCCAAATCTAATAATACCAGCTGATTTGAAAATATTGCTTAGTATATTTTAATTAGTGTTGTCAACGGGCGATGTGGCAACGTTGCACTAGCCTTGTCTTGTGATTGGTTGCCACCAACTGCAAACTTACGTGGCCCCGACAATAGTTGTTCTGCCCGAGCAAGTACTGGAGAGGTAATTTTAAGTGATTATTGCACTGTTATTTGTATTCACATTACTTTCCCCTGTAAAAAAATAGTCTTAACTGATTTTACAAGCTAGAGTTGAACCAGACATTTTGGTATTTTTTCACAGACTGCATATTTTTATCTTTACGCAGGTTTTCTTACCAACCGCGTGGTGTCTACTGAGATCACTCCTGACGTTAGCCGATCGCCTATGATGTATCTCGATCACGCAGACTGTGCCGAAATATCGTTTAAAATAACAAAACAAATTGTTTAGACCATTCCTCTCTGCGGTCTGCCACTTCCAATGACCCAAAAATTCCTGTATACCCCCTTACACCTTGTAAACAAATACAGTTTAAGTTTCAATAAACACTTTTACAATTAGGGAGGAATTGAACTTGCAATGCAAATACAGTTATTGTACTCTACCTGTGGTGAACGTATCGCATAAACATAGACAGCTAATCCCATCATTACAGGCAGTGGGCTGTGGTCATACAGTGTAGGAGATATAGACCCTAGACATGGTAAACTTTCCACTACTGATGGCGACTTTTCACCTTCCAGCAACCACGAACACTTTCTGAAAAGTATCAATTTTATAAGCATAAAGTAGCTTCACCTTTACTTTGCATCAGGGTAAGAGCATAAATGGACACAGCAGTTAAGGGAGATTCTGGAGATTGTATCTATTGTCACTAAGTCTCGAGGATCAACATTTCCTTGATAATGCTGGTATTGATAGTTTGATCGAGAACCAGAATCAGCCCCACCCGATTTTCAAGATTTATTGACAAAATTCACGTTTCATTCCAGGGTTGAGTGGTTGAGTGGGTAACCTGTTCATTGTAAAACAAATATAGAGTACCATCATTTATCATGAAACCTAAAATTTTACAACTTTACACAAAATCTCTCAAATTTTAAACAGCTGTATGTGAGAATCAAACTGACTACTTTTAAGGGGTGAACAAAGGATGGCTAGGCAAATCAGTACATTGAGGTTTTCTTATACTTGCCAAGGAAACTCATAAACACAATGATTCTCATGGGTTTAACATGGTAATTTTTAAAGCCTGGAGGACAGAGCAGTAAGGTATTTTGAAATCATGAGTAGGGCATCAAATTCTTGGACATATACTTTTTTAGGAAATGTTGGTGTTGGTATTTTAGCAAACAGTAAGGATATATTTTTGAGCAATAAGTTTCACAATGATCGGATGAACAGTTTGGTAAATGTAAAAAGGACAAACAGCCGAGCAATGTGGGCATTAACATTACAAGCTAGAGTACACACCTGATGTTTATTAGTAAGGTGTTGTTAGTTCTGAGGCATTTGATGTATAAACTGATATAAAAAATACAAACTGCCATCATAATCGTGGTATATAGTTTGGGATATTAACTCTGAGTAAACTGTTTTTAAATTCCAATTATTATACGTTGAACATACCTTAATTGTTGTGACAGCAATACAAAGTTCTCAGAGCTTAAAAATGATTCAACTTTCTGATGAATTTCGTTGCTCTTGAAGTCCTTGAACAGAAATGTTGATTGTTATTTTTGGGTTCCTTTAATTAAATACCGTTGTTTATAAAGAGAATAAATTTACAAGAGATCAAGCTTAGAGCAAACTACAACACAGTATTTACAAAAATGGTTTTACATACTTGCACATGCATAAATTTGACTTACAAATAACATTATAGTTAGGCCGTCTAAATATTGAGTGTAACCATACTGCTGTAGAACACAAACATTTTTGGATTGATGAGGAAGACAACAATATTAAAACTCTTTATTGAGACAAATGCATAATTTATTATCAAATCATACTTACAAGATAAACATTAAATTCAAAAGATGTATGATATTTAAGATTAAATGTGGACATGCTGGTGATTCATGTCAGATACAATTGGATATTCTGAGGTTTACGGATAATAACTTGTTTATTACATGATTTTTTAAGATTTGACTTTTGATAACTATTTTTATGTTTGGACTAAACGACTTAACCACTTACTTAACACAATTATCTATTATTCGGTTAAAACCATTTGTTCAACATACCTGAAGCTTTACGTTTAAAGCCACGGCATTCAATACAGATTCCAGTAATTTGCAGCCAGCCCACTGGAAAGAGATCTGTTAATTTTTTTGTTATACAACCACAAACAAAAAAGTGCAAAAAGTTCAACAGTGCAGTTCTCAGTGCGAAGAGTTGTTTCTTAGTAGTATTACAATTTACAACTACTAATACCTACAGATAATATTAAGTTTATGATATTCCATGTTGCTGTATTTATTTTCTGTATCATAACCAATAAAACAAAAAAGAAAGCACCTTTAATATTTGATTTGATGTTTTAAGGTTTAGCGAGCTTCACTCAAACAAATCACTCTTTCATTGTTTATAAGTTATAACTTTATAGTAGGGATGGATGGGATCGAATTTTTAGTTTGGACGGGACGGGACAGGATTTTTTCCTGTGCATAAAAAGGGTTTGTTTTTAAAGTCTTGAGAATTTGCAGTTTCCAAAAAAGACAAACAAAATCAAATTTTTTACAAAAATTATCAATTTTGTGTGGCACTGATCTATAAAGACCAAAAAATTGTTAAATATTTACAGATCTGTTTTAAATTTTAAAATTCTATACCTGTATAGAAACTTTAAATGACTCAGCGGTTACGGCGCGATCGTCGAAATGACTTGCGGTCATGGCGCGATAGTCTAAATGACTCGCGGTCACAGCGTGATCATCAATATGTCTCGCGGTAACGGTACAATCGTCGGTATGACTCCCCGATCATCGAAATGACGCGGGGTCACGGCGCGATGGTCAAAACAATTCACGGTCACTACACTATGGTCGAAATTACTCCACGGTTAGGGTGTCATCGTCGGTATGACTCGCGGTCACGGCGTGATCGGCGGTATGACTCATAGTCTTACCGTCCATCCCTACTTTATAGTTAATTCAATGTTGTTGTATTACGTTTTATTAACAATACCAAATGAGTATGCGTATATTGTCATATGTTCATAAATGCTGACAACAAACAAAACTAAAACACTCCTTCTATACATAGTAAATTGAGAAAAATGAATCATAAAGAAGTTATATGAATTTTGAAAACATAGTAAACAAAATAATCACGCAAGTGTTTTGAATTTTAAACAGACATGCAAATAAATAGCCTACTAAGAAAAATAAATAACTATGAATGTCTTTTGAATATTTGAATTAATAATGATCTGTTAATAGACTTAGCCAGCAACAATTTGAACATTATAATATGTACCTACAGATTTCCTCACATAAAGCGTTTGCACAAGAGGATATGTATAATCAAACCGATTGAATTAAATAAAGGTTTTTTTGTACTGAATTAGTGGAACCCCAGGTACTATACCTATTTTACTCTTTACAACAGTCAAAGCCAGTTTTTAATAGCTGCCAAATATGGCTGCGTTTTTAGCACCAACTCAAGACCCGAGAATCAGGTTTAAACATTTTAATAGCTGCCGCGTTCAGCAGCAGTATCCCACGCCACGCTTCAAGACAGGCGAATGCTCCAAGAGCAGTACATTTATTAGTTTTTATTTCAGTTGATTTAAGTTTCAATGTATATTGATTATTAAAATTTATCTTTAAACTTAGACAATTAATTAAGTTCTAATATTTTTCTGGTTATTTGGCAATGTTGTACCAAACTAAGTTTTTTTGTTGGAGGATAAACAATCAAATTAGTTACTAGTTGAGGAACATGAATTTGCGTAGAAGGCCGTGCAGTCAAATCACAAGAATTTAAAAAATGCGGACTGTAGACACTAGGCAACTAAAAACTCATTCATAAACCAATTTCTCAATTGAATATCGCAGGAAAATGTCCTTACTGAATATCACAGAGGAACTATAAAAGGCTCGGGACATCACAATTCCACTGCCTTCTTCTGGAGCCAAAATCGTCACCTAGGAAAACCCGCCTTTAGATAGCTTAGATCGATCATGGATTTTTTAAGGTTACATTACCTTGAAGCCTGAAGCGTGTGCAGCCTGTGAGAGCCATTTGAGGGTACAAAGATGCAGTGTAGGTAATAGGCAAGACACAGAGCTGATGTCTACCCTCAGTACTGCAGTGACCCACGACACTACAGCTGTGGCATGCTCTAGGTCACCTCCACTACTGTCACCAATGTTGGTGTTGTCTGCGTGAGTCACTAGTAGTCTCTGTATCACTGATGTGAATGGCCTTCACATTACAACACATGTTCAACAATTTTTGAAAAAGTGGTAAACAATTTTAACTTTAACTTTTTACCAGGGGTTGTGGATCCCTGAAATGGTCAGGTCAAGCTCGGGCCAGGTAATTTATATTGGTGGTGGGCAAGCAGCTCGAATTTTGAGCTGGGCTTTTATTTTAGCGGATTGTAGTGTTTAAGAAGATCACTTGATTAAATTCACAAATTTACTGTAATTTCAGGAGATGATTAATGATTTTGCTGTGATCACAGGAGAGATTGACAATTTCACTGCAACTGCAGAAGGTAATGAACAATAGTTTATAAACCAATTGTAATAAAACAATACTTTTCAAAGCAACCAGTTGGCCCAAAACCTGAAGGTTATAGTTTTTTTATCCTATTTGGAGTAAAAAGGTGTGGCCCGTAGACTCGTATTTTTGACCTAATCTATCAATTGTTAGCTAAGAAAGATGTGAACTCAACAAAAAAATAACAAGTATAATATTGATTAAATCGATTGAGGGTATTAAAGGATTTAATATATGTAAAGCAAAAAGATGTATAACCAACCCAACACATCCGACTGCCAAATGGTAAGCTAGGAAGGACTGCCAGGTGTAAAAACTTTCCAACACTAGGCTCATGCTCGTTTCATCCCGACTCCTGAAAAAATACATAAATAACATTTACAGAGTTGACTTGCTGGTTTATATAAATTTTAATCAAACTTATTGTTATTATTAACTGTAGTTTCATAGACAAGACATAAAAAAAATAGAAATCTTTGACTGCATACGTCTTTTAAATTATCTCATGCCAGTGACATAAGAAATTTTAAACAGTAACATGCTGGCCAAAACTATGAATTTTGTAAATCTTTGGTTGGCTCTCGGTTTAGCTGGTACAACTATGAGGATTAGATAGAGTGTCTGGTTCACAAAAGGTTTTTATATTTTTAATGCAATGAATTTTGTTTCTAAAATCGATTAAGAATGTTCGACTGTTTCATATGGTAGACTTAAAGAACCAAACATTTCCCTTTCAACGCCCCTCCCCGTTGCAAAGCACGGGTATAGCGGCTAGTTTTTTAATAAAGTTGTATGTTATTCTTTTATTATTTAAGGTTATCAGCTTTTTCAGCTTTTACCTGTCCATAAAGGCAACATCTTGGATTTAGTTTGTTGCACTACTGACCGAGCCACTGATTCACCAAAAATATTTTAGAATTAACTGTTTTTGCTTTGGATTGAACTTACAACTAACTTTTGATAATAATGACAATAAAAAAAAAGTAAATGAATTTTACCCAGCAATGAAGCGTTGTATGACGTCCATTAGATTATAAGTCTCAAACAGATGAGTGGCCAAGCTCTGGGATTGACTTGAGATGACTCTAAACAGTTTCAGAGCTTCAGAACAAGCTCTTGGAGGACCTTCTTCCACTGAGGAAGAATAAGCGTTATGCACCACGTTACAGATTTTACAAAATACAATAATTATAGTCTGAAATTCAATTTTCTTCCTAAATTTTTAATATTTGATGTGACAAAAAGTATGCTAATATGCTATAGCTGTTAGTGTTGTTTGGTTAAATTGGTACCATGTTTAATGGAAATTAGTAAATTAGATCAGCACACTCTGTCAGTGGTTTATTTAACTATGTTTATTCTCATTCTAAAAAATCTTAAACATGAATGTTAAGCCACTTATTTTTAGATAATTGTTAACTATTGCATAGATATCCAACTAGAATTAATGATAAAATAGATTAGAAACCCCTGTTGTTGTCAATCTGTTGGTTTTTAAATAGAGACAGCTATAGTTTCAGAGCTTCACAGTCGGAGTGATGTACTCAAATATCATTGTTAAATATTTAAATGTTTTAAAATTTTGTTTGTGACATTATTTACAATAAGATTTGGCAATGGAGCTAAGATACTAGTAATTTACTGTTCTGATGAATAAAAACTGAATTGATGACAAATTGAAATTAGTTATTGTGCATATCCTGGAGTAAAGAACAAAGTTTAAGTAGGGTACTTAACATTAAATATTTACATACAAATATAAAGTTAAATTAAAATCTCTGGGTGATGTAAGATTATGTTACTCACCAAACTGATAAACGTCTATAAAAGCAGCTCAATTAGAGTCGATTGACAGTTTTGTAAATAGCCTAAAGAAAAACTCAGAGTAAAGAAAGTTAAAATGGAAAAGTGTTTACAAAACCTATTTAACCGTAAGAAAAATGTAAAGATCTCATTCTCACTCATTGAAATTTGCTGTACAGTAAAGTGCGTTTCAAAATAAGTCCACGCAGATTCAACTAATTTGTTTTGTAAACCCTGTATTCTTAAAATCTTTAGACAGTATGGCAAGATACCTGTATCAGTTTTACGTAGGTGACAAATATATTAACTTTTGAATGCAGATTACCCACATGAGTTTTGTACTACTTACAGAACCTACGAACAGCCCCTAGCAGACCAGGAGAGTTGCAGATCTCTGTAGCAGCCTCAGGAGAATGTCTGGCAATACGGACTAGACACCTGGATATGTGACCTATCTCTACTGGCTCAGGATTTAACTTGTCCATGATGTATCTGTAAAACACAAAGAAATACAAGATATTATGTTCAAATTGGGCATTAAGAAAACTTAAAAAAGATAATCCTAGACAAGAATTCCCGCACATGGAAACCTCGTAGAAAAACTTCAATGCTATACTCGTCAATGCAACGCCTTAGCTACCATGAGGTCGGTCGAACGGGTCAATCGCCACTATAAGCACACGTTACTCTAGCACTTGCAGGTTGGATTCAACAAACTACTTGGGCACCATAGGGTTGGCAGTATAGCTATCTCGCCCCAAATGCGGTGACAGGTTACACACGTCGGTTATGGGTTAACATGATGAGATTAGTACAAGACAGACTGTTAATGTAGTAGCTTCCTTCAAACCCAAGACAAGGATAAATATGATATCCTGAAACTTGCGTTTTACTACGTGATGGAACGTCAAAGGTAATTTTATGATTTTGTATAAGGCACATAATAAATATACATTGAATGGTGTAAACTAAAATATAAACTCAAGTAGACGTACCTAAAAAGAACATTGTTGTGGGTTCCGATTCTTGTGCTCGCCGCTATATAAGTGCAGTTCAACACTTCTGCTGTACTGACTTTCATCTTGTCTTACTGAAAACGTTCCAAGGACAGGCCTGAGTCCTATTGAACAGCCAATTAGAAGATTGAAAGAGGCCACCTACTGAGCACTTAAACCACTCGGCTACCTAACTACACCTACCTGAACCTTGGCAACAGATGAGTCCTTAGAGCTCCTTTGATGACATCAACTTTGAGTAACTCTGTATCCTTAAGTTCAGCTAATTCAGTTGGTTTCAGATCCAGTTGGACAAAAAGTGAAGGCTGGCGCAAGCCTGTAGCCAGACCTAACAAGCGATCTAAGCATCCCTGAAACAGATTTGAAATGAATTTACCACAAATAATTTAAATTTTTAGATTATCAATGATTTTTTTTAATTACTATTCTCATCAACAATAACCATAGATGTCTACCGATTTAGTTCCATGTTTATTCAAGTGTAAAATAACTATTACAAATTGGTATATTGTTTTAGAGCACGAATGCAATAAAACAGCTTCATATTCACAAAATGTATGTCCTGCAGTTTTTTTACTACTGCACAGAGATAATATTGGATTGCAATATAATTGAACATTAACTACTAATTGTATTCATTTCATTTCTATAAGCGGTTACTCAATAAACGCCAATTTTTAGGTAATTGTTGTTTGAATTACATGTTCATGCAAATACACTCAACAGGAAAAGGAATGTCGTAGGAAGCTTAAAGATGGAACTGTAAATTACTATAGAAAATATATTAAGTACATTAAAGTAAAGGAACAAATAAACGTAACACACATACTCTTAGAAACGTGTGCCTAGCCTACCTCATCTTTGATATTGACTAATAAGTTGCTGATAGCTGCGAGCGCAGCAGATACAACGGAGCGGACAGAGTCATCCAGCGTAAATCTCAGCAACAAGTAGAGCTCAGAGTCCAGCAACTGGGGAAGAAGAGGCTTCTCTAGGCAGTAGTCATAGTCGCTAGCCTGAACACATGAGAAACTGTTTTATGAATGCTACAGTATATATTAACCAAAACATAGACATAGCTTAGAAGGAAAACATTGGAAAGGTATCAATACTCTGACTGTTTGCTGGTGAAACCAAAACAACGTATGGTCACTGGTGGGTGGTGACTCACTTACTGTTCCTAAATCCGCAAACATGTCATTATTAGAATTTTTAATACGCAGTAATGGATAATGAAAAGAGTCGAATTACTCACAAGAACCTCATCAGATTTAGATTACATTTTATTATTTAATATCGCCAAAACCTGAGGGATGAGGGTTGAATGGATGAGATAAAAGCTTTGTGTGACGCATAGCGGCACGCTATATTTTTTTATAGTGTGTGCAGTTCGCGAAGCCGGGCTACATGTTCATCTCGTTGCCTGCCGCGACTGCATCAATGCTCTATCCCCACCTTTCCTAGGTCTTGTCCTCCTGGCTTCTTCGTCAACCGGCATCTGGACAGAAAACCTCTCCGGAAAACACCAGGCATTCTCTCGATATGATGGATAAGTTAATTGATAGCTAATAAGTAGTAATAAGTTCAAATTATGGTTGGCTAAGTCAGGTAACTAGCGGGGAGCCCTTCTGGCTCGCCCGACTGGTGAAATGTAGGAAACAAAATGTTAGCCGGGTTCGCTACCCTTAAGGTAGCGGACCTTCTCAAACCTGTTAGTTAAACCACATGTTCCCAGAATGTAGCTTAGCAATTATCCATCAATTCATACATATTAGTCACTGAATATTCTCTAAATATTATTTTCCCTCACTCATCAATATTAGTAAGTAATTTCCCAAGTTCAGTTCATAGTTTGAAGGATAGGTTAATATTTAAATAGTTAGTTCAATTGGTTCAATCAAAGCTGGCTAGGCAAGTGTTCTGATCTGGGTAAAAGGTCTCCGTCCCTCTGGTCCCCAGCAATCTTCCTAATTTTATTGGTAGCAGATTCAGCACGCTTATGTTAAGTTTGGTCCGGACACACCTTCTCCTAACCTATTACATTACCCCATTTATTCCCTACTGATTACCCTAATTTCCCTCCTCCATCCCATACCATAACCCAGTAACCCCGCACCCCCTCACAAACGGCCACCGGCTACATTTGTTACAACTATCAGGCTTCTTCAACCAGGATTCTTACTAAAAACATGATTAAGGGTAGCTGGGTTCACCAAAACTATTCGGGGTTTAGTCAAACAACCAACCTTCTAATTGTTAGGAAAACACTATATCAGAGCCATACTTGAGCGAGGGGACACCTAGAAATGTGTGTTGTTTTGGGAATAAGGGTTTTCTCTTACATTTACTGGATTCTGGTTGGATTTTTTCTATATTTCTGGATGTTAAGAGCAAACTGTACCTTTACAAAGATATTTGAGAGTGTAGATATTGCAGTGATTCTCTGCTGCAGCATGGAGGATCGACTGAGTTGCATCAGTTCCTGTAATGTATATCCCGGTCGCTCTGGCTCATCTCCATGATGATGGAGACCTTCTGTCGTCTGCTCTTCACAGTACGGCAAAAGTTCACCTGAAAACCCAAACGGTGCAGTGAATGCAGTCATTTAATGATACTAGCACTCAATAAATCCAACACCTGATAGCCAATACACTCAGAAACCCGACACTGCTTTCCTGCTTTTTAGTGTGAGATAGATTGCTTCAATACCTGACAACCCGCAAAAATTAATGATGTTTGGACTGCTCCCTTGAAGAGGCGTTACCGGTTGTGTGCTTTCTTACAAAATACACTACTGTAAAAAAAAACAACTGATTTTAGTTGAATTTATGCCAACCCATTGACAACAGATCACAGATAAAAATCTATTGATATTTGACTAAAAACTAGGGATGGTCAAGTCTCGAAATTTCGGGAAATTTTCGGGAAATTTTAAATCTCGTTACACGAGACGAGATTTCTTTTTGGCCGAGATTTTTATCAAGACGAGAATTAACAAAAAAAAAAAAGAAAAAAATTAAAAACGCCTGCAGAAAGTCAATGCAATACCCGCAATACAGGAGCGTGTTGTAGTTGCGTTTCCTTTGCGAAGGCGTTCTTATTTAATTAATTCTTTAAATGTAAATATTACTTTAATTATTTTAATAATATTACTTTAATAACATTTGAGAAGTTTTGTTAAGTGTAAGTAGTGTGAGGAATGTTTTATTACTATAAAAAGTCAAAACAAGTAACTATTTTATAAAAATTAATATTGCTTTTATTTTATGATTTATTTTATTTTAGGATAAGTTGAACTCTATCCTAACTGATATCACTATGTTTCCTAATTGTAGGCATTTTTAATAAGTTAGGCGTGATTAATAAAAAAATGTTATGCTGATGTTTTTTAATAAAAGATTGTAAATATTCTTGCCTATAATCATTATTTTTGTATTTAAACAGTCATCTAACAATGTTACAAAATCAGGTAAAAATTTTGAACGTGCATTTCCCGTTGTGTTTGAGAAGGGAAATCCCGTCTCGATCTCGTCTCGAAATTTTATGAGAAATAAAAAATCTTGTCTCGTCTCGTCTCGAACTAAAAATCCAATCTCGTCCTTCCCTACTAAAAACACACTTAAAAACCTTCCCTGTAGCAGGGAAACTAATTACTCGTTGAACATTGCTTTGAGGGAATAGATCTGGGGGGAATAGATCTGAAATTTTTTTTTAGGGATATTTTAGTGAAAATCAAATCATCCAAATGAAGATTTGCTTAATCTGCAGGTTTGCTGTGATGGAATTTTACACTGTAATTATGTTTAGGTTCATAAAAAACAGGAATGCAACTATCATTAACCTATACCATTATTATGGCAAAAGACTTTTGGAATTTTAGGGGTTTAGACAGATTTACCTTAGAAGCACTTGTGATCCTTCATTACAAATGCCACTAGGTCAACACTAGCAAAAACAAAAATGACGCAAGCTGCTACTTAGTCTTACTCACCGTCAAAGTTGAACCTAGCGTTGTAGGGACAACCGGAAGGGGGAGGTTTGGACGGGGGGACATTCTCCATCCACTTTAGTTTCTCCGGCTCCACAACATCCATGTGGGGGAACTTGTTGACTAACTCTGCAGCAGCTGTTTGTCTGACCACCTCACTAGAAATTGTAAACACAGCTGTTAGGTATGCTTCAATGCAGTTTAAACGAGAAAGATTGTAAACTAAGAGTTTTAAATTATTATTTTATGGTTTGTTAGACAAGAGGTTGGATATGATTAAACAAATGAGAAAAGAGTTCTTGATTATGAATACTTCTTGTGGGTACAAGGAAGAGGTGGGGGGATTAAGTTGGAAATTTATGAGTGTAGTGAAGACGTGAGGGATAGAAAGTAGTGGATGCAAAACGTTGGGATCTACAAGATCTACCTTGAGTATCAATGAGCCTGAAAATGAGAGGTGGTGTGAGGATATTGGATATACCATGGTCCTCTTCAAAGATATATCCATAAAGAAATTTTGCAAAAAAAAATAACATGATCTAGTGAGCATGAGCATAAGAGTCTTCAAATAGTCATTCACACTCACTAACAGTCAAAATGCTAGTTTTAAATTGTCACTAAAACATTAAATCCCTATATTCTTACATAAACAATGTTTGCTCTATATCTAGGCCTATATCTATATCTATGTATGCTTGCAATCTGTCAGTAATGTTTCCAAAGTCGCAGAAAGATTTCTCTTTGCAGCAGACTTTCAGTACCTAATGAGTATTTAAATAAATACTGATTACAATATTCTTCCTAAATATATTGAGTAGACAAATTTATTAGTCTACTAAATTTGTCTACTGAATTTAATAAGTAAAACTAATTGGTGTTAACTTGGAATTTGACACATTGAACTATAATTTATAATTTAGTAATTATTAAATTTCTTATTGGATAGCAATTTGTCACATAATTCGTCGTGCATGATATGGCCAGCTGTGCATCATTCTATGTTTATCAAATGTATTCTTGGTTTTCGTATGTGTTAAATGTTGAATTTGTAAATATTTACGATGACATTGTGTTCAATTAATTTATGTGTGACAAAATAGGCTTGAAAATAAAACAACTGTTTTGAAACTAGTCACCCGAGACTACCAAAGGATTGACGACATACGGTATGTACCTAAACCTATTTATTTTGTCGTAAATCAATCTTGGAGACGATGCTGAACTAATCCTAAAGGCCTACTCTTATATGAGCAATGTTTGGTTGTTTTAGCATTCGCCAAGTAACCGTGTTGGTTGAACAAAAACTAACAAGAAAAAAGTAAACAAAAGACTTGTAACCTGTGTTTATAACAAGCCATCCACAGTATACTAGCAAATTACAAAATAAGTTACAGTACAAAGGGGAAAACATCAGTTGTTACTATTGAGCAAAGATTACACTGAAGATTACTCGATATAAGGGTACAATCATGTACAATGGAAATAAACCATACCGAGCCATGGCTCGGTCCCCAAAGACTATCTTTTTTAAACAATCCAAAGGTTTTATTTTGACTGAAAACTAAGTGGTCGATTAGGCCTCGGGTACGATACGAGCGGCGAGCGGCAACCTGAGCGGCACGTAAGCGACGGTGGTGGCTACGATACTAGCGGCACTTTTATAACGCTCATGAAATTTCTCAAGTTTTATGAGTTAGTTTAGTATAAAATGGTAAACTATACTTACCTGCAAGACGTATTGCAACTTTGGTTGCTATCTGACAATTGTTTGCCTTTAAAGAAAAACTTAGTTTTTAGAAAAACCTTAACCATAATTTTTTTCCGTACTTTTCTGGTGACTGAAGTGTTTTAAAACTTCCTTGCTGGTCATTCCACAAACATTATCTGGACTGCACCTCACGTATCGACTCGTATCGCATGTTTGCTGCTGTTACCCTGTCATTTTAGGGCCGAACAGAAGCATGACTCACCTGAGCGGCGAGCGGTGTTTTCGCGAAAATCGGTTTTGACTTGGAACCATGAGCGGCGCTGAGCGGTGCCGCTCACCGCCACTCGCCGCTCAGTCGTATCGTGGCCACCCTCAACAAATTTACACGCAACCAAATGAGACCCGATGTCAGAGCGGCGCCGCTCATGCCGCTCGCCGCTCGTATCGTACCCGGGGCCTTAAGGAGAACTGGAATAGAGTTTGGCTAGCTTTCTTGAGACAATAACAGTCAGTTAAAGGTTACATATAACACAAAACTGATGTTTTGTCCTAAAAATCATTTCTTTACAGAGTCGCAACTGCAAAATCACAGTTTAAGTTAAAAAAAGAAATAATCTCCAGTCTTGTAACAGTGGGTACAATAGAAAAGCTTGGTGTCCATACAACTTTCCCAGATTTTGTGATAAGCACGATAAATACAATGCTACATATTATGAAGCTGTGACAGGTGCTCAAATGTATATCAAAGAAGCTGGGTATCACAGATTTGTGATCTATAGCAGCACTTGGTGACAGCAATGGGTTTGTTATGGGTTCGTTAATTTCATTAATATTTACTGACCTTTCATCCATTGCATGGGAATTTGAAGGTTGGTTCTGTGATTCTCTCTTGATTCTTTGAGTTGCTTGTAATGATTTTCTTGATTTAAGAAACTCAACAAGTGATGGATCTATGTTGGCGAGTAAATTATTTCTCTCTTCTTCTATTTCCGCCGGAGTCATTGAAGCTAAACGTTGCACATTCTCCTCATGGATTGATCCCGCATCAGGGCCAAATACTTACATTGCTTTTGTTCCTGTGTAAGATTAAACAATTACTAGTTAAACGATTTCTTGTATGACTACGTATTGTACGCCTTGATGGTCTAAATTTTATTGCCACAAAAAGTAGTTTGTTTACCAATACCAAACAAGGATACTGTAAGGTAACAAAATAATTTTATTAATTGCTATAACAGTAGAAAACATTTTCAAATTTCAATTTACTTTTTAGAATATATGTCTAAGAAGCTACAATTAATACAATTTTTACAACCCTAGGTTATAAGGATTTATTACAAATAATATCTTTGAAAAACTGTAAAGTTTTCAAAAATTAACTTTAATGCTCTATAAAATTGTCAAAAATACAGTAATGATAAGAGTGTAAAACTTGTCTTAAAATGCTTATTTGTGTTTTCTTAAAAACACTCATTTTCCCAGCATTTTTAACTTAGGTCATTTTAATGTAAAATAGGGATGTAGTACCCAATTCCCCCCTCTTTTTTTTGTCCTAGGACGCTAGGCACGAGTCCGGAATGGTTTTTCACATTACTTCAGGCTAGACCTAGGGGTTACGGCATTATCACTTAGATAAAATCCATTGGTGATATGGACGGGATTCGAACCCGGGATCCCAGGAACCGAAGTCCCGCGCTCTAACCACTAGACCAGCTCGCTCCCTCTGGGGTAATTGGGTATGAAAAATATTTTTTTTTTTAATAGAACAAAACAACTTGCAGGTCTGAAAATAAGTGAAAAGATGTCTATTGGAAGCCTTTAAATGAAGGCATAAAAGTTGTAAATTGATTCAATTTGTTTTAGCCTACAAAATACATTTTTACAAAACCTAGTACCCAATTCCCCCCTTCTACCCTATTAGCCTACCAATTATTTGAACTTCAATTTTATGATTTTTGACACATATGACATACAGTAGGCCCTAACTTATTAGCTATTTTGTAAGACGTAAAACCACTTACCAAAACATTTTTTATCAATATATTGATTGGTCTTTTCAATATTTCTTAATTTATTTTGTTCAGATTCAACTTTCTTTGCATTTTGCAATTCTGTAGTGCAAAGAGACTTTGTTTCCTGGGAGTTGCCATTGATGAGAGATTATAATTTACGTTTATACCTGTAACAAAAACGCCTGTCTGCATTATTGAGCCCAAACAATATTGTTTCATTCACTATTGGATATTGAAGTAGACATCCCATATATGGATCAGAAAGAACATTCTAGTTGAGTGAGCCAGTCACAGAATAAGTTATACGCTAATGTCTAAAATTGTATTTTCTACCTTATTTTTTGTTGTTGACATAACTTAGGTAATGGTTCAAAAAAGTTGCTAAAGCTCACAATAAGTCATTTCATGAATTTGTGATTGGTAGGCCTATAAAAACTTGTTGCTTTTAACAGAAATCAGTAATTTTTAATTTTAACATCCTAGCACAACCTGTCGGTGGCTCACATAAACGATTACGTTACGACTTTGATTGAAAAAAATGGATACAACATTAACATGGGGACGGGGATGGAATGTCTAGTTGTATCAAAGCCTTCACAGGGCTTTGGATGGCAGGTCATTTTACGGACTTTTGAAAATCAGACAATTTTACTCAAAATATCCAGCTGCAGGAATTATTTTAAGAAGTCACTTTGCAATATTATTTGCATGTCACTTTGTAGCCATTATTAATGTGCCAAAATTTGTTTTTACTAAAAATAATTTAGTGCCTGCTTAGACCCTCAAACTTTGAAGTTAAGTTTAGACCTACTGCTTTGTTGTTCTGGCAATTAAATTTTTATGAGATGGTAAGGAGTTGGCGTTTATGGTTGCATTTAAATATTTTTTAAATCATCTAAGATATTTTTTCACTCAAAAACACATTTTCATTTCCGACAGAAATGTAAAATGTTATGAATCTAACCAGCTATGATTTTTGTTTATTTAACTTAAAATAAGGATTAAGTTAACGTCTACTGGAAGGTATGTTTGTTTGACAATTATATTTTGCATGGTTTGCTGTGTGAAGTTTTTGACAGAACTGCTGTTTGGTTTGCAGTGGATTATTTTATATGTTTTATTTTTTCAGGAAAAGACTGAAATATTATTTTTAGTTGAATATTTTATGTAAGACAAAGCCTATTGTAAATAACTTAATGGCCGAAATAAATCTTGAATCTTGAAGTTATCACTAGAAAATTTATACCTTTATACTGCATTGGTCGCTTTAATGAATTATTGAAATGCCTTTTAACTTAGCCTAGTATAAGTTACTATATAGCCTAAATAATCAGTGTTGTGAGCTAAGCGACAGGCTAGCAACCCGATTGAGCAAGAGTGAGTAAGTTATTCGGGGCTGTCTAGTGCCCGCTGCTCTACCTTGTTGAAACTTTAACCAGCTTTATTGTGGGTATTTATTTAGCCCTTACTTAGGCCCTGTGGCTTTTAAACTCTAGTTCTTTACAGCCCTACGGTTTTAGGCTAACTGAATGACTGTTCGACCACTTACTACTGCCTTACTAACATCGGCACTTTGAACGTTAGTAGCTTAGCGCCTCAGCTGTGAGTGAAAATCAGGTGAAATTAAAAGTCGGTTTGAATTTAGGCTGCACTTTATTATCTGTCCTACACTCATTTGAATGAAAAATATCGATGTGAGTTATAGATTATTCCATATATAGATTATTTCATTTGGTTAACTTAGTTAACTTAGGCCTAGGTTAGATGAACCTAACCAACCAAACTTGATATATCAAATGAAATAATCTATATATTGATCGATATATTCAATCTAACTTAATGAGTGTAGGACAGATACTTAAGTGCAGCCAAAATACAAACAAACAAGCTTAGGCCTATGTTTCATGTGTTTGAAGTTAGCTATCTCTAAGTAAGTTAATGGTTCGTTTATTGCAGTCAACATAGTTGCAATGTAAACATCAATTATTATAAGAACTACTGTAATATTTTATTTACATTAAAACTTACCTATTTGAAATAGCCTACATTAAAAGAAGGCTAGCCTAGTGGAAAAGCTGACAAGCTTAACTAAAAAAATACACTACGTAAGGCCCACTAAGTTATTGTTATTTTACAATAACCTAAATGTTAAATTGTAAAATTAAAAAAATAAATATATATGAATAGCGTAGATAATTTTCCTGGTAAATACTTGAAGGACACCTCTTGCTTCTTAACTTACTTGACTTGACTAATTATTTTAAGGTTATGTTATTGTTATCTATGTTTGAAAGGGTAAGGGGGGTTTGTTGTTTGACCATATTTATTTCTAAGATTTTCCAAAGTTAGTCGGCTAGCATGATATGCACCATGCAGCTGCGTTGTAAAATTGTACAATACAATCACGGCCCATGGTGGAAAGAAAATCACGGCCACCTTTAACTCCAGGCTCCAGCAACATCACAAGTAGAGTTGTAACAGCTGTTTTGTTTGGAGGCAGCTAATGGTATTTGTGTACATTTTTAAGAATACAAAAGCTTGGTTGCTGGTCTATGAAAATATTGCATATCCACTGCATCACGAATACCGGTGGCTGCCCTCCATTACTTCATTATCGTTGCGATAATGAATGGTGTTCCCGTTCCCTCAAGAGAAGAAAGTGACGTCACGCCCCCCCACTCCTTCGCAAAAAGTTCTTCGTTCAAAAAGGACTTCTCATCCATCTTTTTTACAGGAGCCCGACGCTAGTCTCGTACCGTGTCAGAATAGAGCGTTCGACTTCAGTCACGGCCACCTTTAACTCCAGGCTTGGCCTTCGAAGTGGCAACGTCGCAAGTGGTGTTGTAACAGCTTTTATGTTTGGAAACAGCTAATGGTATTTGTGTACAGTATTTACGAAAGATTGGTTACTGGACTATGACATTATTGACTCCACTTAAAAGGTACATATACATTTTTAATTCATATTTTTACGGTTTTCAATTCTGTATTTTTACTTTCAATATTTTAATAAATTTATGTTCATAAATTTAAATTTATATCAATAAAGTGCGAATTAATGAGCTGATGTTACCTGTATGCCATGTTACCTTATGGGACGTATGTCACTAAACAATACCGCTTGCGACGTTGCCAATTCTACCAGGCCGGGGCCTCCTTCCACCATGGGGCCTGGGGCCTAAAGGTGGCCGTGTTTCAGTCCGAGTCGAGTCCAGTAAACAGTCAGTCAGTCAGTTCAAGTTCAGCGTTCACTGTTCAGTTCAGTTCACTGAACTAGACTGACTAGAAGTAAGTCCTGTCAATTTGTCAAGTGTCAAGTAAGTGTCAAGCAAAGCAACTCGCAAGCTAATCATCAGCTAATCGTTATCATTCTCAATGAATGACTCTCTCTCAGCAATTTCAGGATAGATCCAACCTGTCCACTTACTTTTGTTCATTTTGAAAAAAGTTATTCGTGTCAAATAATATTTCACAGAGCAACAAAACATTACATTGATAATTTCGACATGGTGAGTTTTTGAGGTTAGGTTAGTAGAACCTGGGTAACAAGTCTCCCTTGATAACAAGGGTCTTTTTCAAATCCCTTTAAAATTATTTTACTCCTAATCACATATTAATGCAAACCTAAAAAATAAATCAACCTTGATAACAGGTCTTATTTTATAATCGGGCCATTCCATGTCAAGTCATCCAGGGGTTGTCACCCACTAGGCTAGTCACAGATTTTCATGAAAACTTGTAGCCTACACATAATTTAGACATTTACATAGGATAAAATCCAAAATTTCAGTTCATTATTTTAAACGGTTTCAGACATATGGCTATTTGCAGTTTTGAGCGAATTTAGTTTCCGAGGTCCAATTTGACGCTAAGGGAGCGTGCATGTATTCTCGTCTTTCTATGTAGAATGAACAATTATTAAGCTAGAGACCTCAAATTTAACTCATATATCCAAAATTTAATGCAGAATCATATAATACAATTAAAATAATAACTATTACCTATTATCACCCAAAAAAAAATTCCTAAATACAAATAATGGGGTTTTGAGTATTAACATTGTTATCACACGTGAAAGTCAAAAATTTAATTTGATTAAGCTAAAAATTTCATTTGATGCCGAATATGTATGATGAACTTAAATAATACAAAAGGTTCATCAATTTAATATATGTTTGTACAAATGACTAGAAATCTAAAAATATGAAACAAAATATTGGGTCCTTAAGTTGTTATTTTTGTATGAATTATATTTTTACTTATAAAAAGCCCTAACTAAATCGTCCTATATCCTAAATTACTTTTACATAAATAAAGGCTTATTATAGCTTTACAAGAAATGACAATTACATTTAATGCAAAATTTATAAGTTTACCACTCTCAATAACAAATAAAAAATATGTATTATTAATTTTTATAGATCAAACTTATTAAATTATGTGTTAAAAAAATAAAAATAAAATTTTATGACATATTTAATACACTATCAATGTTTGTAACCAGAGTTTATACCAGTGAATGTGACCAGTGTCTGTGTGTATTGGTGTGTTTGTGTTGTTTAAGTTAATACCGTGTAAAATTCAGATCAGCTAGTTTACACATTGTGTAAACTAGCTGATCTGAATTTTACACGGTATTAACTGACTACTGAATTCCCGTACGTAGGACGGGCTAACACCTCGTAATATTTACTCCCAAAAAGCTTATGAGTTTCTTTTCATTAACAGCTGTTTTTTGTTTTTAAATTTGTTCTGTGTATTTCTTATGAGGAAAACCCGACCTTTGAGAGGGTCTCATGCCCTTAAGAGTAGGAGTTTTAAAATTGTAAAACCTTATTGCAAAACTACGTATTGAGACGAATCTTTCGACACCTTAAACGTTGAAATTGGCCCACAAATAAGGGAGGAGTTGCCTTAACAAAAAACTGCTTCACGTATTATATATATAGATGTTATAAAAATAAGAGTGGGGTTTGGGGTATTTTAACATTTTTATTACACGTCAGAGTCAAAAGAAAACAACTTGATTGAAACGTAAAACAAAACCAAATACATCCTATTTTTGTAGTAAATTTGTAGTATTTTTTTTGTAAACTCTATGTCAATATCTTCGTCACTATCATGAAATGCAGAATTTTCTTCATTTTTTGAACCAGTGTTTACAACATTCAATAACTTTCTACAATTGCTGCACAAAAGCTTTCCTGGCACTAAAGTTATGTCTTTAAGTTCTTTAACTTCTTTTACCTTCTCTAAAGAAATTACTCTTAAATCTTTGTCAAGGATACCACATGTTTTTTAAATGGGTCACAGCATGATTTTTTTTTTATATTTCAAAAAGTAACAAAAATGATGAGAACTAATTGAATCATTTTTATTATATTCATTATTTGTGTGCCACCTTAATGTTTCTAGTTCTTCATTTGAAAGATTTTCAAAAATTAAATGAACATTTTTTTCTGTTGTTAAAGTAAAATTTTCACATGGAGAGTCTGACAGTTTACCTACTGTACAAATCAAATTAGTTCTCGCTTGACTTGGTGCAGCAATACCTTCCATGATAAACATTTTTTAACGTTTAACCGGCAATGGGGTGAAGAAGTATATGGGACTGTTCACATATGCATGGCATGTGTCGTGGTCAGTTTATCACTTGCCCGGCTGCCGTGTACAAGTCGAGGGATGCCGGGCACCCCCTCGGCGAAGGCCTGCTGCCGGTGTCGGGTAAACAAGCCGGCTGGAGTAGTGGGTGTAGCGGCCCAATGTGACTGTTCACATATAACCGGCACCTGCCGTCTGTCGGGTGCACCAAGTGTACTTTTAGTTCAGTTGTTTGTAGTTATTTGAGTATTACTTTTGGTTAGGCCTATTTGTTCGCAAAGTTTTGGTCATGTCGGAAATAGACATTGAACTACTTGTTAATTTAGTTCAAGAGCAGAATTAAATTAAATTGAATTTTTACTCAATTTTATTTTATTTTTATATTTTTTTATTACACAACATTGAATTAAATTTTACTCAAATTAAAATTGAATGAAATAAAAAAAAATAATCCAAATATAAATACAGTTTCAAAAAAAGTAATTTCGAAGTATCATTGCAATTGCTCTGTTACGTTCCATTTCTATCCCTACGACACACAAGTTTCACAAGCTGGAGTACAACTGCCAGAGTGCCGGTGTCGGCGTAACGTGAAAGGTGCACCCATGCCAGTGCCGGTTAGAAGTCGGTTTAACGGCATGCCGGAAAGATGTGAAACAAGCCTTTCATGTTTAGACTTGAATGTTTCATGTTTCATGTCTTCACAGGAGTGACAAACACGCCAACACACACAGACACTGGTCACATTCACTGGTATAAACTCTGGTTACAAACATTGATTGTGTATTAAATATGTCATAAAATTTTATTTTTATTTTTTTAACACATAGGCCTAATTTAATATTGAAGTTTGATGTATAAAAATTAATAATGCATATTTTTTTATTTGTTATTGAGAGTGGTAAACTTATAAATTTTGCATAAAATGTAATTGTAATTGCTTGTAAAGCAATAATTAGCCTTTATTTAGGTAAAAGTAATGTAGATAGGACGATTTAGTTAGGGCTTTTTATAAGTAAAAATTTAATTCATACGAAAATAACAACTTAAGGACCCAATATTTTGTTTCATATTTTTAGATTTCTAGTCATTTGTACAAACATATATTAATTTGATGAACCTTTTGTATTATTTAAGTTCATCATACATATTCGGCATAAAATGAAATTTTTAGCTTAATCAAATTTAATTTTTGACTTTCACATGTGATAACAATGTTAATACTCAAAACCCCACTCATGTTGTTATACCATTTGAAAGATAATTTTATCCTCTTTCCAGTGATATATAGTTTTATAGGTTTATCTGGAGAGAGATTTTTGTTATCAAACCTTTTGTAACTGAATGTTCCGATTTCGGAAAAATCTAATTATTTGTATTTAGGAATTTTTTTCGGGGTGATAATAGGTAATAGTTATCATTTCACTTGTGTAATATGATTCTGCATTAAAATTTGGATATATAAGTAAAATTTGAAGCCCATATCTTAAAAAATTGTCCTTTTTACATAGAAAGACGAGAATATATGCATTTCAGTTTAGTGCAAAAATAAGCCTCGGAAACTGAATTTGTGTGAAACTTAAAATGGCCATATCTCTGAAGCCCTCGGTCAGAATGTCGAATGAGATAAAATTTTTTATTTCTTTTTATCTATATGTATATATTATCTATGTAAAATTTTATTGAAAACAGAAAACCTTGGGTGACAAGTCTACTTTTGGCTGGATGATTTGGCGTGGAATGACCCAATCCCTACCTTATGAGAGTCTTGTTGTCAATGCTCTTAGGCTACTGTATTTCATCTTCATCTCTTTTCTCGATTTATATTGAGGTTTGGTTGAAATTATGTATGCGCAGGGCCGATTTACTGAATAGGAACTGTAGGCACGTGCCTAGGGCGCGAGGCAATTGGTTTTTTTGGGGGGCGCCAACAACTTGGGAAAAAAATGGTGATTGTATTTGCATGCGATCGCGGTAAACTTCTGATAATCCCTCTCGGCCATGTACGACAAGATCGTGCCACTCATCCTACACTCATCTACATTCATACTTGGCTTAAAATACCTACTTTGTATAGTCGCCATTTCATTGGAAAGTATTTAAAAGTTAGACATCGTAATCGTCTCCCGTAATTGCCGCAAAACTGTGACTATTTTCCGCGGTCGTGTAGACATAATTATTGTCTTCCATGATCGCGGCAATATATGATCATATTCCGAGGTCATTAGGAGATTATCACCGTCTTCCGCAAATGAGGCAAAATTCTGATCTTTTCCCACGATCGAGTGAATTTTATCATATTCTTGCGCGATTGCAATAAAATTCTGATCCCCCCTCACGGCCGTGAAGACAAACTTATTTCGTCCCCCGTGATCGTTCGGACATAGTAATTGCCTCGCGTGATTGAGGCAAAATGTTAATAATCTCCCGTGGCCATGTAGAGATCATCCGTCTTCCGTGAATAGCAAAATTCTGGCAAAATGGTAATCATCTCCCACGGTCACATGGACATTATCATCGTCTTGCACGATCGCGGCATAATTCTGATCATCCCTCTCGTATCATTATTGTATCTCCCACAGTCCTGTAGCCATCGTAATCGTCTCCCGCGGTTTTGAAAACATTGTAAATCGCCTCCCGCGATTGTGGCAAAATGTTAATAATATCCCGCAGTTGTGTGGAGATGATCATCGTCTTCCGCAATCGCGGTCAAATTCTTGCTGTTTCCCGTTGTCGTGTGGACATTACCATGGTTTTCCGTGATCGCGGCAATATTCTGATCATCCCTCATGACTGTAGATGTCATCATCGTCTTCTGCGATGGCGGAGAATTCTGATCATCCTTCGCGGCCGTGTGTAGACATATTATCGTCTCCCGCGGTCACGGAAACGTCACTGTTGTCATGCGCGATCGCGGTAAATTGAAAATTCCAGGTAGAAATACAAATTTCATGCATAATTCCCGGTTAAAAAACTCACACATAATTCACGGATTTCTCAGTTTTCCCGGTTGGTGGACACCCTGTTATATATTGCAAAGGGGCGCTACTATTAGTTGTGCTTAGGGCGCTGACAGGGTCAAAAACGAGCCTGTGTATGAGGTATTGTTTCTTTAAATAAGTAGCTTAGGCTACCTGTCATCAAGGCCGATTCACACACATCAGTCCAGTCACAGCTCGTACTGAAATGGTTGTTGCAAGGTTAAGTAACTCTTTGTTTCTGCTCAGGAGGTTGAAAAATCATGTTAGTTTAAGTATGTTAATTAATGTTTATTATGCATTCTTTCATTGTCACTTAGTTTATGGGGTAATTTTGTGGGGCAGTAGTAGCGGGGCAGTTAACGTTTTTAAAAAACAGAAAAAAGCAATCCGTATCCTAGCTGGCATAAAAAGTAGAGTTAGTTGTAAGACCTTTTTTCCTGAATACAAAATTCTTACTTTACCAAGTGTGTACATTTTGCAGAATATAATTTTTGTAAAAACAAATATTGAACAATTCTCATCTCGCTCATTAACTCACAATCATTACACCAGACTAAGGAATAATTTAGAGTTACCATCATTAAGACTGGCCTCAACACAGCGCAGCTATAAATATTTAGGCCTACAACTTAAACTTTTCAATGCCCTCCCTGAAAATGTACGCAACTTGCCTATTAAGTCACTGAAAAATGTATTGACCGATTTTTTGAACAGAAAGGTTATCTACTCTATCAAGGAATTTTTATCTTTCAAACATGATGATTTTCTGTAAAATTCTAATTGTTAAGTAGGGTATTGTTTCTAAAGTATGTAATAATGGTTTCATGAACTGTGATATAATAGTCTTTCATAATAATGTTATTTCTGTGAACTTTATTTAAAAATTTATTGTTATTTAGTTTTAAGCTGTATCTCACTGCCAATTTTAGCCTTAATTATTTTGTTATAGGCACTTACCCAACTTGTTTGCTTAACTATAAACAGTATTATTATCATCATTATCAATACATCTCAAATACTTTTGTACAAAACCCCAGTATTATTAGTTTATTAGTATAGCATGTTCATCTATTTACACTTGACTCTGTACATTGTACTTTGAATTGTATATTATCTCCATTGACCTGGCCTATTGTATGACATGTATACTTAATGGCAATAAACTATTTGAATTTGAGCTCTGATACAATTCAGTCTTGAGTTGCATCCACAATTCCTGAGTCAACTAGTTTTTTCCATTGAATTTTTTGTCCGGGAAACACATAATTTCAGTCCGTTATCATCATTGAAACATACCAACTCCCCAGAGCCATAATATGTTATTACCGCCTAACAAATAAAATACCCCCGCTGCAGAAAACCTGCCGAATGGTGTTTTTGGCCTTATTAAAATTAAAAAGTAAATTGGTTCCTAGGTCTTACCATGCCACCTACAGTAATAGCTACTTCCCTATAGGGAAATTTGCCAAAAGGGGGGTGTTAGGGGATGGTGATTATTCCATTGAATTTCTCTTCCCAAAAATAGTGAGTATAAACTACATAATTTTAGTCACCCCCAGAGCCATACACATATAGGTAGGCCTACACTACTCCCCCTAATAAGTAAAAACTAAGGGGGTTGTTAGGGGGTGGTATTTGTTCCATTGAACTTCTCATCCCAAAAATAGGCGGTACACATAATTTTAGTCCCTAAGCATCATTGCAACATACAAACTTCCCAGATCCATATTCATGTAGGAAAAGGGGGTTTTGCCCCCTGATGGGAGGGCAAGATAAATGGTACAAAAATGGTGTATTTGTATTCAGAAAATATATTACTCTATCAAAATGGAAAAAAAAAATATATATATATATTAATGGGCCATTTCCCCCCCCCCTTTATAAGTAAAAAGGGGGTTTTGAGGCAGGCGGTGTTGGTTCCATTGAATTCTTCGCCCCAAGAATAGTGGGTGTTTACAAGGTTAGACTATCTTGCTCCAAAAAAATGGGGGAAGAAGGATTAGGGAGAAAATCTTTGTCAAAATTTCCCACTCTCCAGAGCCATACACATACCGACCTGTTATCTTTCAGTAAACAAGCTCTGGGAGCATTGTTCCTGGGTAAGAAACATTATTGAAACATAATCTAAATATAATATTTAAATTAGGCCTATCTCACACAGCTGCCATTTTGTTTTATTCACTTATTAATTTTTTCTAAAAAGTGGAAGAATTTGAACAGCCTTATTTTTGGCCTTGGCCACAAATACAAACGAAAAATTATATTGGTCCCGGTCTTACCATGAGACCTACGGTAATAGCGTATTCCCTATATTATGTGAAATTCGCTAAAATAAAATGTCAATCGATTTGTAATTAAATTACCTTAAAAAAGTTATTCTTGTAAAATGTTTGTAAGATCAACAGGTTTTGAGCTATTTAAGAAACAAAATTGTAAATGGCCGCCATTTTATTGTATGAATTTGGAAAATTGTCATAGCTTTTTTGTAGCTTTATCTATTTGTCAGAAAAGTTTTAATTTTGTATGTTGAACCACTTTTCAGAAGAAAATTAATAAGTGAAAAAAACAAATAGCGGCTGTGTGACTTCCGGACGATTTAAATATGATATTTAGATACCTACTTACTTACTGCTTACTGCTGTTCTTCTCCTCCGCAGTCATAAAGATTGAGGGAGGCGTAGGAATCTTTTTATTTTTTCTTTCTTATTTTCTGTTGTTGGTGATTTATAGATACTGTTTTCTATTGTCTTTCGTTAAATATATGGTCATCCAGGAATTCTTAAGCTGTAGTAGGGCCAGTAGGGGTGTTCGAGGAGATAATTTTTCAATTGGGTAGTGAGTTTTTGTGTCTGTAATATTTTTAAGCCCATTTGGTAGTAAGTTTTATCCCTCTATTTGTTGGGGTTCTTGCAGTTTTTCCAATCTATGTTGTGGTAAATTTAGGTCATTTTTTCTCCTGGTATTGTAGTTATGTGTTTCAGATCGCTTGATGGGATTCAGTTTTATTGCTTGAGTTATTACTTCAACTAGGTACAGGGATGTTAATGATGAGATTTTTTTAAAGAATAGTTTGCAGTGTTCTTGATAGTGGAGATTATTTAGGGTTCTTATTGCTTCTTTTTGTAGTATAAAAACTGATTGGAAAAGGTCTGTACTTGCTGCGCCCCAGGCAACAATTCCAAAACGGAGGTATGATTCTATAAGTGCATGGTAGGCAATGGTTGTAGTAAAATCGGTCAGATTTGTTATCCTTCTTATGGCATAGATTGATGTAGATAGTTTTTGTTGCAGGAAGTCAATATGTTTCGATATGTTTCTTACCCAGGAGCAATGCCCTAAAATATTGGTAGAGAGTTCCGGGACACCCTGTATAATATAGTCTATATTATATTCATTCTTGACCTCTAAAAAGAGTGTATTGTGTATTTAGTTTGTTATTAGTTTTTAAAGATATATCTGAAAAATAAATATTCTTTCCTACAAAAAATATAAAAACCTTGGGTGAAAATTCCATTTAGGCCTAGGCCTAATTTAAAAATGGCTCAAACATGTGTGAATAGACCTTTTAAATAGCTTAGGCTAGTTATATATTTTCTATAGGCTATATCATTATTTTCTTTATAAACTTTTCTTAATCGGAAATTAGGTGTATTAGGTTATTAGGCTCAAAATCCCTTTTAAATCATGTATCCTAGTATTTACCGTGATAAGTAATTGGCTTTCCAATCTTACTGTTACGTTTTATAGTAGGTTATTTTAATGATGTTGGTAAATATTTCTATCATATTATATTTATCTATCCTGAACCCGTAGTGTAGTCATTCCCTAAGCTTATTTCTAAATGTATATTTTTTAGCATGGAAGAATAAAAACACGAACAACAGCAGAACAGGAAGAAATAAAGAGAAAAGAAAGAGCTAAAAAGGTAGAACTTTACAAAGCGGGTATCAAAGCTGTATTCGATAAGGTTAGTAATCAAATATTCAATGTAGCATTACATTTATGTTTTGGAGGTATGCTAGGTGTTGTGTATGCCTAAGAAGGATTCTTAAATAAAGTGGACTGTATGAGGGGGATATTGAATTTAGAATTACTTTGATAAAATACAATACCAAGAGAGGTAAAAAATTAATGATGCTTCACAAAGCGATATTACAAGAGAATCAATGCACTTAAAAAGAAATGTTATTTGTACCGTATTCTTGTATTGCGTCCATATGGGGATTGTGCAATCTACTCCTTTTCTCTTTCTCTCTCAGTCACTGATCAGCTGGTCTGCCTTTAATGAATACTGAACACTAGGTATATAGTTCCTGAACCTTTAGACATCCTTCAGTCATCTTCGCCTAGATATGTACACTTACTGGTGTATCTATGTTGTATAATCTAATCCAAAAAAATATTTTTACTTTTATTTTTTAGAGACATAAAGCAGAAAAGGATGAAGAGGCTTTGGCAGTGTCTGCTAAACTACTAACAGGAAATCCAGACATTTACACATTGTGGAATATACGGAGAGAAGTGATCTTGCACCTTAAGACTTGCAGGTAGACTGTGCAATAATAAGATTTTATAAATCTAGAAACTACCTATTTTTGTATGTTTAGTTATTGATAAATTCATCCATCTTGTACACAATATATCTTTTTCTCAGATCTGAAGAAGAACTTGATCCATTGATGCACGAGGAGTTGCGGCTAACCGAGGCATGTTTACGAACCCAGCCAAAATCATATGGTACTTGGCATCACCGTTGTTGGGTGTTGGATCATATGACTGATCCACCTTGGAAAAAAGAACTTGCGTTGTGTGACAAATATTTGGATTATGATGAACGTAATTGTGAGTGGAGTTTTAATTTCTGTAGCATTAGGCCTGATAGTTTTCTGATCAAAAATTCAATAGAGGTTTGAACAAATGTTTGTCGCTATCAAATCACTTAACTTGTATGTACCTTGGGTTTCTAATAAACGTTAAATACAATTTTTAGACCCAAAATATTGACTTGTTTGGTTAGCCTACCTAAAATAGACTTTGCATCCCATGGTAAAATCTAAGCCTTTGTGTGTTTGATCTATGTAAAGCCAACTTTTGACTGTGTGTTAATGTCAATCAAATATTCATATGTGTTCTGGGCTATTTTTACAATTTTTTTATTTCTTATTTTGTTACATAACACTAGATGGCAAGCAGCAGATTACAAATAGATTTTCGCTATAATTTGAAAACCAGTCCCTAACTTAAAAGTTTTAATAAATAGAAGATAATAACTAACAGACTCAAATGTTACCGGCATACTTTGAAATTGTCGTGATTAATCAATAAGAGAATGTGTTTAAGCAATGCCTAAAGTGAAAAATATCCTAGTAAGGTATACACAGCGGAGCGAAGCTCTTATACCACACTCCTGCTTTTGTTTTAAAAATACTCCTTCTGAACCGCTGAAGCGATCTGCACGAAATTTAGCACAGTCATTGTAACCAACCATGGGAAGGTATAAATCTGAAATGGTACAAATCAAACCACAGGGCTTACTCCTAGACGTGAATTTAAACTTTTAGATATTTAACATGGGCCTTATGGGTTAATTGGTCGCCATGACATTATTTGCGAGATAACAATAAAATGGTAAACAAGAGTCGCAACACATGTTAGTCAAGGAATCATCTAAAATAGCACATTAACTTACATAATACCGTACAAAGATAAAGGGAAGAACAATTGGATTAATATCATTGAGCATAATTTACTACAAAATGAATATCTAATAAGTAGGGTCGCCGGAACTATGATGATGCACTATTGACTTTAGATACTCCTAATAGTTATTCCATTTATGTGAACCAAATATAGGCCTTACCAGTGAGTTTGGATACAGCAAGTAGACTTTTCATGTATGAGTACTAGACATAGATACAACTAATACAGAGTTTGAATAGGTTGGCCTACTGCAAATAGGAATTCCATTAATGTGAACCAAAGATACCATTGAGTTTGGATACAGTAAGTATTCATTCCATTGAGGGAACCAGACGGACCATTGACTTTGGATACTTCAAATAGGCACTCCATTTATGTGAATCAAATTAACCATTGGCTTAGGATACTGCAAGTAGACAATTCATTTATGTGAACCAAATGTACCATTGAGTTTGGATACTGCAAGTAAACAATTCATTTACGGTAACCAAATGTACTATTGAGTTGGACACTGCAAGTAAACAGTTCATTTACGGTAACCAAATGTATTATTGAGTTGGACACTGCAAGTAAACAATTTTTTTACGTGAACCATTGACTTTAAAACCTGTAGACATTCAATTAATGTTAACCAGGCGTACCCTTGAGCATTGACTTTGGATACTGCAAATAGGCATTCTATTTATTCCAACCAAATATATCATTGACGATGGATACTGCAAGTATATATCTCATTTATGAGAAACAGATGTAGCATTGACTTTAGAAAAGTATTGGAATAATATGCTAGCTCCGCTTAATATTGCAAGCAGACAACTGCATTGTACACCTAGTAAAATTATTCTCTTGCTGCATAATTAATTCTTAAGTTGAACATGGCCACAATCACATTTAGAATTTATCATCTAGTTACAGCATTGTATTTTACTGTCTAGCAATTTTGCATACATATTCTGTCAGTAATTAGCTACATTTGTTGTGTTAGAACTTATGATAGTTATAAAAATAAAAATTGTCAAACTGTATCTTAACAGAATTCTCTGTAAACCTTAACGAGTATCAGCTGTTTACCACAACTCAATGTGAATTTAACATTACCAGTTCATTGTTGGGATTACCGGAGATTCATCGTACAAAGGTCTGGTGTTACTGCGGAGGATGAGTTGAGGTTTACAGATGAGAAGATTGCCACAAACTTCTCCAACTACTCTGCGTGGCATCTACGCAGTAATCTGCTGCCTCAGGTGTATCCAGACCCCAAGGGATTAAAACCAATCGAGGACCATCAACACCAACATGGTATGTGATGCTAGGGTAGAAATTAATGTGCTACTCACAGTGAGCTACTACTAACTGTGAAGATTATATTTTCTCATAATGTTTTAATAAGTACTAGGAGTCCAAAGATATAGTTTACAAAAAAGTGTTCATTTAGTTTGGGTTGGTTAAAAAGTTGTTAGACAGAAAACAGTAACTGACATCAGCACACTCTATCGGTGATTCACACAACTATGTGCACTCTCTTCTAAAACTGACTACAGGGTTGGAATATCTATTCCTATCATCAATATCTTTAAATGTTTTTTTTTTAATCCTGTTTTACCTACATTTAATTTATAACCTGTGACACTTTAAAACAAAATGTACAAAATAATTTTTTTCTCGAAAATAAAATGTCTGCAGGTTATGATAAAATTCCAATTAAGAAATGAAAAGAACATGACGTAAAAATGATTGCCAAGACTTTGACTGACCGCAGTTAAACAACCAAATATCTTTCCAAAATCCAATCTTTGAAGCAACTGTTAAGCCCTAAACTCCCTTTTTCACTTGAATATACGGCTTAGGCGAATTACTGTAAAAGCCAAATAAGTGTGGTGTATGTGAATAGCTTTATTACTTAACATTACCATGTAGTATTTTTATGTTTTTAGGAAAAAGCATAAAATCCATGTAGTATTTTTACATCTCTTGTTCTATTTCTAAGGCATTTAGCCTACTTTTTAGCATTTAGCATGTGTAAATAAATTTGGGTGTACAATATTTCTAATCAAACAGGTTTTTTTTCATTGAGTAGGCCTAAATATTTGCTTTTTAGAATAATAAGTAGGCCTACTCTATCTACCGTGCTAGGTTATAGTTTGAGTTAAGATTTATTTTCGGTAATCCAACGTTTATGTTAGCTCTTCTAGTCCCCAAAATGTGGGATTGAGAGTTAAATGTAGTTCAATTTATGATATGACATTTTGTAGAGATGGAGCTAGTAACCAATGCAGCCTTCACAGACCCATTGGACCAAAGTGCTTGGTTCTACCAACGTTGGCTCTTAGGCCGCCACGTCCCTCAGTTGAAGATCACCCATGTTATAGCGACCAAGGAGATAATGTGTGTAGCTTTTGATCAGAGCTTGAATCCTGCGTCTAGAAACGTTATGGTGAAAGCATTCGGCAATGAGGGTTGGCAAACAGTTGACGGAGAAGTATCCGCATTTGTCTGGGTGTGTAAAAGGGATTGCCTAATGTTATAGAAGAAGGAATGGATGCAAAACTTACTTAAGACAAGAGTTTTAGGTAGGCCTATGCCATTGCTAGTTTTTGTAACTTCCTTATACTACTTCCCTCTGCATAAGCCCCCTTGTAGGGTTAGATATAAAAATTTAATGTGTGGTAAACTTGTGTGCTGTTAACTATGTACTTTGTACTGTTTCACTATGTACCTGATACTGTATGCATTATTTCATGTAGCCTAACTTAATAATCTGACGAGGTCTATAACTCTATTATTGTTCAATTGACCAATTCAAGTATCTTGTACTATCCGTAAGATTTCTCTTGGGTAGGTTGGTGGTGTATCCATTCCTTATTCCTAAATGCATTTATAAGCCAATTGCTCTTTCCTTCAAAAACTTAAGTGTAAGTGATAGTTATGTTAGTTGAATATATAAAAAATAAAGGTAAAATGCCACCAAAAAAATGTCAGTACTGGTAAATTATACTTCATTCTACTTGAATATGCTGCTAAAGACATAGAAAATGTAAGGTCTGTTGTTGTACTGTAGGCGAGAATTAAGAAGTCCTCTGAGCCCTGGCCTATTCTAAAAGTGCAGGCGCTTGCTACTCGACGGCTAGGCGTGCCGGGCGGGTTACACATGCTCCACGCGGCAGTCAGGGCTCACATCCACTGCGTTAAAACCAAAAGAGCACCTGCAAACACCGCACGGCAACATACAAACATTACTGCATATCACTCTGACTCAGAGGACTTCTTAACTCTCACCGACAGTAGGAGTAGTAAGTAATTATTGTTGTAACAGTACCATTATTATTTATAACTCTAAATGCCTAATTCTAAGTTCAGGAACAAGAAATCATTTTTGGTTTGTGGTGTAGCACAAGGCAAGGACCTAAGTAATAAGAATTTTCTTTAGAAGAGTTTTATCTGAAAGAGAGTCCCGTATTGGCATAAAAACAAAAAACATTACTTTAAACACAAATTTAGAACAAATTTAGTCTCTATGACAAAGGCACGATGTTGCGGCAACCATTGATGATCCATAGTAACAATACTCCAAATGGCATCAAATAAACATTCATTTGCCGCAACAACAAACTCTCCAGCTGTTATAACAGCTGAGTAATAACATTTTTAAATTGACCCTGTTTTTTTGGACCACCCCGTACATGTTTTGGGTTATTTTTTTTACCAAGATAGACCTGCCAGATAAGCCTGCTATCCCAACAAAAATATGTATTTCAATTCAGTAAAGCGAATACATCATAACAACTGATATTTCAGAAAAGGGTGTTTTTAGAGGAGGCTTCAATGAGTGATCTGACATCACAACCGATAGTGTTGCACTTGGATGGAGTAGAGACCCAGGTGGTAACTCTACAAGCTGATAAGGACCAAGCTTGGTACAAGGAAAAGCCTGTGTACGAGGCCGGGTTTAGCCACGGCGTCACGGAAGTGTTGTGCGGCGTGCTCGAGTCCTGCGAAACACTTTTGCAGCTGGAACCTGATACAAAATGTAGGTGGTGTTTGGTGCATTGAAACATTATGTAAGTTAAACAGAGAAATCTTAACTTATCTCAGACATTAAATTAACTTAGTATAGCTTGCAATAAATAAAAAAATAAATTTAACAAGCTGAGTATTAATGCAAGGCACTTTGGTATTATCCAGAGGCCACCCTTATACAGTTGGCTGCTGCGGTTATGTAGGTTTGGTTTATCATAAATATGTTTGTAGGACTTTCCTCGTTTTGCTATGAATCAAACGACACCAGATAAATCATACTTTCGCCTGCAAAATTCCCTCCAAGTAGGAAAAGGTCAGGTCATTGACCGGAGCGCGTACATCACCTGTCACCACTTGTATTGATACCTGGTATCGATACTCATCTGGTATTGTTAGATTCATAACGAAATGAGGAAGGTCCTACCAACATATTTATGATAACCTAGCCTAACATAACCGCCGCAGCGCGCTGTGTACCTACTTGGCGGTGTACATGTGGCAGCTAGCGGCGGCGACACATTCAACTCAATCCTCGCCGACATCGCTGCCTTCTGGGAGGCAATATTTTTGGTCTCCGTTAAAAATCCCTCTAAAATAAGTGGCCTTCGGATAATACCAAAGTACTGCAAGGTGTAGAATGAATTGATGTAACTTGTTTATACCTGCAAAACAACCAGGATTTAACTGGTGACCTTTTGAAGCAGCATCCAGCCACTCCACAATATATAGGGTGTCTAACAGGAGGTTTAGATGTTTGATTTTATATTACTCGCCCATTTATGCACCATCAGCTTAGAAACTTAACACAGTTTATAAAGTAGGGTTTGAAAATGTTTTGTGAAAATTTCAGCATCCTATCATTTGTAGAATTTGCATCCTATAAAAATTACTTTCTTTTCTTAAATTATTGACGGTTTTGTTTATTGTGTAGCAGTTTTGGCACTTATTTTTGAACAGCTATCCAATGAAAGTAATTTTAATGGAAAGCGAAATAGGTTACATTTTGAATATATCACAACTATATATTCATTGAAAAAGGTAGATTACAGGAGGAAAACTTCTAGATATGTTCAAAAGAAATAAAATTGATAACTTTTAATGAAAATATTAAATAATTAGGAGTAAATTTCTCTGAAAACATAGTATTTGACTCTTGCAAAAGGTATACGTTTGTTGATAAACAATGTTGAAAAACTGACATGTTCTCCTTTTTTAAGGTCTCGAATCATAATATTTGGCCATCTTTAATATATCCCTTTCAAACCACACCAATTACGAAAATCACAATGAAACTCTTTGATGATGTTGTTAAAGTGGTAAGATCAACAATAAAGGAAATCTTTAGGTCTTAGGTCCAAATGATATGTCAAATTGTATGTTTTGTACAAGTACTAAAAACAAAGAGATTGGGTTATGTAAATAAATGTGGGAATCATCAATCCAACATATAAACATAATATGTTGTGTATTAAAACAAACGGGAAACCATTACTTACTTAATATTTGACAATTTGATGAAGAAATTAGGCTTGCCTGAAAAAATTAAATTTAAGTATCGAATTTATCGAAACAAAACCCAAGATACTGTGAGAAATCTTATGAGACTTAGCGTTTTGAAATTGGTATGAAATTCCATACAAACGGAATGGGGTGGTTATTTTAAAAGAATTTGATAAGATCAATAAGAAGCCTCACAGAAGCTGAGTTCAAACAATACTTTAAAATAGTTGGAGACATTATTCCCCTTAGAAGTCTTCATGGGAGGTCCAGGGACGGGAACCAGTGCAGGCATTGTCCTGTATCTGAGAAATTTGTTCTTGTAACTCTTGCCCACGTCCTTGGAAAGTGCCCATTTAGTAGTCTTATACGTAATACCCGCCACTATACGATCAGAAAAATCATAGCTGATCAATTCAGAAAGAAAAGTTACGAGGTCTATGAAGAGGTCATAGCTATAGAAGAAGAGGGCTCTGTGAGGCGAGTGACATTATTGTTATAGACAAGGGGAGAGGTTACGGTCTCATTATTGACCCAACAATTCGTCTCCAGACAAATGAAAATCAGCCAAAGGAAATCGATGAAGTAAACTTTAAAATATACAAGAAAACTATCCCCTATTATTTGGAAAAATATAAAAATTTGAAGTTTAGCCTATGGACTACTCATTGGTTTAAGAGGTATAATTCCTAAACAGGTCCAGCAGTTTAGCAAGAAATTCAAATTGGAAAATCAAGTGCTATATCTAATATCTTTGACAGCCATAAAATTGTCTATTAACTTAATAAGAAACCGCCTTTATAACAATCTTTATATTAATAGGCAAGCATGTTTGTTTAAAACCTTTTTTCTCAGCTCGTGTCCACCGCAGGGAAATTCTACGCATACTGTTGGTAAGATACTTTCCTGTAGATGTGCAGAATCCCTTCATAAATTAAAATAGGCTTGAAAATAAGCACAAAAACTTAATTTAAAGTTTAAAAATGAACATGGGCATTAGGGGTTGACCTGTTGGTGACGAAATAACAGCGAAATATAAACAGAAATCAAAACAAATGGAAGAAATTCCAATCACATGTTTTATTTACAGTGTGGGGTGAAAATAGTTGAAGTCTGTACATTACATATTTTTGGTCGAGTTTTTGACCATTGGACGACCTCTTGTAATCATAATTAGGTTAAACGAACTTGTAAAATTTTTAATGTCATATTATTCTTTGTTCTACAGCAGACTAAAATGTGTAGTAAGATGTCAATAAAAAAAAACTAATTTATATATACAGCTGTTGGTAAGCTGATATGTTGAAAGAATACTTTTCGAATCTACCTTATAAATTGTGTAAAAGTTCAACGCTCTCGGTGCAAAAATGAGCTAGTAATGTAAAATTAAGTGTATAAAAACCTCTTCGTGGGACACCCTATGTACTTATCCAGTAGCAGTAGAGTTTGCATATTATATTGGAAACACCTTTCTACAATCCAGTGTTTTTAGCAAGTGTAAGCCTCAAATTCCCTATGTATAGTATAAGTCAGTGTGGTGTATGTGGATAGCTTTATTACTTAACCTTACCACGTAGTATTTTTACATGTCATATTCTGTTTCTAGGGCCTTTGTTAACCTCAGTATTACTGATGCAAGCTGTAGATAGGAAAAGTTTCAAAGAACAAACATTGGAATACTTGGACAAACTAGTGAAAATAGACCGCCTTCGAGCTAACTATTATTTAGACCTGAGTAAGTATAGGAAGACAAAATACAAAGTAAATTTACCATATTCACTATTTAGGGTGTGTAAAGGATTTTGAGCTTGGCAATTTCAATTTCCCACTTCTTACACTATCAGTAATTACAAATAAAAGGGTACAAAGTCCATGGAGGGGGGGAAGTGATTTTTGTGATGAATTTTCACAAACCATCACTGTTAGGGAAGATGTTTGGCTAAAGAAGCATGCAGTCCCTCCAACACCCTTGGTTTGAGTCAGAGACTTATTCACTCGAACGTTTTCCTGAACACTCTTTTTGGTTTCTCTTTGTGTTATCTTGATTTCTTGTAGTCAATATCTACGTCTTTGTCCATTCTCCACTTAAACCTCTCTTCTATCGTTGAATCCAGTGGGAATAACCTAGCTATTTCTCAGCATCTTCCTGTGACACTATTGAAGTCCTTTATTAATCATAGACATATTTTCCTTTGGAGACTCATTAACTTGGCCTTCTTGAGTTTAAAAGGTTGTTTAATTAATAGCATTAAGGCATTCTCAAATCAACACGTTAACTACCAACAATAATTATATTTAGACTTATTACTATATTGCCAACTCTTTTTCTTAAAATTTTTCAGCAATAAATGAAGTAAAAGACTTGCTGCCTACTTGGTCTAAAACCAATTTCACAGAATTGTCTTTTTGTACTTTTTGTCTTTTTTACTTTTCTCGGTTTTATACATTATACATCTTATAGAGTGATGAGTGAAGGAGGGCGGCAGGCAGCCAAAAAGTTGAAAACAAATGACAACGTTTCGCAGTCATTAGTGCCTTGAAAAGCTAAATTTGGCATAAACTAAAGAGTTTATAAGAATATTAAGAGGAATGATTGTACTTAATTGATAAATACAATTATTCTGTAATTTATTTTTATGATGGCGGTTTTTTGAGTTAGAGCTGTTTTTACATATAAATCAGTAGTTAGCTTGTACGCTGCAACAGGCATCCTCGCCCCTTACTAAAATCATTTGTGAACAGAATGGTGTAATTTTTATCTCTGTAGCTGACATGTACACTTTGCTGTGTTTTTAAAATTTAAAACATATCCAATGTTGAAATTCATTGCCAGATGACTGAAGACTATGACCCTAATGCAACGAGTGAGCGTAAAGTGCAGAAATAGGCGAGGGAGTTTAAAAATGGCCGTGAAAATGTTAATTGCGGAAGGAATTGTATTTTTGGTGGGTACCCACTACCCAAACTTCTCACAGAAGACCACAGAGGAAAAAGTATTTCATGACCATTGACCATTTATACACTTCATAACCCATTTCCACACTTTACCCACATTCACGGCCTTAAGGATAAGGACCATAGCCTTCGGTTCTGGCGATGAATGTCAGCATTGGATATGTTTCTTGTGATGAAAAAATGTATAACTGACCTTATCTATCATGCGGCGGGAGATTCGATGGTTTAACACATTTTAAAATACAGCAATGCATACAAATGTCAGCTAGGGAGCTGCAAATTGTGCCGAACAAGCGAACTACGGTTTTATACACAAAAATGGCCCTTACTTAAAAACCTGCCCCCGTAGAATCCTAGCAACTTATTTGGAATAAAATATTTTTTCCCAAAAAAAAATGAATTATATTAAATTTACAATAGGCTACTAGACAGTATTCTCAAAAATTAATGGACCAATTTATTAACTTAAAAACTATTACCTTGTTTATTAAAAAAAAAAAACAAAAAAAACATCATTACTAAATAGTCAAAACATTGTAAAAATGTACGCCAGCCCAATCGGGTCCTAATAATGACAGCCAACTTTAGCGGTTTCTTGTGCCAAATTTAGAAGCCACATAAATTGCTTACAATGCTTTTAGAAGGCACGGTAAGATCTCAGGAGTTGCAGTTCACTTGGACACTGCTAGGTGTAAAGGAAAGACATTTAGTGGCAAATTACTGAAACCTTGCATTCCCAATCCTAGTTATGCCAACCCGATCGGCCTTAAATAAACCTTATTGTTTGTTAATTATAATTCCAAACTGTTGCTATGTTTCTCCAGAAAGCCGGTACCTGATGGAGTACCAACTGGAAGAATGGAACTTGACAGGAAGCTTCAGTGTTGCCAACCTGGGATTGACAGCTTTGTACCACTCACAATACCTATTGCTGGCACAAAAGGTTGACCTGACAGGCAATCTACTCAGCCGCTCACTGCCAAAACTCAGCAGTCTGCAATTTTGTCAGGTAGGCCTTGAAAATATCATGGCTAATTGAATTATTGGGGTTTTTTTCTTCCTCCCCCTATAAGTAGTAAAAAGAGAAGTTGGCCTATTGCACAAATTACTTCATGCCATAAAATCCATTGGGGCTCTGAAGCCCTGTGCTCTACCACTAGTCCAGCTTGGTTCCCACAAAAACGGCTTTATTGTTTTTGAATGAAATTAGAATGTTACTAGCTTACGTTGTGGCTTTGCTCTCGAATTTAAGATAAACCTTGGATATGTGACCACTTAAGTTAAACTGAGAGAATTTCTTCATTTACAACATTAACTGTCCTTCTACCAGGATCTTCGGAATTGCTCACTCTGAAACCACTAATATTTTTGGCCAGAAAACGATTCGCGTTGATCTCATTCCACATACGTTTAAATGCTTAAACCTAATTTTCAAGTAGTACTGTCAGATGCATGGTCGCCATTTCAAAGTAAAGCAATAAAGCATCTCCAATAACTTTATTTGAAAGTTATATAGTACCTATCTTAAAGTAACATTAAGTAGCATAAAAACCTTGAACGATATATTACTGTGGTTCTTATAACCCTCAAAGGCCCTAAACAGGCGGGTCTAGTGTCTATGATGTCTTCACCAAGCGGAATATACTTCACATAACAGTGACTTTTCTCACCTCTCCAGTAGAAGGAATTATTAAAACTTGATAATAATAATAGGTTAAATACCTTGTTTACGTCCTCAATCCAAGTCGTCTTTTATAATGACTATAGTTTCGGGGCCAACAGCCCCATTGTCAAATTTTCTGTCTTGTTAATTACTGTTGATAGCATTGGTCACCGTTGAAGTTCACATATACACATACACTGACACACAAAACATTTATATTTACATGTAACATTGAGAATTTATACTTTTGGCCGGCCTAAACAAAAGTGATTACATCGTTGTGCGGAACGGTACACTGACTGACTGATTCATGTTAGCCGATACCCTGGAGACGTTGACCTTGGCCTTGGGGGAGGGGGGTGATCAGCTGTTTGTCACTATTTCACCTATTCTATATCACCCAAGGCCAAGGTCAACGTCTCCAGGGTATCGGCTAACATGAATCAGTCAGTCAGTGTACCGGTCCGCACAACGATGTAATCACTTTTGTTTAGGCCGGCCAAAAGTATAAATTCTCAATGTTACATGTAAATATAAATGTTTCGTGTGTCAGTGTATGTGTATATGTGAACTTCAACGGTGACCAATGCTATCAACAGTAATTAACAAGACAGAAAATTTGACAATGGGGCTGTTGGCCCTGAAACTATAGTCATTATAAAAGACGACTTGGATTGAGGAAGTAAACAAGGTATTTAACCTATTATTATAATTATTATTCAATCCAGGAGGCAAACATGGATAAAACTTGATATCATGCATACATTTCACTACGAAAAAACATAAAAAGCTAACACTTTTTATTTCACATAATCCACCAAATACTTGAACTGGGATTGTAGAACAACATACTCATCTGAAATTGCATGATTGTGCCACTTTTATTAGCCTAGTGTTTGAAGTTATTGAACTTATCAAGCACTTCTGATCTTCTCTCTTGAACACCCATTGTAAATAATCATAAAGTAGTTAAAGAAGAAGGCAGATGACATCCTTTAAGATATTTGATGAAACTCGATAGCAAATAATCGTTTCTTTGACATTGACATTCTGAACACATTAAATAATATACTGTTATTTAGTTGCTGAGAAACTGATCTAAAAATATCAACAAATAGTGTACATATCTTGATTTTTTTTTGTGACATTGTCAAATTAGAATAAAATAAATACATAGTTGGTCATCTTAACCATGTTAAAAACTAGGTTAATAAATACTCTTGATAGTAAATTCATTCTAAAATAGACCATTTTTGCAGGAGCTGATTCTGGACAAGAACAACTTAAACAACCTCAAGGGGTTCCCATGTCTACCTAATCTGGTGACATTGTCGATTAAAATGAATCATATAAGTGCTTTAGAGGACATAGAACCTCACATTACATCATGCTGTGTCTTAACCAATGTGTTCATCGATGGAAACCCTCTGAGTGCCTCTTACGTGTTTAGCAATGGTGCTTTTAAAAGTAAATAGTAAACAAAGCAGGTATTTAAGTGTAGGATGTAAAAATGCTTAATCTTATGCTGTACATAAGTGATTGTCAAAACCAGTAATTTTGAATCTCGAAACCCAAAATGTGACTTTAAAAATCAAATCTTGAAACTCAAAACTCAAATCAGGAAACACTCTCTACTTGCTTGGTTATAGTTGATAGATTTTCAGACAAAATTAGACAGTGCACAGTTGCAAGATTCCTCACATGATTTCTTTGTTTTAATAGCTTCTCTCAGAATTGCTTTAAGTTTAGCTCAGGATAAAATAATATGAATTTGAATGGAAGTGTATCCGTATGCGGTATTTGACAATTGTATGTCATAATTTTTTTGTATTTATCATCAAATACGCTAAAGCAAAGAGATTCGAAAATCCAAGTGTTTTGTGAGCTTTTATATGATTTGTGATATTAAAAAGGACGCAAGAGTAGGACTAATGTCTGAATTTGATTTACCCAACCTGTATATTAATCTCTGTGCAAACCAAATCACTGTTAATTTTGGAAAATGCATGTACATTTTTTACACAATTGTAAAATAGGCCTACAAACAGTGAACAGTGGTTCTCTTTACAATCGTTCTTGGGAAAAGTTCTGGTACTGAAAACTGGCATTGAAATGTTGTTTTGGGTAATTTGATACCAACAAGCCTACTTTTTATGGTCCAACGATGACGGCACATCAGTGGTGTTTAAACCGAAGATCGACCCGTTTAAAAAACCAATTTCAATAGCATTCATGATTATCTGTTGCAATCACAACATAGTAAAAGATCTTCTGCTGAAAACAGTGCTTATCCACCACAATTATAACTTTTACTTGACATGACAATGTGAAAAGAGAACAGTAAGACATTGTTAATGAATGGATGCTTGACTGTAAGTTTTTGGTTGTGATAGAACGGTTCACACACTTTTTCCCGGTCATGAAAACTCAAGTACAGCACATTTTCTAGTCGCTCGTACATCATGGATGGTTTTAGATTTGATTGTAAAATGCAAAATGGAAATGACAACAATTTCTCATACATACTTTGATTACCAAGTACAAATGTTTGAATTGCAATCCCAAATATACCCATGAATTACAAAATTATAGGGCAAAGAATGAACACTGTTTGGATACATATTTGTAGGATAGAACCACATAGTCCAAGTAAAACTGGTATCTGCTATAATTTTTGTAAACACAATATTGATGTTCGCAGCAAAAAAGTCCCTGTGTTATGTCTGAAGGATGATCAGTTCAAATCAAATCCAGTACAATACATTTGTAAAAATGCATTTTATCTTTTGTTGTCCGAGTTTCTATGTCTTGTCAATAGGCAAAAAAGGCAATCATTAATCACCTATAAAAAACAAGTGATCTTTGCAACAAAACTTTGTATACTGAAGTATACACATATTATACACATCTATATTGGAAGAATTGAGCTGTTGGGCTGTTGAGCCACCTCCATCGCCCATAGTCGAGTTGATGTTTAAATGTTTACACTATAAAAAAAAAAACCCACTACAACTAACCTAATTACAAAAAGGGAATAAACAAGAGTTAATAGTTGGTAAAAAGAAATGAAATATTTAATTTGTTGCACATTCATAACATCTTTAAATATAAAACAACGTAACAATAAAAATATAAATCTGAATTCTTTGGTGAGTATTTTACAGTTGATAAGTAATGTACATCTAATATATAAAAGAGTGTTTAATATACATATCTAGAGGCCTCTTGGTTGAATAGATTTTATGAGCTAAGTATTCATAACATCAAAAAACAATTACTGCACTTGATTAACAAAGAAAATTTTCATTAGTGTTTTAACAATACTTACAATATTTCAAAGTAATGATACAAAGACAGGCATATCTGTTCATTTAATTCCAAACTAGTTATTTCAACACTGCTGAAAATACAATTTTAATTTTAATTAAAAGCCATATAAATATTTCAGACAGCTATATACAGAAAAATATTTTTAAAATCTCTTGAAGTGTACAAAACCTATTCAGTAAGATAAAGATTTTCAATGTGAGGGTTCCACACAAACATTTAACCATAAGTCAGTTTAAAAAAATTTGAAAAATGACTAACTAAATAGACACAAAATATTTCAAGCTTTGGAGAAAATTTATATTCAGTTTAAGCAGCTACAGTTGTAAAACTGACAGCAAACACATTTTTTATCTTGCCAACCCTTTTGCCTTCAGTAGTGGAGAGGACCACAGTTCAAAATATTCTCTATCTAGCTAAACGCATTTAAAATTTAATTAAATTCTGTAAGATATTACTCATAGTAACAACAAAGGCAATCATCAAAGACGGGGCAGATACTTAGTAACACAAAACTAACAAGATGTGACAAATTATTTAGACTTCAACATAACTTAAAATAGGGATGCAATATAGGTAATAAATCTAAAGACAGGCTATCCACTTTTCAACTGGTATACTTTGATGTGATTTGAGTAGATTGGGAATTGACCTTTATTTTGAGTAGAATCTTTGATTATTGATACAACTAGACATTCCATTCCCATGTTGAAGTTGTCACCAGTTTATTAATCGAAATTGTCATAGTTGATGTGAGCTACTGAAAGATAGTGCTAATGTAAATTACCAAATTTCTGTGGAATATACAAACATTTTAACAAGTCAAACCGATTGTCTTATTGTGAGTCATAGCAAATATCAAGACCCAACAAATATGTCAGCAACAAAAGATAAGGTAAAAGAAAATAGAATTTTAGATAGGTACTAGCACATTCTGTGACTGGCTCACACAACTATGTTCTTTTTTGATAAAAAATTAGCGACAGATGGTCCATAAAGATAGGATGTCTACTTCAGGATCCAATAGCATAGACTAACCAACACAAGTAGATGTTTCATCCCATTTTAAATTTTGAAGCTCGCTTTTCGTGTCTAGTTGATGTTCGGTGACACTGATCGCTAGTGTCGACAAAATTTAGTTTCTTGATTATTTTATGGTTAACCCAACATTAGAATCCTGAGCATCGACATTGTATACTCAAATAAACATTACACCTATATGTACCAGCAAGTTGGGTACCTGTTGTACATTCACGGAGAACATAAGGTGAATGAGTCTCTTACAGTGAGCAATGATAGTCATAAGAGTAGCCTATTACAAGATTATATATGTTAAAACAAAACGCATCTTACAACAACACACTCTCATCAGTGGCTCAATTGAATATGAGTAACGTAACTATTATTTCTACAGCTTTAATGTGGCAATGGAATGTCTACATAAATGTATAGGCAGCTGGTCTATTGTATCATCACATATTAGAACATTTGATCTAAAAATATCACATCAACCAACAAGTCTACTTTAAGATTACAAAACCAATTACCGGTTGCAATATAATCAGTCTATTTACAGTCTTTTTCAGCCACATATACACATCTCCAGCTTTTTAAAATAGTCTTCCAACGTTTTAAAATAAAGTAAATTAATTCAGAGGACTCCCTCAATTGGGTTCGTTTGGTTTAATTATACGACCATTAAGGTATGCGTGACTTTGTTCTAATCCATTTAAACAAACAAGTTACAGCTCGTTTATGGTGTTAGTTACCTACAGATTTTATTGGCGTTTCCCGCATAGTATAGTTTTGTATTACTGCACACTTTATGTGTGGTTTAAAACAAAACCATTCTTTGTTGTATTAGTTTGTAATGGTTCAGACTTTAGTTCGTAGAAACTAGAAAGATCTCCGAACAAGAGGGAGTCTATTGTATATTCAATTTAAATTTATCAACTTGAAACGTCTGTGTTAAAAAAATAAGTTTTAATCATGAATACATAATTTTATCAAGCGCTAAACAACTGTATTACTAAAAATCCTCATATCTTTAGGTACCTACCTTAAGTATGAATTGATGTATATCATGTCAATGCCTGACTAGTTTATAGTTTGATTTTATTTTCTACTCTTCCTTTTACATTTTCATTATTTATATTTACAAAACTATACATTATAATAGTTGTCGTACAAACTTGGGACTTGGGGAAAAAATCTCTACAAATTAGTATGCCTACAGTAAACCACCATTAAACCAATTCACTACATTGTATAAACTTCAAATCCTAACAGATATTTGACAGTAGTTTATGAACATTGCTTGCAGCTCTGGTTAGAAATGCGTTACTGTACACTACACAAAAACTGTACATATATTTCAGCACTTACGGTTTGTATTTTAAAATTAAGAATGCATCATATCAACGTTTTTCTCTAAAAGATGTTTTATTGTATACAAGGAGCACCCAAACAGTTACGGAATATAACTGTATTTCTCTATAAAAGGGTCGTTTCATTTAGTCTAAACTTTAATTGATCCAGACAACTTAGAATCTCTATTAATCAAGATAAATAAGGGACTTGCTGCATTTACTCCAATATAAGTACTCGTAGTAATAAAATTGAAATATATTGACTTGTTCATTCCTTGTTGCAAGCCTTAACAAAGTTATACCGTAATTTAGATCTTAGAATTTACTAAGTATACATTTAATCAAATTCCATGTATAGTAGCCTATGTAAAAGCTAAAATAAAAAAAACACTTCTGTAATTTTTAATGGTCCCAAGTTTGTAAGACTATTTTACAGGATATTAGAGCATACTAAATGTATGGTTTTTTTATTAACTAGTGAATAAGAAACTTTAAAGCTGAATAAATCTAACATTAGTTTACAAATTTACATATGTTAACAATAAAATGTACAACCTATACAGGCTTTATAAGCTGGAAGCATTTTATTCTTAGTATTATAAATAAACATATTGCACGTACCCTGTCCTGTTATCCCCTATTAAAGTATTAAGTACACTTAGACCTTAACTACCTACGTAAATAGTTGTAAATTTAGTCAAACTAAAACAAAAACTATTGGTATAATATTTACATTTTCTTAACAGAAATACAATTAATACTGAATTTAAAAAAAAGCTTACCCTTGCCTCGAATAAAACTGTTTTCTCCACAACCGTTCAGACTATTGGAGGAAACAAAATAACTTTATTTTGGGAACTAATGGACAACTGATAAAAATAGATTTGCCTATCCAGTTTCTTTCAATAATGATGGTAGACCTATGGGTCTAGTTGTAAATCTATCAAAATAGACCTATATTTTGAATATTTAAAATAGCTGTGTCTAAAACACTTCACTTACATAACTATTCACAATGTCCTATAAAAAAAAACTATGTTTTACAAATTACAACCAAAGTTTAAGTGATTAGGAATTATGAAGAAATTGCCAAATAAAGAAAAAACATTCCTAAAATGTGTATAAAATAAAACGATATGGTACACTGGAATGTTAAGAATTGAGCCAATAAGATCAATAGATTGACAATACATTTTTGTAAACATGTTAGTGTCATTAAACATCACCTCAAAAACAACCAATACTGATGAAAAAAAAAGATTTACTAAGTCAATGTTTATAGAAAACTTTCAGAGATATTAAAGCATTTATTATGATTAAAGGCCATGTAATTACTAGAAAACGTTCATACAACACTGACAAAGGGAATGCATTGAACAACAATAAGAAGTATTGATGGTATGGTGATGGTGAATGAAATTGTCGGTCTTAGGTGATTTTGCATGATGTGGAAATATCAAACAAAAATCACTCTCCAACTCTCTATTTACAAACACAGTAGCAAGTTCAGGAGAACACACCAAGGCAATTGTCTGATATCACAGAAAACATACTACTATAACCCAGAATGCCAACCGCATGGTAAAAAGCATTAAGCGTTTTGAGAGAGCTTTGCCTGTCAATTCGTAGGCAGCGCCACCAGCGTTGCTATGCTGAGTGCATGGCAACACTGGTGGCGCTGCCTATGGATTGACAGGCAAAGCTCTCTCAAAACGCTTAATGCTTTTTACCATGCGGTTGGCATTCTGGGTTATAGTAGTATGTTTTCTGTGCTGATATCCATTGAAGACCACACCATCACTAAAAAATGGATGATGGGAAAATAGTCTTATCTGCTTACCATACTCTTTCCAAGTCACATCTCCAATGAACTGTCAACAATGCTTTCCTTATACAAATTAATTCAAACTACATTTGATATTGTAACTTTAAGATGTGATAAGTAGGTTGAGTCAAGCCCCCACTAGAAAAACAGGCCATTTTGCAGAATCCGTAGCAACTTTAGTATAACTATCCACCACTGTGACATTGTGTTGCGCTGCAGCATAAGCATGGCCTGTTTTTCTAGTGGGGCCTTGGTTGAGTCTCGAAGCAACAAAGTAATCAAATTATATGCAAATAATAGAAATTTTCTGGAGAAAAATAATGAAAAACATTCTGTATGTTAGGTAAAATGCACATTATTGAAAGAATAGTTGCACAAACACCCCAATTATCGTCACTCGTGTTAAATAAAATTCTCAATTGTCTATTTTACGTAATAATAAATAATGTCAAGGCGTGTTTGTGTCTTAATTTCAAGAATGTTCAGTTACAAAGTTAGACATATAATAGAATCTATTGATCATTAATTTATGACAGTTTTCATGCACAAGCCAATATTCTAATTTTAGCATCACTACCCATAAAAGATTCTAGGCATTGCCTTGAATCGGCTTTACCCTAAACACGTGGAATTTGAAAAGTATTCCCTGTTTACCTTACAGTTTTACAAGATCTATTAGCCAACTCAAATGTAATATTCAGTCTTTTTATGGCCTATAAGAAAGCACAGCCTAAGATAAGGAAAAGAACAGTTACAGGAAAAATAGCGTAAACAGCTGTTCTTGGATGGCATGTTGAAATAAGGTGAGTTATATCATCAGATTCATGTTCTATTCCGTCTCTTGTCGGGACTTCCACCACGACCATATCATCAGAGAACATACCGATTGGAAATCTGCACTCAGTGACGTTAATACATCCCTTAGAATAGTTGACATATTGATAAGTAGGTTTGTAAATATCGAATATGGCATGTATAGAGTTGTCTCTGAAATCATTATCACTGTAAAATATGTAATAGTAGTACCCGTTCTTGACGACTTGATGGGTGGTTTGTAGATGGGAATGGTTGTTTTCCAAGTAGTTGAAGCTTGTGCAGAGTTCTGACGGTGAGAACTCTTTATGCAACAGAATCCTTCCGTCATGGCAAGTGAGCAGGTTCTGTTCAAAACTCGAGATTGACGAGTCGTTTTCTTTCTTAGTGAAGTTGATGGCATCACCTCCATGGGCAATACCTCCATCCAGCTTAATCTTAGGTACGGCCTCCGCTCTTCTTTTCCTCCTCAAATAACTCTCTCGATCATTATAATTTAATAGATTTTCCAAGGACCTTTTTCGGATTTTTGTGTCATCCTCATACACGTCAGCATCAAGTTCATTGTGTTTTCTCCTAGCCTTTTGATGTCTCTGTTTCCTAATTTTCGCAATAGGCTCACCTGTTGTACCTAGACGTCCTGTCTCAAACTCGTCTTCCACTTCTCCCCCGTGGTTTTCACTCTCTTCGTTTTTTTGTCCTTTGAATGGTCTGTACTCTGTCTTGTAAGCCGAGGAGTCGGAGTGTATAATCTCTTGAGCAGCTCCTTCATAGGTCACCACAACCTGAATAAATATTTGTGTTTATCTTCTAATCATGTACAGGTTTTTACATTAAATATTTTCACTAAGACCCAAGGCATTGTTAGCTAGATATTTTAGGGCTGTATTGACGTTACTGAACCGATATAAATTGGTATGTGTTGAAATCTAGTTCTATTAAACATACAAAACATAGTGAAATCAATAATAAGCTCCTGAGAAAATAGTTTTCCTGCCAAACATTTTTTTCTAGCTGTTTTTCCGGGTAATAGATCCATGAGGTTCAGAAATCTATAATGAATATCAAAATGAAAATAATTGTTTTCATATTGTTTGTTCAAAGGAAAACTGAGATGAAGCTTGATTGTGCCTATTTTGTATCAAATCTTTTGCTGGCGTAGGCCTACTTATATGCCAAGTATTATCAATTTAGAAATATATAAACTTCTTGAGGTTTATACCTATGTTTCAAAAATAAGTTAGTATAGCTAATAATAATAAAAAAAACACATTTCATCAATAATTACCAAACACAAGCCATCCAAGCTATACGTTTGAGGTAGGCAAAATGTTTTTGACTAGTTAAGTGATAAGCCAGAAAAAAAGGTTGGAAAACACTGCTCTTGGCCTCGTCAGTAAACCTACGCAAGATGAGCTTTACCTGTCCCCTTCCCTGGGCCATATGAGGAGTCTGAGCCCCAGGTTTGATTGGACCACAAGTGTGCAGGATCTTGTCACCACTCACTACCAGGATGTGGGCCCCATCGTACCTGTTCAACAAAATTAACTTTAAACTAAATGTAACCATACAAATGTAATTCTTTACTAGGTAAGACAACTCCCAGCAGTCTCTGTATTTCTCGGCAAATCCGCAAACTACAGAACTCAGTGACTTTTGCCATTTAAACTTAGCACTACTTGCGTACATTGAGATTGGATACAGTGAATGTTTTGAATAAAAAACAAGTACCGGTAGGCCTAATTTGTTTTTTTAGGATTTTTGTGAGCAAGATTTGTAACATAAAGCACAATGACCTAGGTTATAAGGATTTTTCGTGAGGCTAGCAGGCTTACCTGAATGGGAAAGAGTCCAAACTGGCCCAAGTAACACAAAATTAGACTTGTAAAAAACTCTACCTTTAACTCATACTTTCCTTGGTTGAAAATGTTACCAGTGACAGTGACCTATTTTAATGTTTTGTGTTTCTGGGGCCAGTTAAAAACCAATCCACTTATTGTTGTATACAGTTATAGTAATGTTCCAGTCAAGTTGTCTTGTATATTTGTACTAATTTTAAATGCCTTTGTTTCTACCAGTCTTTCACTAATTACATCAAATGCATGACCATATGTAAATTGTCATTGTGCATTCATCCATTAAAAATCACTCCTCATAAAAAATGTGCTTTTTAATCAATTTTATTTAAACTACACAACAATACTTCAATATTTTTTTAACTCGGACAAGAGTTTGGTTTTAACTTTTTTTTATAAGAGGCAGTCTCCCTTACTCCAAGAACAAACGGGGATAAGAGACAGAAGAGTGTTTTAAATTAACAGGAACTCAGTAGCTATGGGCTGTCACCTTCACATCACCCTCCAGTCTGTAGTATGATCTAAACTTTTAGTCATCATTCATTAGATAATGGAACTCGAAAAATTCATTTCTTTTTCGATTAATTTGGATGGATCCATTTATATCTTTGACATGCTGAATACTACAGCAACATTTTGTCGTCACTATCACTGCTATCACTCTCCATCAGTGGCATAGGCCTAGTAAATGCAGAATCACACCATGGTATTGAATTGGATGTCATTCCAAGATCTACTATGGGCTTGATCTGTGAGCAGTTAGAGTGTGATGAAATAGCGACAACAGCTCGCCTGCAATTTAGCCAGATGTAGCAAGCAGTGTGTGCAGTGCGTGGACAAAGTGTTAATACACTCAAGATGTAAAATACGTCTAGCGACACCGGTGCGAACAGACCTTAACAGTTACCTTGCACAAACAGAGAGGTTGACAGTTGATCCACTAGGAAGGTAGAAACCCCAATACTCCAATGTGTCGTCTGGTAATGTCATACTTTTTTTTAATTGAAGATGTTTTCGATTAGTTGTTGATATTTCGGGCACTCCTGACATTTGAAAGGCACTGAATGTTGAATTCATCCTCAGGGAATGCTCCTAAAAAGACAAGAAATTCATTGAGTATGAACGGTAGCCTACATTGTTAATTTATGTAGAGTGGACTTAGTCAAGTTTCAAGGTTCACATGAGATACAGTGTGATCAACTCAAGGAGGCCACCATTTTGGGTTATCAGAAATGGTAAGAATTAGAGAAAACTTTAAATGGGGGACATTCCTTTATTTTTTTGTGGTGGTCAAAAATATGAATAGGCCTAAGGTTTTCAAAATTCAGCCACCATTTTCCATTATGGCGACCAACTTTGAAATTTGTTATAGAACACCCTAGATATTTTATCACATTTTCTAATAGAAAATGCAATTGAAATATTTTTGTATTCTTGGCATTTTTCCTAGAGCCTAAAACTACTCGTTTAGGAGTTAAAGTTACATTTAAGACCATTTGATAGACTAGGTGGTAATTATTCTGCATAGATGCCTCCAAACGAATTTTTAATTTTGATATCTTACTTTATAGTTTTTTACCTCCTGAATCCAAATATACCATTATTTTTAACAGCTGATGAATATTTCTCAAGATATCGCCGTAATAATATACAACATTACAATAAAGAAGGTAGGATGGATGACATTTACAAGTGGAATGAACTATTAGTCCAGGACCTGACTAGGGTTCTGTGTGCATGTCGTGTATAGAGAACTTTGCTTTTGCATTTCAATATAGGTGTCTTAGGAAGTGTTTTCCACTCGGGTGTCAAGTTCGCACCTGGTACGTTTTCGAGCTATGACGTCATCAAAATGGCGGCCATTGATTTTTTTAAATCGTATATTTCGCAAACTATTTGTCGGATCGGAATGAACTTTTTTTTGTTTGAAAGATAATTTTAAATGCTACCTGTTTTAAATTTACACATTTGTTGTATGTTTAGTACATTCTTTGTAATTTTGCAAAAACCTGTATTTTTAAATATTTTTGTGTTATTTTTGTTTGTAACGGTTTATTGATACAATTTATCAAAAATCACCAATGAAAAAAGTTGTAGAACGTTTAAAAATCTTTACAAAAATACCAAATTCGATATGTTTTACTCAAAAGATTACGTCAAGAAACTAGATAAATCTCATAAAAACACCAATTTTGGCGCAAAAACGCCTATTAGTCCGGCATCTAGGGCAATTCGCAAGTCTTATAAAGACAGTTTTACCATTCAATGTTGATGTATGTGTCTAAATAAGTGTTTTCAACTCGGGTGTCACGTCTGCACCCACTGCAGTTTCCGGTTATGACGTCATTAAAATGGCGGAAAGGGCTATATTAAAAATAGCTATATTTTACATACCATGTATCGGATCGGAATGAAAATTTTTTTGTTTGAAAGATAAGTTTACATGCTATCTTTCTTACATTTACACTTTTGTTGTATGTTTAGTACATTTTTCGTAATTTTGCAAAAACCTATATTTTTAAATATTTTTGTGTTATTTTTGTCGATAACGTTTTATTGATGCAATATATCAGAAATAACTTAAGGACAAAGTTGTAGCACGTTAAAAGGGCTTTACAAAAATACCAAATTTGATATGCTTTACTCAAAGGATCACGTCAAGAAACTAGAAAATCGTACAAAACAACCTAATTTGGCGCAAAAACGCATATAAATCCGACATCGATGGCTGTGTTCGAGTCATATATAGACAGTTTTACCATTCAATGTTGATGTATGTGTCTAAAGAAGTGTTTTTAACTCTGGTGTCACGTCTGGACCCACTGCAGTTTCCGGTTATGATGTCTTTAAAATTGCTAGTTACGATTTCACCAACTATTTTACTTAAAATAAGAGCATTACCTTATTTTATGCAAATAAAAGCACAACAAATCAATGTAATTAGTCCATAATAATGTTCCACTATATAAATACCCCCGGTGCAGCAATCCTGTCGACTAAGCGAATTTCCATTTGCCTGGATTGATTTTCAATTAATCTATTAAATTAACATTGTTTAAGAATACCTAGGTTCGCTGCTAATAAAGTGGATTTTTTATTAAAATATTAATAGCTTAGTACTGGATAAATAAATCTGCCAAGTTTGATCAAAATATATCCATAAACAAGCCAACTACTACAGTTACAATATTGTCCATAAGAATAACATTGGAGTTTTAAATTAAAAATGTTTTTATTTTCTCAGTACCGGTAACCAATAACCGTTCAAAAACACTTTTACCGTTCAAAAAACATAGGTACTCTTAAACAATGTTAATTTAATAGATTAATTGAAAATCAATCCAGGCACTTAAAAACACTTCTTTAGACACATACATCAACATTGAATGGTAAAACTATCTATATATGACTCGTACACATCCATCGATGTCGGATTTATATTGGTTTTTGCGCCAAATTAGGTTGTTTTGTACGATTTTCTAGTTTCTTGTCGTGATCCTTTGAGTAAAGCATATCGAATTTGGTATTTTTGTAAAGCTCGTTTAACGTGCTACAACTTTGTCTTTAAGTTATTTCTGATATATTGTATCAATAAAACGTTATCGACAAAAATAATACAAAAATATTTAAAAATATAGGTTTTTGCAAAATTACGAAAAATGTACTAAACATACAACAAAAGTGTAAATGTAAGTAAGATAGCATGTAAACTTATCTTTCAAACAAAAAAATTTTCATTCCGATCCGATACATGGTATATAAAATATAGCTATTTTTAATATAGCCCTTTCCACCATTTTAATGACGTCATAACCGGAAACTGCAGTGGGTGCAGATGTGACACCCGAGTTGAAAACACTTATTTAGACACATACATCAACATTGAATGGTAAAACTGTCTTTATAAGACTTGCGAATTGCCCTAGATGCCGGACTAATAGGCGTTTTTGCGCCAAAATTGGTGTTTTTATGAGATTTATCTAGTTTCTTGACGTAATCTTTTGAGTAAAACATATCGAATTTGGTATTTTTGTAAAGATTTTTAAACGTTCTACAACTTTTTTCATTGGTGGTTTTTGATAAATTGTATCAATAAAACGTTACAAACAAAAATAACACAAAAATATTTAAAAATACAGGTTTTTGCAAAATTACGAAGAATGTACTAAACATACAACAAATGTGTAAATTTAAAACAGGTAGCATTTAAAATTATCTTTCAAACAAAAAAAAGTTCATTCCGATCCGACAAATAGTTTGCGAAATATACGATTTAAAAAAATCAATGGCCGCCATTTTGATGACGTCATAGCTCGAAAACGTACCAGGTGCGAACTTGACACCCGAGTGGAAAACACTTCCTAAGACACCTATATTGAAATGCAAAAGCAAAATTCTCTATACACGACATGCACACAGAACCCTAGTCAGGTCCTGGACTATATGGGCTAAGTAAGAAAACAGCTGATTGTTTTCCATCATAGTCAAGCAAATGGAAGTGACAACTTTATTAGCTAACTCTGATTCTGTAATATGAAAATCACCTTATTAAGTTATACTTTTTCCTTTCTAAGACCAATAAGTTAACACATTTAGGCTAATAAAATGTATTATTGTTACCAGTATTTTATTCTTATTAATGATTTATTGATTTATATTTCGCCGTTTGGAAATTACATAATAAAATGGTGCTATTCTAACAAACTAACTATTCTAACAAACTCTAGAAAGTAAGCAAACTCCTTTTGATGTCAGAAAAGGCATGTCAGGGTGGTAGGTCGTGCTTTATGTGAATTGGTGACTGCATTAAGTCCTTTGAAGGTAGGTTAGATTAGGTAAGTTCAAGTTTAGGTTAGGTCTATAGTGTATCGAGTTGTTAGTTTATGTCGCCTGCAGACTGTTTTTGTAAAATTAAAATCCTGAGAAAAACACTTCAAATTAATTTTTCAAAAATGCTTGCATATGAGAAAAAATGTTTTTGGTGTATGAGTATGAGTATTTTTGTTTTGAGTTCTAGCTGTAGTGAAGTAAAATTACGTCACTTGGCATCTAATGCCGATGACAGAATCAATGAGTTAATAAAGTTCAAAAGTTTTTACTTCCAGTTGCTTGTCGTGTGGTTGAAAACAGTCAGCTGTAGGCTTAGTTAATCCACAGTTCATTCCACAAGTGAATGTTATCCATCCTACCTTGTTTATTGTAATGTTGTATATTTTTACGGTGATATCTTGAGAAATATTTATCAGCGGTGAAAAATAATGGTATATTTGGATTCACGAGGTAAAAAACTATAAAGTAAGATATCAAAATTAAAAATTTGTTTGGAGGCACCTTTACGGAATAAATACCGACTAGGCAAAAAAACTTGATACCTGATGGTTTTATACAAAACGGTCATTCACTTGGGGTGGTCATGCACTGATGCACTCACCCTTAAGTTAAACTTCCAACAAAAGTCAAATATGAGGTTTATCTTTAAGAAAGTAAATATTCGTCAACAATAACTGTGCAACAGATTATCCAAGTGTATTTTCTGAGTTGCCAACTTGTTTACACAACCACACAACTTTGTTTAGCTATTACACCCTAAGGCTTAGTATTTTGTGTTTGTGGCTGAAAATCTGGAGTAAATAAAAAAAATATTGTGGGAACATAAAAATGAGTGTGACAAAGTAAATTAAGAGAGCAAGAAACAGCTATTATGATGATTTGCATGCTGTCAGTTCATACATAAATTTAAAAAATGTAGCAGTGACTATTTATCTTATGGTACTTTACCTGACAAAAGATAGTTGATATCCCATTACCCATTTCCACAACATCTGATTCCGCAACTGCATATATAACATCGACATACACACTGTGCCGGAGGTAGAGAGGAATAATCAGCAAGATTGTAGGGAGTACTGCTGTCATAAAGCAGAAAGCAATCACACGGCGAGCCCCGTGCATTTTGCCTGAACCTAAAACAAAAATTAAACAATAAGTTAACTTACAACCAAAACCAACATACCTAACTTAGCCTAGTAGGCTTACCAATTTTCCTTCTACAACCTATTTATAAATCTACAGGCCTAAGTCATCTATACATTTACTGCAAAGAACATCTGAAAGCTAACTTATTTTATTCCTGTCATTTTAAGCAGCCTGAGATTCAAGCAGAACAACTTGAACTGGCTTTAGGTTTATCAGTGTTGTTAGTGTCTATAACTTAGGTGCCTATCTGACCAAAGCGGTATATTCATTGAGTGACATTAGATTGAGGTCTAGTTGTTTGTTTTAGTTTTTTATTCTTTTATTACAATTTGGAGTTTTGCTTGATTTTGAGCAACGGGTTATCTAGTTAAGTTATAAGCCAAACCAAACTGAACAATGCTAACCAATACAACCACGCAAAACAGTGTAGGCCTAAACGATTCTTCTTAAGACCCTAACTTATGGCTTATAATGTTCATAGCTATATCGTGTGAAAACTAATATCCGATAATATATCAAACTAACATTATGTTAAAGTCAATAACCTACTTTTGAACAAATAAGATTTCATACTTTAATTAAGTTACGTTACCTACATTGGTTTGATGAAGAGTGGATTTTATTTTATGTAGGCTAGCAAATTAGTCTAATACCCTACACAAAATATTATAAAAAGAACGCTTCAGAGTTTTGTGGTATGTAAAAGAATTACAAACTTATTTATTTACTATCACACCTACGCATAACCAATAAAATCTTAAATTATTCTCAAAACAGCAGGCACTAGGCAGGCAGAACATATGGTTGATAAGAAACATCCAAACAAAACCAAACTTTTTCTGGTTATAGGCAGACGACGAGACGAGACAAGCAGACAAGGTTCTTTGTCATTTTCTGTTTTGACGTCATAGCAGAAGGCTGTAAACATGCAGCTAGAAAACGTCAGTCCCAAGCATTGATTATAGATCAATAAGTATTAATCCTATATATTAATAGGCAAGCATGTTTCTTGAAAACCCTTTTCTCTCCACTCGAGTGCTTCGCAGGGAAAATCTAAGCATACTGTTAGAAAGATATTTGACTGTAGATGTACAAATATCCACGTGGAGAATCTCTCTACAAATTAGGCTCAATAAACAGAAAATCAAAAGAAATGGAATAAATTCCATATTATATTTACAGCGTGGGGTGAAAATAGAGACACAATACACATTTTTTGGGTGACCTCTAGTATCAATAAAAAATCATACTACCCTATCAAATTTTTAGCCTGTGTGTGATTTTTACCATAAATAAAAATACTGAGGACTGAGGAGTATGTTTTATCTATGTTTTTTCGTCACCTAATATAACCGTATTTTTCAAATATGTTTTTTTTTTATCAGAATTTATTTTACAATCTGTTCAAACTTCAAATATGAGAACAATAAGTAAAACATATATCAAACAATGTCAGGAAGCAAGCACCTGTTCATCAACAAGTCTTGCCAAAAATTGGATCAGTCATTTAAACATTTACAGAAATCTGTAGCTTAGGTCCAGCACATGCACAACACTTTTTAACCTGGTAATGCACTGACTATTGTCCAGCAGATTAACAGCAAGACTGCTCGGATGATATTCTAATTTTTCTTGATAATTTTTGCTAAGGTCTGTAATTTCTTCTTTCACTGATTTAATTTTGAAGTCATTCCTAATTGTAGTGTTGGATACGAACCAGGGTGCGCCAATAATTCTTCACAGTGCCTTAGCCTGAAATCGTTCAAGAATTTCGATGTTGGATTTGCTCGAGGTCCCCCAAAGTTGAATTCCGTATGTCCAAATTGGTTTGATCATAACTTTATACAGTAAAATTTTGTTAGCCAATGATAATTTTGAATTCGTACCTATAGTTCGGCCGCTTAGAAAACGACCTGCGCGCTAATGCTAAACCAATGCTGGAGGAGGTCGTTTTCTAAGCGGCCGACCTATAGTAGCCAATTGAGTTTACGAAGTTTTAATTCCATTTGCTGTCTCTTGCACCAGATATGAGATTTCCAATTTAATTTTTTGTCAAGAGTTAGACCTAAATATTTTACACTGTCTGCCTCCGTTAAGGCTACATTACCGGTTACTGGAGGATTGTACCGTACCCTGTTCTCAGAGTAAAAACAATATGTTTGGACTTGTTTTCGTTGACTTTTATCCTCCACTTTTTAAGCCAATACTGGAGTTCAGTCAAGGCAGCTTGTAGATTTATGTAAGCGACTTGAGGGTCCACATGACTCGACAACAGTGCAGTGTCATCAGCAAACGTAGCAACTGTGACGTTGGGGACCATAGGGATGTCTGCTGTATATATCAAATATAGCAAGGGACCAAGAACACTCCCCTGAGGTACTCCAGACTTTATCGGCTTCAGATCGGATAACGAATTTTCGAATTTTATTTGAAAAGATCGATTGGTCAGATATGATTTTAGAAGGTTGTACAAAGAGTGAGGGAGAGACGTTTTGAGTTTAAACAGAAGTCCGTCATGCCACACCTTTTCAAACGCCTGTTGGACATCCAAAAATGCAGCAGAACAGTACTGTTTTTTCTCAAATGTGTTTTTTATAATATCTATAATAATAATAATATATTTTTATTTCAAATATGTAAATTTGTTTTAGGGGCTTCTCATATTTTCTAATATTTGTTGATAAAACAACCACCCAGTCAGCATAAAAATTGTTGAAAAGCCAAAAAAATTGTTGTACAACAATTTTAAAAGAGTTTGCAACAATTTCAAAATAAGTTTGGATATAAAACAATTTTAATATAAGTTTTAAACAATTTCAAAATTGTTTTAATATAGATGGTTAGTAACTATATTAAAATTGTTTTGATATGAGTGTGCAACAATTTTAAAATTGTTTTAAAACAATTTTAATACTATTTCGAAAACACATATCAAAATTGTTTTGATATAAGTTTGCAACAGTTTTAAAATTGTTTAGAAACAATTTTAATACTATTTCGAAAACACATATCAAAATTGTTTTGATATAAGTTTGCAACAGTTTTAAAATAGTTTAGAACAATTTTAATAATGTTTCGAAAACACGTATCACAATTGTATTGATATAAGTTTACAACAATCAAAAAATTGTTTTAAACCAATTTAAATGCAACTTCTATAAATCATTAAAATAATAATTAATGTTATAAAACCAATATGTTCTGGATATTATATTTATGAAAGCGGTTTAATTTTAGTAATATAAGTTACAAAAATTACAATGGCCATCCATAATCTTGAAATGGTCTGTTTTGTAAAAAGATTTATAATGATTTTCATGTTTTTTCGCCCAAATTTTAAATCTTTCGCGCATTTTTTCTATTTTTCCTTATGGGACACTTATACTTGTAGGATAATAGTCAGTGTGTCGTGCTGTGTGTATGTGGCCAATGCGTCAGCAACGACAGCTCCCCGCGATTTTGATTAGAGTACAGTACGATAGTGGTAAAATCAAGTGAAAGAGTCATGGAGGAGGGGCAGACTGCCAAACTCAAGTTAGACCTAGACCATCTTGCGGGACCTGTATAAGTTTAACGGTTAATAACAACAGGTTAACAGTCGTGAAAATAAATTATTTATTATTTGTAATTGTATAAGTATACTGGATGAGTTTTAACATTCTTACAAGTATCATCTACTCTAGACTATACCAGAGTTTCGCAGTTCACTGACTACAGCAGTCTCCAGTCTGTTGATTTGATCTTGATCACGGGCTGACGGGCATCACGGCATTTTGTTTATGTTTGAAAAGTTATTAGTTATTAGGTGCATTAAGTTTACTGTTTTTATCCTACATAGCTTCTTAAGCAGCAAACAAGGTGAGTTATAACTTACTTAGGCCTTTTCAGTCAGTGGTGATTCAGTTATTCTATACTAACATATAGGCCTAACCTAAAATGAAATAGAGGTACTCCAATAGTTCCTGGTCTAAGTTAACCAATAACTTTGATAGGTATTTGGTAGGTAACATGATTATGGCCCATCTCTAGAATTGGCCTAGCCTATGTGAGCAAACTATAATTAATTTCCTTTTGTTTCTCATAAATATAACAGGCTATGTTACTGAAACTGTAAGTTACCGTTGGGTTTTTAGTAAATGGTCGTTGCTAAATGATACAGTTGGATTTACAGTAACCAAAACTAAAATAACTTAGACCTAACTTACACAAGGCATCTAACATTAGGCCTAAGTTTATAAACTCATAATTTAATTGAATTACTCACTTAGGTGGCGTCCCCAACTCAAATAGAAAATGACATTGTAGGGCCTGTCGCCTAATGCGGTAACTGCTTAAAAGTAATATGACTAGGTATTTAGGCTTAGGCCTAGCTAAGTTTCATCAGCTAGGGATTGATTTAAGTTAAGTTAGCCTATTTTTAAACTTGTTGTGTCAAGGGCTGCAGGGGGTTTTCAACTCTATTAAGTTAAGTTTACAAATATGTTAACTTACTAGACCTTGAAACTTGGTTAACTCATAATTTAGCCCTCCGAGTGTTAAGCATCGCATAATCGATGCACAACACATCCGCCGTGGTGTTATGCGTCGCTTTTGCGACACACAAACATCGTTTATGGCGAAGGCTCTGGGACTGACTTAATCAATAATCAGATTGAACTGGATCAAGATTGGTATCGTTTTCGGCAGATTCTAAGCTTTCTCCTGATGTCTGTTTCTAGACGCTTTTCATTTTAGTTCCAAAAATATTTTAGCAGACAGCTGACGTGCGTATTTGTAAACAACTTGGTTAACCACCGATGACTGATGTGTTTCATTAAACGTTTCCATTTTTTTAGTGTTTAAAAATAAAAAGTAGTGATATACGTGGTCCATTATAAGAAGATTTAAGTGATTTTGAAGGACTGGTTGATGATCCTGAAGAAGTAGGTAGTGATATTGATGTAAATTATCGGCCAGATTCCTAGCTATGGTTAGGCTATGCATTCATAGCTAACACTTGATGTACGAAATCTGTTTTTCACCCATAACTTATTTATTTGCAAATTTACTTCCTTATATTATTATATTTTTGTAATCCTTATAAAATTTAGAACAAAGTGGCTATTTTAAAATATTTGTAGACTTATAAATTATAAAAAAAATACTGAGCGCAAACATACATGTTAGGCTATTCATTTATTATATAATTTTTGAGAAATGTAACCCCACAAAAATTGCAGAAATTTTTTTTGCAATGTTCTATTAAATGCATTTTGTTTTTTGAAGAAATGACGAAGAAGAGATGGGCCAACATTGAACAAAGCAAAATAGAGAAATCAGTTGCTTCATGGCTGGCACAGACACAATTAAAATCAAAGACTTAGAAAGGGTATGTATAGTGTGATAACTTGTATTACAAAATTCACTTAGTGAGGTTAAAAACATAGGCTAACAAAACAATATGCTACTAGCTTTCTCTCTTCATTCCGGATGTTTCAGTTTTGATAGTATATTGTGTTATACTAAAGCTCAGGTGATTTTCTTTATCTCAGACAAATACTGCAACAATCATTAATACTTGACAGGGTTTTTTTATTTCACGATTCTGAATCTACCACTTGATGGATTTTCACTATTTTTGTGTCGAAAGAAAGATAATTCTGAGAACTAAAATGTCAAAGGCACAATTTCAGTTTAGGGTTTCAGTTTTTTATAAATAAAGTTTTAATTTTTTTAAGTCAACATTCTAGACTAGCTTTTGCTATAATGCCATTTGCTTAAAACAACAGCTGTAAACATTCAGGGGTCCCTAGTAACGAAATATAATATTAATCTGTGTGTTATAATTTTAGGGCAGGGTGTCAAAGAGCACCTGAAGAACAGGAAGATGAGGATCATGAAGCCGCCGACGCTTGAATGATGTGTAAATAATGTATTGTCAGAGTGTCTACGAACCAGGAAATCCGGGAATGAACTTATTTTTTACTGAAATGTACTGTAAATGTACTGTACTGCAATTGAAAAGATAATAATTTATTCTGTGCTGACTGGTAGAGAACTTAAAGTTTGTCCATGAATATTTTATTTTTATATCCATGCATCCATTTCTACTTTTTTAATCCAGAATGTTACTTCTCTACTTTTTTAATTTGTTTACTTCAAATAGAAGAATTTCAGTATACTTATTTGTTTTTATTTATTCACCATTGTTTTTGATAGTAAGCTAATCAATTAATGTTATATTTAATTAGTTGCTATAGGCGTACTTATTATTTATGAACTCAAATAGAAATTAACCCTAACAAAGTTCCAAATTTGTCTATTTTAAAACAATTTCCAAACAACTTCAAAATTGTTATACAACAACTTCAAAATTGTTATACAACAATTTCAAAATTGTTTTAAACAACTTCAAAAATATTTTATAACAATTTCAAAATTGTTGTACAACAATTTTTAAATTGTTGTACAACAATTTTAAACTCATTTTAATATAGACAAAATTCCAAATTTGTCAATTTTAAAACAATTTTAAAACAATTTTGAAACAATTTTGAAACAATTTATTTTCTTTTCCAACAATTTTTATGCTGACTGGGCATATGCATTTCCTACATCTAGATTGCAATCGATTTTATGTTTGGCAGATATCTAAGCCATTCATTGACTTTGATGGATACTTCCAGTAAACTTTTTCCAGTAGGCTACTTCCACGTATTGTATGAGGATTCAATGTTCAATCCAATATACAGGAAAGGAGTAAACATTTCTTTTTCTAATTTTTGTCACAAAAACATGGGTAACATTTTGTAATTTCTTTCTAAGCTTAAAAACAATAATTTTGAACAATAAAGCATTGTTGTATATCTAAAGGTAATGGTTATAGAGAGAATTCCCCCCAAAAAACTGTAAATTTGAAATGCCCAAACTATAGGCTATTCTCATGGATAATAAAATAAAAAAGTTTGCTTATTTATGAACATAGTAAATCTATTTTATACTAAGCTATTAACATTAAAATGTATTGCCTCCCTATAGCAGCATCCCTGAGTACTCATAAAAGTTATTGTTACTGAAATATTTGAAAATTTTAAGGAAATATTTTAGTGACTATCCAACAGGACAATTGGAAATTTGCTCAATCCTCAAGTTTGCTGTGTTAAGTATTTTTGAAATTACTGTGATTTTTAAAGCCTTGGCTAAAATAACTTTTAGATTTCTGAAATATATATATAACTATTTAGTGGGAAACCCCCATCATTTTTATCACATGGACAGAATTAGCAGAACCTGAACGATTTTGGTAAAAATTAGGTATATTATATTCCTTTAAACTCTTAACAAAACGGTTTAACCCCCAAGGCTATAAAAATTACAGTTCAAAATGTATTTCAATTTATGTGATTTCCCCATAATACCCCATAAAATAACAGAAAAATCTGATTTTTGAAAAGACATAAAAATCTTATTTTTATAAAAATTTAGTATATTATTAGCCTATTATACTATTATTATAAAAAATGTGAAAGTTTGTGTCTTCGTTTGTTTGTTTGAAGTTCAATCACGCATTAACTACTGGACAGGTTGGGCTGAAATTTGGCATGATGATAGCTCACATTCCCGATTAACATATAGGCATATTCTTATCTCAAAAATCCCTTCGGGCTCCGCCCCAGTGGCTCTGTAGTTCCCCATGTTAACCTTATGAGTGTATTCATATTTAAAGGGAATCTATATAATTAATACGCTACATGAAACTTTGTCGGTTGAACTCCTCCGCCATTTCTTAACCGATTTTATCCATTGACGTCTCATTGGAAAGAGCGTGTCGCGTAGATTTGCAAACTGGCCTTACATTTTTAAAAAAGTCCCTTGGGCTCTGCCCCAGTGGCTTTGAAAGTTCCCATGTTATCCTTATGAAGAACATAATTGTTTACATTTTGATCAGCTGTATAATTTAACCGCTGTTATTTATTTTTCAATTCAATGAAACACATTGAGTACGTTTATTTACTATTTGAGTTTGTTTAAACATAACCCCTAAGACGGATCGTGTTAGTATGGTTGTATCTTAAATTTTTGTCTTTATAGTTGTTTTGTGTCGCTATGACGGATCGTGTTAACATCATTGTAACTTAAATTTGTGCATTTATCGTTGTTTTGTGTAGCTATAATTTGTTTATTTGTTGTTTTTCTTTCTTCTTTTAAATGCCTCCGACGCGACGACAACGAAACATAGACAAGAGGCGTAATTGTGATAACGACCGCAGCTACAGAACAGTGGCGCGTAATAGGCGTGGGCTTAACTCATCACAGTCAGCACCTGACCCTGGACAATCTCAACTATTAGGTTACAAATGCACCCTAACACTACCCCAAAACGACTTTTCGTTCTCAATTGGCCCTCTATCAATGACCTGTGTTGCCTGTACAGCGAGGTATTTTGAGAAGGAGAAAACCGGCCGGAATGCTTTAGGTTTATCAATAACCATTGACTAAGGAAACAAAAGAAACTTTGTTTCCCTTGTTAAAGAATTCAGCTGTTTCAACTAAAAAAGTTGGTTAAAGCATTAAAAAGGTATAAGATTTACCAACAGGGTGCAGCACAATATTTTTTCCATTTATGAAAACAGCTAATTTGAACCAAGCAGCGACAAAAAACTGTAATACCCAATGAGAACTAACTGTCAAAGTAGGACTGTTTACAGTTATGTTCATATTTTTAGTTTCATGAATAATTTGTGAAAATGTTGCAAATTTTTGATAATTTATTTATTTTTCTCTATTGTTTAGGTGAAGTGGTAGAACATTATGGCTATGGTAGATGCTTAATACTATAGAATACTGTAAATTTAAAGAGGGAAATGTTATCAAACTGTGTCCTGCTTCATTGCAAACGCAGAGCTTGAGAATATCTGCAATAAGCATGTTATACTTATATGCCAACCCCGTGCGAAGGACGGGTACTCTGCTAGTTATTTTATAATTAGAAATTTCTAAATAATCAGCCATCTAAAGTTAACTAAGAAAAATGTTAAATGAAAGTGTTCTTTAAATTATAGTACAGTAATGGTAAATCATATTAAGTTTCAAATTTGTAGATTGTAGCTCATATATAGATCTTGAGCTTTAAAGAGTCAAGTAACATACATACAAACAGATAACAATTTCAGCCCATGTTTATGTTAAAAGAATGTTTGGATATAAATATTGAATTTACACTAGCAAATTTCAAGATACTATTTTTATTTGTAATTTAGTCTATTTTATGTTCAAAACTTTATTCCATTATATGTGTATGCTCTTTGAAATTTAAAATGATGATCAATTTTAATTTGAAATTTTGAATTAGTGTTACTTTTCATTAATGTTAAAGTAAACTAAAATCAAGTAATAGAAGACACTTCTTTAAATTCCAAAAAAAAAAAGAAAACTAATATCAAACTTTACCTTGCAGACTTGTCATAGAGCTGTACTTATAGGGTTGATAAAACACCATATTTTTGCTCCCTTCCACCATTTTGGAAAATAAATAGTGAAATATCCACACTATCACTTGTCACAAACACTTTGATGTGGTAACAGGTACACAAACTGAAGTTTTTACACTTAAGTAAAACAAACACAATAATTATGTTTATGAATGAAACTCATGGCACTGGCAACAGTTGTTATGTTTGAGTAGACAAGTTTCTCTCAGAGTGAGATAGAAGACTGATACTGAATTATCTCCGTCTCTCTCCTAACATCAGGGAACAGTTGTTGACTTCTGAATAGCTCAGATAGTTTATCAGGTCCAATAACATAAGCATATTATCACCAGGCACTTGGGGGATTATTGGCTTGATGAACATTATGTTCTTTTTTAATAAAGTCAAAAGTTGAATTTAATTTTGAAAACAGAGCAGTCAATTTCAAAATTATGCAAAACCAGTTATCCACAGACAAGAATATAACCTTTACTGAAATAACCTTGATGATAGGTGAAACCTGTTTTAAAGGAGGTTTCTGTTTTTTATTATTTTATTTCTTAGGTAGCTGTATACGTTTTGCAATGTTTTGGTTTTAATTTAAGGATAACTTACACTAAATCCTTTTTAAGTGAAACTATTTTTATTGATACATTCAATAGGTAGTTAAAAAGTTATATACTGTTATGGTTAGTCACTGAAGGGACAGATTAGTTTTGAAACATCCTGTATGATCTCTCATGTCATATTGTTTTACACTTTTAAAATATTTAACTATGTAACTCAAGGTTTTTAGCAGCAGAAAGTAGTAATCCTTCAGGATTTGATATGTAATATTTATCTGAACTTAAACATAACTGTACGGTAACTTTATTTTATACATATGAATTAGGAATTAATTCACTCAAAAAATCTTTCCTAGACAAATAAGTGTGCAGTTCACAAAAAAGTCAAACAATTTCACAAATAAAATCTAGAGGATTTAAATTATTTTTAAATTTTCATTGAAAATAATAAAGAGTATCAGCAATCTGACACAATAGTATATTTTGTACCTAGGGCCGAAAATGTGGTTTTGCTGGCTCGAGATAGTTTTTAAGCTCGAGACGAAGTCAAGAACTTAAAACGATCGAGAGCTGCAAAACCATTTCGGTCCGTGGTACGAACGCTATTTTTCACCACACTATACCCTATTACCACTATTCACCACAATATAATTCACACTGATGGTCTACACAACTACAACTTTAAGGTTATGTGAAGACATAATTTGAGGGATCAACTAGGTACAAAATATACTATTCTCCTAATGGCTTGTCAACAACATTTAACATGGATGAGCTTTTAAGAGGTTATGGAGTAGCTATATGATGTTTTATGGGGTGGAGTATTATGGGGAAATCACATAAATTGTAATAAATTTTGAACTGTAATTTTTATAGCGTTTTGTTAAGAGTTTAAAGGAAAAATGGAAAATGTTTGTGACTCTTACGTGTGTATTCATTTTTTATGTACGTGCTTGTGTCCGTATTTGTGTTCTCGTAGTTTAAATGTGACGAATTCGTATGAATGACAACTTTTGACTTCCTATGACACCTGAAGAAAGCTCCATGAGGGCTGAAACTGCAGTAGTGCAATACTACTCCAAGGATCACCTGACAGTTAAGGTATTTAAGCCATTTTTAATTGAGTTTAAAGGAATATAATATACTTGATTTTTACCTAAATCGTTCTGGCCATATTTCAGAAAATTAATTTTACCATTGTTTTACAGGTTTTTATAGGGAAATAATGCTTAACAAGTTTAAAAATAAACTGGACATACCATGAATTACCCACATAGTAAATTCCATAAAGGTCAGACAACAATTAATTGTGGTCAGTCTGTATCCATCCATACACACGATTGTTTCAGCCAATTCAATTTGCCATATACCAAAACTTAGCTGACAATCAAAACATAGTTCTTTCACTTCAGCCTCAATACATATTAAATTTTCCAAGATGTATCGATGTATGTAAAACAGTAATACAAAAGTAGACAATCTGACACATTTTTCCTGAGTTACGTAAAACATATTTCGAAATGTAATATGAATAAAAAAAACTATTAAATTACTGATAAGAATACTTAGACTAATCACTATCACCTGGATAGTAGTTTGCTACTCATCTCAGATATTTATTTTCTTATCATCATTACACTAGTAAACAACTACTTGGAATTAAGATAAGTTCATGCACTTCCTTGCTGAGTGAGCACTGATCAGAACTGTAGAACTTTTTATTTTGTAACGCAATTCTATTCAAAGTTCCAGGGTTGAAATTCGCTAATTTGGAATAAAAAACTTGGCTTCACTTGCATTGAAAATAACTCTTATCAGAGCTGAAATTAGTTGTTTTTTCCACGGATGATTAGTTGGACTGTCCTTAACTTTGGGATAGATAAGATGTTTGAAAACTGTTATGTTAAAACTGTGATTTAAAATCTACTCGTACTAACAATTTGTATTTTAAACTTAAACCACATTGAAAATGACTATTGGTTGAATGTAGGGTCAATTAAAATTAACAGTAGGGTTCTCAGTAAATTCTTGGTCGTCCAAAAAAATCAGTTTTAAATTGGTAACTATAGGATCTAAATTATTTAATCAACCAAACGTTTTGCACATCCTAAAACCTCATTAACTCGTCACCTTACCCTTTTGTTGTATGCAAAAACTAAGGGACAGTGAAGTAGGTACTGTTAGAAGCCAGTGATGACCAAGTGATAAGATTGTGCAGGCAGCCAGTCTTGAATCAGCAAATCCACTGCAGGAACACCTACACGTTATGGGGGGGACAGTGCAATGACAGCACTCATTGTAACACTGCACTGCAGACAAAGTACAAGAAATATTATGTGCATGCAGGCATGCTCCCATGGCTGAGTGTAGGAACGCTCTGATACTAAAATGGCGGTGAAAGCACTGTTATAAATATATGTATATTGTATATATGCCTACTACATGAGTTATGTAATCTAGCAGGTTGTCAAGTTGTAAGGTTGGACAAACTGTAGGCGTATAACTTGTATTTTTGTACCAAACTTAACAAGTCCATTTCCGTTCCTCCTATTTGTGTAAAGCAATGTGTAAGCCGTGGTTGATGTAACTTTGTTATCAAATTAAATCTTGCTTTTATAATTATGATCGTTGTAGGTTTTCACTAATAAAATAAAATACTTGTACAAACAGGGTACAGTCCCGCAAAGAACCTGTAATATATTATCAGGTTGAATATCCATCTATATCGGTTCAATATATCACTTCTAAAATATTTTCTATGTAAAAATTGAATTGAATCATGATCTGTTTACGTTTTTATTGATTTTTAGTAAATAAAACTATATACAACAATATATAACCTACTAAACATGAAAATAACAAAAAACCTACAATCATGGGTATAATTTGGTGACTGCCTTTAGAAGATGAAGAAACAGATCTTGAAATGACAGCTTAACTTCACGTCTGTACTTCCATTTTCAATCATACAAATTTAGGATAAAATAAACAAACAACTTTGTTAATGTTTTTATTTATATCATAATATCAAAATCACAATCTATTATATTGTTAAAGTGAGACAATAAAATTTTATGTAAACGGTTAAGGCCATTTATCAAGTAAAAATATAGGCATATGGAATATCAAAATGAAGCTCAGAGTGTGTAGATTTGCCGAAAAGTATTGATATGGACGAACTCCCTAAGGGCTCTGCCCCACAGGCTGATTTCCAAAGGGCTACGCCTTGCATGTTTTGGAAGTTAAAGTTATTCGATTAATTTAGTGAACAACAGCTGGCCAATGCAATTGACAATATAGTTTGTTTGTTTACATATTTTATTATTTAGTTTTGTGTTCTTAAAACAGGTTCGGTGAGTGGACAGTGAAGCTATTTCTAGCTGTTTGATACAAGTGGGTGATTAAAGATGATCGAAACACACATGACTATGAGATTAACAAACCATGTATGTTGTTCGTTCCAAAAGTTTGTCACCGATCTTTAACAGGTTGCTATTTCATTGAAAAGTATTAAAGTATTACATACGTCGTGGAGGAGAGCGGCGAGTTCAGGTACAACCGTACCCACCTCGGCCACCTCAGGACGTAAGGTATGAAGGTTCCACTGCTTTTAACATCCTTTAAGACGACAATTTCTCTAGCTTGGGCCCGTTAAATGAAATATAAAGTCAAAGTTTATTAAATTAATTTAATGGGGGCTTCTGTACACCCTTGCAGAAATTCGCAAGGGTATAATTCGCGGGTAGAACCTCTTGTTGATATTTAATCTGATAATATATTGCAGGTTTTCTGAGTAACTGTGCCAAAATAGTATATTATATTACTGGTCCCGAAAATAGGTGTTCAATGGATGAGTGTGATTGTTCCCGTGCGAGACAAAGTCGAGTGCGGGATTACCATAGGAGTCCGGTTAATTCAATAGTTATTTAGTGATTAATTCAAAAAAATAATGTTACTAAAAACAGAAATTAAACTATGCCTGAAGAATTCAACAAGACAATTATAAAATAGGGTTATCATAGGCAAGGTTATCTTCTGACCTAGTGAAAGAAAACATTTCATCAGATTTGATTATGGAAACCACGTGTCAAAATTAAATACAACCAAATTTTTTTTCTAAGCTTAGTTGGACAGTGATAATTCTAGCTGAGCAGCTAAGTGGTTATAATTGTCAACTGGCTGTCCAGTTATCAGAAGGTCCGGTCCTGAGAAAAATCAGAAGATAGTTTTTTAGGGTTCAAACTGGATCCAGCTGTCCTGAATTACTGGACTTCTACTAAATTGAATTACAGTAGAACTCCAAATATCCAAACAGAATTGGAATCAGAATCCGTTTGGATAGTTAGACTTTTATAGAAATTCAGGGTATTTTAAAGAAAATAAGACGAGTCATGCTGAGCTTTTACTATTGTGGTTGTACGTATCTAAGACGATTTTGCAAACAGAAAATGTACAAAGTACGATTGTGATTTTCCATGACCGCGGGAGACAATGATGATGTCTACAGATTTTGCCACGATCATGGCTTCTGCCTTCTTTAATAACGATACCTATCACCACGGTTTTAAGTTCTTCTAAATATTTCTGTGAGCGATTTGGATAATAGGTGATTCGGATAGTTGGAGTTTAATAATTGGGAGTTTTTACTGTACATGTCAGTACATGATATATATCACAGGACATATTTTAAGACTTAAAACTAATATACATCTGTTTCTACTAAAGCAACTGTACCTTCCAGAAATCATCCATCTCACTCTATTCATCTCTCCCCATGGATTCATATTCAGCTAAAAATATGCACAGAAAATATGTGACTAAGTTAATTGAAGGTTGTTGCATCTAGTTGTACAAGTTACTGTACTCAAAAACGTAGAATCCAGAAAGTGTTCCTCTGTAGATATTATTTTTTCTCTTTTACATTTTTAGTTTATTATGTAATTTGATTTGATGTGGACTTAAAAAGATGCTGTAGCCCATAGTGTTTTCCAACCTATTTACTGGTGTACCACTTCACAAAACCAAAATATTTTGTGAATTACCATTGACTATTGGATTAGTCACAGGTATTACTTAAAAACGTGGAGAAAATTATCAATAGAATATTTATTATTTATAATTTTTATAACCTATTAACCATAAAAATTCTTCTTTCGTGAGAAGGTTAGTTCCCAATTGATGATTAGGCTACCTGGGTAAAAAGTACTAAACACCGGGTGCAAGAATTTTAATTTTACTTGAGTATTTCTAGTCAGTCTCTTAGTTTTTACTACGTCCTTGTTCCAATACCTTGTTGAGGCTTTACACGATTACCAATGGGCCATGAACTAATACTGTTGCTCCACACAATCCTGATTTACAATACTCACACTTATACATAACATCACCTTGTAGCCTACCACCAGTGGTAGACAATGCCAGTGATAGGCATTGTCCTTTCAGTTGAGCACCCACGATATCATCAAGTTTCCATAATAGTACCCGATATAGTAATATATGGTAATCCATATATAGTATCCATGTATAGTAATCCAGGGGCCATCAACATGCAATTAACATCAAGTTTGTGCAAAATAAAGAAAATGCACAATACAGCTGCACAATAAGCCAGTGACTCAATTAAATAACGTATTTTAATTTTTTATAACCGACTCACACATAAAAAATTGACTCCTAACATAATATGTTGGTTTCTTAGTAGCCTATTTATAGTCATCATATCTATCGCGGTCACGAAAACATGATCGTTATCTAGCGCGATCGTGGCAAAATTCTGTTTATCTCCTATGGCCGTATAGATATCATAGTCGTCTCCGCGGTCACGAAAACGTGATCATCGACTAGTGAGATCACGGCAAAATCATGAATATAACCCGCGGTCATGAAAACGTGATCGCCTTCTATTGCGACTGCAGAAAAATCATGAACATCTTCCACGGCCGTATAGACACCAGATTGTCGTCTCCCGCGTGTGGCACACTGTGGTGCATACATTGGTGATTTGGTCATGTGATTTATGATCAAACCAAATCGTTCATGCTGGAAACGAGAACTGGACACATTATTTTAAACAGAGGAGACAATTTACCGCGATTCACCGGCCCCCAAGAGCCAGCTTTGATAACTGTTTGATTAATTAAAGCATTTTTATTACAGAAATATCCTAACCGTTCAACATATGGAATATTTAATATATAAGTCAACCGGACACAACGTGAACTAACATCTGAAGAAATAGCAAAAGTAAATTACCACGGAATACAGCATATGAATTAGGAATTCGGTTTACATGATCTGCAATTAGTTATTAATTAAATTTGGAAATACTAGTCTACGACACAATACCTCAGGGGACCTTCCCCCATATCCCAAGTAGTTAGCTCCTCATGTTGATGGCACAAACAAAGACACCAGACAGAGACTTCCTGTGCTGACTTTACTCACCTGACCTCTGCGCATGCGCAAGCGGTATTGGACTTGCGAGTGCTAATTAGGCGGAATTATTGAATGTGGGTGTTGTGGATACTGATCTCCACACGCGATTGAGGCAAAATCATGAATATCTCCCACAGTCACGAAAACCAGACCATCATCTAGCGTGATCACGGCAAAATCATGAATATATCCCGCGGTCACGAAAACCAGACCATCATCTAGCGTGATCACGGCAAAATCATGAATATATCCCGCGGTCACGAAAACCAGACCATCATCTAGCGTGATCATGGCAAAATCATGAATATATCCCGCGGTCACGAAAGCGTGATTGTCGTCTAGCGCAATCACAGTAAAACCATGAACATCTTCTGCAGCTGTGTAGACATCATCATCGTGTCCCGTAGTCACGAAATCGTGATCGTCGTCTTGCGCAATTGCAGCAAAATCATGAAAATCCCCGACTTTGATATAAAGAAAAGACTAGTTTTAAGTTATATTATTGTATTTTTATTGACGCTATTGTATTATTCTTAACGATACTACAAAATAAAGAATGATTTGATTTGATTTGATAAATCCCAACTTTTCAAGACCATTTTGAAATTCAATACTAGTTCCAGACCTTCCCGTTTTTCCAGACTACTACACACCCTGGATAATATATTTAGGTTTGAGACAAAATCGAGAGTTGCAAAACCTCAATTTTGACCCGAGGTACAAAATATACTATTGGTTTTTAGTATTTGATCAACATTTATCAGACAAACTAAAAGTTACACAAAGATCTTCTTGAGTGAACCATAGGCAGTTTTACAAATCAGTTGTCATTGATTTAATACAAAATTAGTCCATACAATTAATCAACCCGTTAGTAATGCTGAATGTACTGAACTATGCACTGCCTTATAAGTGATAATTTAGAAGCATACTATGATTTTTTTTTTACCAAACGGAAGGAAAATGTATGCTCAAACAATAATTTTAGCTATTGACCTATAACCTTTGATCATTACATGACAAATATAACTGACTTTGCACCACATGATAAGCGAGCAAAGTAAACAAATCAATTATACAATGAATTTACTGATAATGTCCAATGCACTTCTATGAATTTATAAAAAATATTATCACATGTTTAACGATTTAAAGTTGAATTTTTCATGGAGGTTTTACATTACATTGCACATAGTCAATGATTGCACTATAAAAACTAATTACCAACACATAAAATATCTAATTAAAGCCAACAAATATGTTAATGAGTTATTGTATTAAAAATTTTATTTAGACACATTGTTGTATTAGATTTAGAGAAAAATAAGAACATGACCATAAAAACAACCAAGACATATTTTTTAATTGAATCAAATTTTACAAATCATTAAAGGTATATCTGCCCAAACCCTACGGTAAGTTTCAATAAAACTATCCGCTGGAAATCAATACAATGTTACCAGATTTCTAGAAAAAATTATTCTAACCGTTACAAAAAGCTGTTATATTTTTATTCATACTACTAAAGTGAGTATGCCAAGATTATACACAGGAATTCAATAAAAGCCAAACAATGAGAAAAAAGTTTACTTACTGCTATTATTTATACATATTATAATTATATATACAGTGACATTTGTTTAGATGATTGATAGTAACCGTCTGTTTTAGATGTTGTGAACCGAGTAGACAAATGTATTGTGTCAACATTGACATCACCAAACTCATAGTTTTTGAATCTCTGTAACAAACGAACAAAGTTCAAGTTGAATAGAAAAATATGGGGGACAGCTCACTTACTCTACAGATCATAGACTATACGAGCTTTTTAAATAATATTGAAGGTTCACTTGCACTACAGGCTCGTATACTATACGAGCCTATCGAAAATAAAAAATAAATGAAGAGGGTTCACTTACTCTACGAATCATTGTGCCTATGAGCCTCGTGTATTATATTTAAAAATACAGTAGGAAGGTTCGCTTACTCTACAGATCATAGTGACTATGAGCCAAGCTTACGAATTATTTGATAATTTAGGAATCGGCTCGTATAGTATACGAGCCAAAATAATGAATAATATAAATTATAGGAATAGGCTCGTATACTATACGAGCCTGCAGAAAAATATTAGATGGCTCACTTACTCTACAGTTCATTGGCACTATGATCCGTAGAGTAAGTGAACCCTCTTCAAAATATTAGATGGCTCACTTACTCTACGGCTCATTTAGCTACTCGTTGCGCGGTTTGCGTTCGTGAAACTTTAGGCGCTATGCCCGGATTCGACTGCTGCGACTGCCTACATAAGTGTATTGCATCACCTCAATTATTTATTAAAACGAAATAAATATGTACGCACAAGTAAATTTATTACATTTTTGGACTGAATACTTTAAAAATGGAGGGAGCATGACTTTTATGTTTAATTAAATTAAACGTTATAGAATAAAACATATTTTGACTAATATCAGGTTATATAATACACACTTGGATGATCCAGATACAGAGCTACAGACAAAACCTGTGGTCCGATTTAGATTAAATTTCGTATCTGGATTTATCCACGAGTCACTAATTTTTTAAGCACGGGTTGAGAAATAATGGCAAAAATTTATAAAAACAGTTCACCAGTTTAGAATATTTCTCAGTTACTGTGAGTTGCAAAAACGTGTATACAGAAGCATTTGTGTACACAGAAAATATAGAGGACTATATGTATACAGAAGATATATTAAAATACAATACGCACACAACTATCAACGTTTACATATGTAAAATTAATGAATTTGTTGTATTGAGTATTTTTAACATTATGACGAAGCCTTAACAAAACATATTTTTTTTTAAGGAGTTCTAGGGTGTTGAACTATATTGTATTTATCTTTTGTGGAAGATTCTGTCCACGATTTATGATTGCTAACAATTTAATACAAAGATTTAAGTCTCTGTACGTGAAGACTAAAAACACGAAACAAACTTTAAAGTGATAGAAAAGATTTGATCAGGATCTGGCGTTTGATACCTTTTGGGAATAAATATAGCCTCTACTTCAAAGGTATACATGGTGAGGTAGCCTCTGGAAGTCCATCTTCAGGTTAACAAAAACGTCAATAGGTCATCTAACCAATTTGGTAATTGGTTTCATCAATTACTTTTAAATTCCAGTAAAACCAACTTTATGGTATTTTCAACAGGTAAACAAAAAAGTCCAATTGATCCAGTGATTAATTTTAAAAATTCTAATCTTAATCAAGTTACTACAACTAAATTTTTGGGCTTAGTAGTTGATGAAAATCTTTCATGGAACTCCCATGTTGACCATGTTGTCAGCAAAATCACATCTGGAATTTATGCAATTTATAGAATGTCTAAATTTTGTTCAACAGATATTTTGAAAAAGCTTTATTTTGCTTTCATTGAATCCGCAATATCATTTGGCATAAGTGTTTATGGTGGAATATCAAAGAAAAATTTGGACAGAATTTTAATTTTGCAGAAAAGAGCATTAAGACTAATGTTGAATTTAAACTGGGATGTTTCCGTACGTGATCATTTCTTAGCCATGGGTATAATGACTGTGTACGGCATTTATGTTTTCCATACCGTTCTTTTGACTAAAAATCTTTTGTCTGAAAGTATGTTACCTAAACTAGGGGATAATCACAAATATGGCACCCGGCATAGAAACAAAATTGCTGTTGATGCCCATAGATTGGAATTTTATAACAAAAAACCGTCATGTGCTGGAAGAAAATTTTTGGAAGGGCTTCCAGAGGGGTTGAGGAAAATTGATGATAGTAAAAAATTTAAATCACAGCTTAAAATATACTTAACAGAAAAAGTACTGTATAATTTTGATGAACTGTACAGCTGATATTATGTTGTAAGTTTAAGTAGTTTTAAGAATTTTGACGCCATTCAATGTACATACTTGTATGATTTATGAATAAAGTTATTTTCAATTCAATTCAATTCAATTCAATTCAATGACCTATTGACGTTTTCTGAAGATGGACTTATTTTCAAGTCCGAAACTATAGTAGTGTGATACTGAAGAAGGATCACTTGACGAAGCCAGGTAACTTAAACCATTTAGCTTAAAGTTATACAAGTTGGTTTCACACCAACATTTCATGCACATATGAAATCTATATAATTAATACGCGAACACGAAGTTTGTCGGTTGAATCCTCCACCATTTCTTAACCGATTTTATCCACTGACGTCTCATTGGAAAGAGCGTGTTGCGTAGATTTGCAAACTGGCCTAAATTTTTTGAAAAAGTCCCTTGGCCTCTGCCACAGTGGCTTTTTAAGTTCCCATGTTATCCTTTCGAAGAACATAATATTGTTTACATCAGCTGTTTAATTTAATTGTGTTCTTTGTTTTTCAATTCAACGAAACGCATTGGTTACATTAACTGATTTTGTGGAAATTAAATATCTATCTATATATTAATTACGAAAGCCGATTCTTTGCGTCAAAATGGTGGGCGACTGGGTAGTCGTAGAACGACGGGAGAGGGTTCAAATTAAAGGTCTCGATCCCGGAAAAATAGTGAAATTCCCCAAATTTTAACACAAAATTAGATAAAACCTTTGACTTAGTCAATAATATAACGTAAAATGTTCTCCATAAGAATAGCATTAGAAGCCATTTGTCTGTTGATTTTTGTTTACCTCAATACTATACAGTATACAATAGTATACAGCTGATCGAGATTCATCTAAGCCAGTAAGCAATATTACATTTGGATTTAACTCATTTGCCAGTAAATTCTGCAATGTACTGTATACTATATAAAACCAGGGATGACGTTACCTACAATTGAGACTTTTGTCGTTATGTCTTAGAATGTTGAAATTAATTTTACTGTGCAATTTGCAAATTTGTGTATTTGTATGTAAATTAGCCAAGCGCATGAAATTTAGTAGAATCGTGGGAGATGGTTAAAATCAAAGTAAATGGAAGTAGAATGGCTGAAACATTTAAGATTTGGTTTCTTTAAACATATGTTCACGAAGTTTACAAAATTATTTTACTTTGATTACATTTCTTCACATTAGTAGGTTATTGTTGTGCTGAAGGAATGTTTAACATGAAATAGCCCCATTGACTAAATAATCAACGATGCAAGATTAGTTAGAAAACTTCTGTTTTGTTTTTATTTCAAAACATATGTTGAAAATTTATTCAAAACTTTTGTTTTAAATTTCATAACATTTAATTTGACACGTAATTGTAGTGTTTAATCTATGATTTTATCGAGTGGAATAACCTTAAGGGGATCCAGGCTTCAGAAAATACATTTTTTAAATTTTTTATGTTTATCATTTTTTTAAGATATTTATTATATCAAATGGGCCTAAAAACTGTTATTTTATTTGTTGTAGCCACTCTATGTACCACAGTACCATTTTATGTATTTTTATGTATCATAACGTAACACATTTTTATTTTTGATATAACTCATAAAATAGTTGATCAATTTTGTTCAACTAGGTGTCTTTTTGTAGCTATGTACACTTACTGAAATCCTGGGTATTACTTTGTTTGTAGGATAATTAGTTTTTATTTTATAAAGGTTGAAAAACAAAAAAATTCTTATACTATATTTCAAATAAAATTTTTTTTATTATTTTAACTATTTGACTTATATTAATAATTATACCCAAAAGTTTGTAAATACTATAAAGAACATCTGGTAAAAATTTCAACATGATAGGACAAAAATTGGCTGAGATATATCAACTTTTCTGTTACAAAACACTAAAAACCACAACTTTCGGGGAATCGCGATCGAAGTCCTAGAAAATACTAAGACGCGCGCATGTAGTATCTGGGGAAAATATATTTTTTGTTATGAAAAACGTGTAGGATACCTATAAAACTTATATTTTCTTGTACATAAATAACCAAATAACAATAAAATACTATAAAAAAAAGAAGTGAATTTTGGCAATTTTTTCACTTTCTGAAGCCTGGATCCCCTTAACAGTTACTCTAGAGAATAACCTGGGAATAAAATTTGAAATAGGTTTGTACAGGCAATACATATATTCCTTTCATTAATTACTATAACAAATTCCAATGGGCGGAAAAATAAAATTGTTTGGAGTAGATTTTAACCAGGTATCTACTGTCTGTTGCTCCAAGGAAAAAAGGTTAAAATAATATAGCCCAACATGCATTGTATATATATACAATCTATATAGATAGTAAAGATAGAATATATAACAGTAAACCCTGGAGGTAGTTTCCGATTCTTTATGTTTCACTAACCAAAAATATGTACCTATATCAATGCTGATGAATTTGTTTTCTTGATTGGTTTCATTAACATGATAATGGAACCCTAACCAATGGCAAGTAATCAGTCGATGATTCGCTTTTTTAACTGTAGGCTAAATAAATAATATAAACGGTAAAATGTTTTCAAACAAAATTTACATCCATTGAATGAAAAATAATATACTATTAACATGACTATAGCTGATATGGCTTAGCTGTCGGCTATCTGTACATTGCATCATAACATCAGACAGCGCTGTGTTATTAACTTAAAAATTATAACGGATTAACAAATAAATACTTTACTATGGTCTTAACAAACTATGAACCCATTGAACGTTTAAATTGGCCTATTTTAAAGAGTGTATAAAATCAACCACAGCTTTAGGAGGAATACCACCACATAAGCTGACACAGAGAGTAGTTTATATTTTATGTTGATCAGAAACGAAACTATAATCAACTATAACTTATAGGGCAGCCTTTATTCAGTTGTGCCTTTACAAAAGGAGTAGAGCTATAATATTAGAAATAATAACTGGGCCAGGGTACTAATATGAGTACATGTAGTATTGTAGCACTGTATCGATTCTGACACATAGATAATTTTATTCTGAGTTTGTTTAAATATTACAATAGTTTGTTTTACATTTGAGCTTTTTAGGGACTTATGTCCCTACAAGCCACTAGTTTATCAATATAAAGCCCAAAGTACACATGAACTTTTGTGAAAACTACAAGTCATACCCCCATAAACCATATACTTAAAATGTTCGTCATGACGAGAAAACTAGCGCAAAACTATCCATTATTTCATAAACTGCCCTTAAAGGTCGTAATTGCTTTCCAAGGAAACATAGGAAAGTCATAGAACGCCACCAAGTAGCAGAAATCGAGATTTTTTAAAAATATTATCGTTATTATCCTATATAAAAGAAGAACACCTACAATACGAAGATTCCCACAAACAATGAACAAGGATGTTATCGGAAGTGCTACTATTTTGTAGGAAACACGGACTTTACTTTATGATGATTTGCAAAGGAAACCCCTCTAAGGCTGAATTAAACTGGTACGGCAAGGACATTATATATGTTTTCATAAAAGTCAAGTGATTTTAAAATAATATGACTACATCCAAGAAACCTTATTAAAACTTGCATTGAAGGATTCGCATTATTCACATTCAAGGGAAACAAAAAAACATCTGAACAACAGTAGGCCTTACAATTCTGCATATTTTCAGGTAAATATAACTTACGTTGTAACAGTAACTAGCCAAATTAATGCCAATTGAGGCAAATAAAATTGTGACAGAGAGGTTATGCAGAAAATCAGGCAGTTCTTAAGTACCTATTGTAAACAAAATTGTATCTCTATAAAAAAATTACTGAAATTTGTACTGGTGACAATGGGTAGTACCATGCTGACTACGTTATCATTGACGAAGATCAACATGGACTACCTATGTGGCTATTAGTGGGAAATATTTGTAGAATACACTAAAAACCAGATCAGCTTTTGAAAAATGGTAAAATATTTACAAGAAATGTTTAGGCTATTATATGGAAATGTTAGGTACGTTCCATCTATGAGTTTAGTCTTTTAAACTCATCGGAAATTATTACTTTTATTCGTTTTTAAATAAGTTAATAATTGTTTTTAAATAACTACTTTACTTCTTTGCAATTGCTTGATTTAGAGCAACATGTACACTAGTCGTTAATTATACTAGCACATTTTTGACGTGAGATAATAGCACGTCTGAAAAACAATGCTAATGACATCAATACACACAGTAGGAATTTATTCGATAAGAAAACTCCTTAAACGATCTATTTTTAGCCTTTAAATACTACCCTGTGTACGCCACTATCTGCCCTGTATTTTGCTCATTTTCTTTACGCTGCCTCTACCCTAATCACTAATTCAACTGAACAAAGGAAAAATATGTGTGTTATAACATTTTGGATCTATGGTATTGCGTTTTAAACCATAATAAAAGCTAAAATACAATTTAAGAGTGTTACTGAGAGAAAGTCACGTGACCCTGTAATTTTTCTACCTTTTTTCTATCCCACCAACACATCTTACGCTAGTTCTAGCCCGTAACAGTTGAACACAATATTTCAGGCAAGTCCTAGATCGTACTAAGAAATAATGTACAGACAAAACTCTAATTTTATTTATATAGAAGATGTCTCGTGTTCACATAATCTCTCAGTGAACTGATAATTTGTCACTTAGTAATGCTATCATACTTCATTTAAATATTGATATCAGTAAACCAAACTATGAACATCGGTTTTTATATGTAATTGTTTTGGCAGAGCTTTGCTACTGCTAAAAAAAAGAAGTTTCCCTACTTCTATTTATTTCAAACTAATTAATAAAACAAATAATAAATAAACATTCCTTTATTTATCAAGCCGTTCTCTCAAATTAGTTGAGACAAAGTTTGACATTAAACATTTCGAATCCTCCATGTTAAACTTGGTGTGTAATAATATCAAATGTTAATAAAAATATCTTATGGTACTCCTTATATACTGTATAATACGTGAAGGTGATTTCTACGAAACACCACTCCTCCGTTAATAATGGATGGATTTTTAAAAACGATGTGTCAAAATGAATCGACATCATTCAGTTAGTCTATATAACTTTAAGTACTCGGACTACTTTTACCATCGGCACAGAAAACATACTACTATCTGATTGGACCGTTAATACCCTCTAACATTGAACCAAAGTATGCCCAACTTTATGTATACGACTTAAACACAGCTGTTACTTACAGAATGGGCCACAATCCGTGAAATGCGAACAACTGCAGATGCTTGATCTAAGTGAATCTATATAAGGCAAGCAGAAATCTATATATAAAGCCAAAAGTACCCATGAACTTTTGAGAAAACTACAAGTCACACCCCCATAAACCATAAACTTAAAATGTTCGTCATGACGAGAAAAACCTTGCGCAAAACTATCCATTATTTCATAAATCACCCTTTAAGGTCGTAATTTCTTTCCAAAGGGAACTTTCCTTATACATAATGTTAAAAAAAACCTCAGCTGTCCTTATTTGTATGTTATTCTTTCAATGTATTTCCTTATTAAAATCAGGTGTAATTATTTGTTTGTATTTCTGTATTCTGTTTTGTTTATTCAAGTTTAACTTAACCAATCAATAATTTTATTAATACTTATGAATTAAAACGGGGTGGGTGAAGCCCGTGGGTAACAGCTAGTATGCTTTAAAACCTTTTATCTCAGCTTATGTGCATCGCAGGGAAAATCTACGCATACTGTTAGAAAGATAGTTTCCTGTGGATGTGCAGAATGCCTTTATAAATTAAAATACAAAAATAAGCACAAAATTATAAGTGCTTCGCTCAATAATATAAATGGGGTATTTGCATTTTTGTGACGCTTAACATCACGCACACTGCGCCTCTGCGATGAAATCAAGCAGTAGTGAGTAGACAGACACAGCAAAAAACCGCCAACCGGGCGCTCGAAGGCTTGTACAATAGGAAACAATGACATTGTTTGCGCTTCCGTTGGTAACGCAAATATTTAGAGCTCGATATACTAGGAGCAGCACACTACTATAGCAGGGTTTATTGAAATCGTATTGGTGGATCTTTTGCAGTTAAACACTTTACCTGCTCTGGTTAAAAAAAAAATGCTAAATTTTTATAATTTTTTAGTAGTGATTTCTATATGTCCGCTATTTTACCAGTGTAAAGCAGATTAATTTATGATTTTATATAAGAAAAAATATCTGTTTGTTGAGAAGGCACGTTGTAACTTCAAAGGGATGTATATCCGTTTTTGATTTTTCCTTCGTCTTGTCGCGTCAGTTCATATCGTACATATGTACTTCTGTGCAAATGAATAACCCTCTATCATAGTTTTGAGAAATTGGTTGTGGGGTTACTGTTAAAGCTAAAATTCATTGACATGGGGGATGTCAGTTAGTTGTCTCAGCCTTATACGTAGGCTACATAAAGTTGTCAATTAATCTCTCTACGTAATGTTAGGGGCTTACTCGTTTATATGGTCATGTGGCTTCTTTTGCAACAAATGATGCAAATAAAATAGCATAATCTTTGAGTCGAATCTTTTAAAGTCATCAGAAATTATGAATGTTATTCGTTTTAAAATAACGCCTGTAATACTTAGCAATTGCTCGAATTCGAGCAAGAGGGACACTATTACTTATTTAATACGCAAGCAGGATTTTTGTGACAATTACTCCTCCGAAACTACTGAACCGATTGACATGTTTTTGGTCTCATTGGAAAGAACGTAACGTGAAGTTGTGCAGGAGACTTTCATTTTAGGGGAATAATACCTTTTTATTGTTATCTTGCAAATACTGTCATGGCATCCACTTAACTCATAAGGCCCATGTTAAATTTCTAAAAGTTTAAATTCACATAGGGAAAACCCCCGTGGTCCGATTTGTTCCATTTCAGATTTATACCTTCCCGTGGTTGGGTACTATGACTGTGCTAAATTTCATGCAGATCGCTTCAGCCGTTCATGAGGAGTATTTGTAAAACTAAAGCAGGAGTGTAGTATAAGAGCTTCGCTCCGTTCAAAAAGGTAAACAAAAGTTGTAACATGTGTTTACAAAAAAATCATCTAAACTAGCACATTGCAAAATAGAGAACAAAAGGGGAGAACAATCGGATTGATACCGTTGAGCATTATTTGCTACAAAATGTATAACCAATAAGGATTATGCACCATTGGCTTTTGATGTTACAAGTAGACATTTTTCATTTACGTGAACCAGACGTACAATTTACTTTGAATACTGCACATAGGGATTCCAAATTATGTGAACCAAATATATCATTAACTTTGGATACAGCAATTAGACATTACATTAACGTGAACCAGATGCATTATTGACTTTAGATACTGGAAGTATAGATATCCCATTTACAAGAAACAGAGACATTGACTTTGATACTACAAGTAGACATCCGATTTACGTGAACCAAATGTATCATTAACTTTGGATAGGTACTGCAAGTAGACATTCCATTAACTTGAACCAGACGTGCCATTGACTTTAGATACTGCAAGTAGACATATAATTTATGAGAACCAGATGAACCATCGACTTTAAATACTGCAAGTATACATTTCATTTGCGTGAACCAAATGTGCCATTGACATTAGATACTTCAAGTAGACATTTAATTTATTAGAACCGGATAGACCATTGACTTCGGATACTGTAAGAAGACATCCCCTTTACATATAACATATTTGGGTTCTGCAAGTAGACATTCCATTATTTATGTGAATCATACGTACCATTGACTTAGGATTCGTTAAGGAGACATCTCATTACGTGAACCAAATGTACCATTGACTTTGGATACTGCAAGTAGACATTCCATTATTTATGTGAATCATACGTACCATTGACTTAGGATTCGTTAAGGAGACATCTCATTACGTGAACCAAATGTACCATTGACTTTGGATACTGCAAGTAGACATTCCATTTACTTGAACCAAAATGTGCCATTTGCATTGGATACATCAATAGACATTTAATTTATAAAAACAGAAAGACCATTGGATTTAGATAGGTACTGCAAGTATACATCTCATTAACGTGAACCAATTGTACCATTGACTTGGGATACTGCAAGTAGACTAGACATCCCGTTTACGTGATATAAATGCACCATTGACACTGGATACTGCAAAGAGACATCTCATTTACGTTAACCAAAAGGAGCATTGACTTTGGATACTGTAAGTATACTTCCCATTTACGTATAACAAATGTAGCATTACCTTTGGGTTCTGCAAGTAGACATTCCATTGTTTATGTGAACCAAACGTACCACTGAATAAGAGGATTCAACCAGGAGATGTCTCAATTACGTGAACTAGATTTAGCATTGACTTTGGATACAGCAAGTAGACATTCCATTTACATATAACAGACGTAGCATTGACTTAAAAAATTATTAATATACTTGCTCCGCTCAATATTGCAAGCATACAACTGCATTGCACACCTAGTATATATAGATGATGATGATGATGATATTTTGTTCTGCATCATCTGATGTTTTGCAATATAACGATCAATTACGAAATCTTTGGAAAATCTGAATACTACAATAACTCTTAAAATAATTTCTTATCGAATTATCTTATATCTATTGTACGTGTTGGTACAATAGATATAATTGTACTGAGATATAATTACCAGGATTACTATATATTTAGCTAAGTAAATTCCCTCACCTCATCACATCAGTAAGCCTCTCTATGAGTGATTTTGATCTTTTTAAACCATGGATCTTTCATATAACGTAACACACTAAAGAAATTTACACAGTTAGTTCTTGAGGGTGTAAAACTCTCTAGCCTCTACTCCTCTGTAGAGGTAAAAGAAACTTACGAAAACCTTGACCAAACAAAATTTACTTCAAAGGGGGGAATGTAACTAGGGTAGAGTACTCACTAGGTGGAGGACCTCTAGGATCGTGGAATAAGTGAACACCAGTTCCAGTATAATAATTATGATTTAATAAAAATAACTAAATGTGCACACATAAAATAAGTACATAAAATGAAGATAATTGTTATACAGTGATATTATTATTATTCAGAATAGAAAAATTACAAATAAAATTGAAATAATATAAATGACTATTTAGAGCCTATTTTGTTTTTATACTCTGTTTCTTGTATAAGGATATTTAAAGAAAATTTCCCTTAACACTTAAATTGTATTTAAAATTTCTTTATACAAAATGATAAGAAATAAAATATTTCCCTTGAGACTTAAATGTTATTAGTTATATGAATCGTAAACACTTAAAACATTCTAAGCTAAATTAAACCCAATATTTACATACAAGTTAGTTCATCCCTCTGATAATATATATTAACTAAACATACATTTAAAATACGTGCTTACGTGGTTAACACCCTAATTTTCAATTATTTACTCATATTTGAAATTGCCTCTATTATTATATACACGTCTATATTAATAGTCTAACTAACAGGTTTATTTATTTGGATTCGTTTTGAATCCTGTTTTATTCAAACTTCAAAATTGCTCTTGTTTAGGTTGACCCCTTTTAGTTTAATTGAGGGATGAAGTTTATATGAATTTTAAAGTAACTCTACTTCGTCTGCCCTATTTTTATATATTTACTTTATCTTTCTTATAGTTTATTTATTTCATTTATATATAGATTTTGTTATATCTTATGGAGTTTCTCCTTAACATTTAAGTTGTGCACGCTACCAATTGAGTGAAGATATTTGGACATACCACAAGACGAGGCAGTTGGGCAACGATTGGAAGGTTCCCCGGGGCGTTCCTTTGGTCACAGAAAACGTACTACTATGACCTACTACTACGTACCTATAACCCTATGGTTATAGTAGTACGTTTTCTGTGCTTTGGTGCGGGCGTAGACTCCGGGGTTGTTCGCTCGAGACTCAAGGGTTGATCCAAGCGTAGTCCTTCCTCTCGTCGTCGGTCGCTCGTCCTATGGGCCGTCCTCTTCGGGTTGCTTTGGTCCTTGGTAGCGTGGTAGTGTAGTGGTGCCTTTGGTCTTGAAGAATAGCCGTGGTTGTGTCCTCGTGATCTTGAGTCTGGTCGGGATCTTAATAGGTGCTTCAAACTACCCTGTTAAGTCACTGTCCCTACTCGATCCGGGACTCCCGACGGTTTCTTCTTTGAAGTGCTACTTCTTGAGACCTCTCCAAAGACTGATTAACACTTTTCTTCCCCAAGACCTCCTTTCCCCTCCTGGATTATCGGTTCTTCCCCCCGATGTCTTCGGGAAACGCCTACCCTCCAATCATCGGTGGAATATCTTCGATCATCGTCCTCATTGGCTTCTCCCCTCATGACCAGCCTCCAGATGGCGTGGTGCTGACCGTAAGTAAAATTATTTCTTTATGCATGTAAAATTTCTCGGAATCGATGGGAACAATATTGTTTCTCGTCGATTGTTCCCATCGGTTACAATTTCTTCTACGATGCATTCCAGATCGAAATTCAATCTATGTCTGGCTTGTTCTCAGCCAGGTCTTTGCCCATGAGAACGTGACTTGAACTTGAGATCTTGCGATCATCTTTACTTTTCATTCCTATGAGGGGTCAGCGAACGTTTTGTATTGTTCATGAGTATGTAAAGAAAATGATTTAATATTTTAAATTTTTAATTTCCATATGTTTATAAGGGCATTTAACAACCGCGCAATTAATAAGTACTGTAAACCATATCTATATATTAATAGGCAAGCATGTTTCTTTAAAACCTTTTTTCTCAGCTTGTGTGCATCGTGGGGTAAATCTACGCATACCGTTAGAAAGCTATTTTCCTGTAGGTGTGCAGAATCCCTTTATAAATTTAAATAGGCTCAAAGATAAGCACAAAAAATGAGTTTACAAATTTGAAAAAATTAACATGGATCTTATGCGTTGCCATGCTGGTGACGAAATAACAACGAAATATAAACAGAAAATCAAAACAAAATGGAAGAAACTCCAATCACATGTTTTATTTACAGTGTGGGGTGAAAATAGAGAAGTGAGTACATTACATATTTTTGGTCGAGTTTCGACCACTGGACGACCTCTCGTTACTGTAAAAGGCCGGTCTTTGTCACAAAAACATACTTCTTTGTATAAGGATTGTTATGTAAATGCAGTTGTCATCGTAATTTACAATTATTGATCTGTCTAAGTGTTATTTTTTCAATAAATGTAAATATCTTGTTTGGTAAACAAAGGATGTAATTGAATCTGTAAGTTAAGACAAGTATGCGAAAACTACAGTTTTCCATTAGCTCAAGCCTAAATTATATTGTATGTAATGTAGCTTGTTATATTTCGTTATTTTTGTCACGTAAAAACATTTAAATTCTGTATGATGTATAAACATAAAAAAAGTTAACAACAAATTCATTTGAAAGTAAAGTTTAGACATTGGTACGGTCGACATTGGTACATTATCATTGGCGAAAATGCACATGCACATTAACATTAATGCGGCTATGTTCAGTTCAGTTCAAAAATCTTTATTCACATAAAAAACATTTTTTTATACAAATATTCAACCATGTGTTGTAAAACACGTGTGGTTGAAAAACTTAACACTGTCTTGAGTAGGTTCATTTTATTTTAACTGTCTTTTTTATGTTTAACTTTAAATTCACTGTCACTGATACCTTATATCTAATTAGATTTTTCTCAAACACTTATGGTTCATCCCTTCACTGGCTATTCACTCTTACATACTATTTTATATTTACAAATCGTTTAACGGTATATGCTACATTCGATAATTAATTATTTCACTTTGTTTGATTGAGTTATTCTTTATCAATTCCTTTAATTTATTTTTATATAATTCAATTTTCAAATCCTGCATATTTTTGAGTACTCTAAAATTAAAGTTAAAACATTTTACTACTTTATGGTAACACTGTAACCTGCTTGTGTCTTTCATAACAGGTGGTATCATAGTAAACTTTTTATCCTACTAATATTATAAATGAGAAAGTTTGGATGTATGGATGTATGGATGGATGTATGGATGTATGTTTGTGACAAGTGAACGCGAAAAATACTGGTCGGATTGGGCTGAAATTTGGCATGATGATAGCTCACATTCCCGATTAACATATAGGCATATTCTTAGTTCAAAAATCCTTTCGGGCTCCGCCCCAGTGGCTCTGGAGTTTCCCATGTTAACCTTATGAGAAATGGAATTATTGAATCTTAACAGCTGTTTCAATTAAACAAGTTGGTTCTGTTCTATGATGTTCAATGGCATTAAAGTTACAAGGATTACCAACAGGGTGCAGCACTATTATTTCTTTTACATTTATGACAACAGCTAATTTGCAACCAAAAGGTGAGTGAGAGTAGCGAACGAACTTCAACCTGGAGGCGAGTTAGCGTAGCGAACGAGCTAACCTGAAGGCAAGCGAGTGCAGCGAACGAGCTCCAACCTAAAGGTGAGTGAGCGTAGCGAACAAACTTCAACCAGGACGTGATTGAGCCATGCGAACGAGATAATCTTGAAAATTAAGAAGTTAAACGGGACAGAGCCCGCGGGTTACAGCTATTTGAATATAAATATATCTTCTCTAGCTGCATTACGTCCAAGTACTGAAACAGTGGTGCAGCTGAGTCAAATTTCTTTACACCACAAATAGTTTTTAATGTAAGCTTTTGCATTATTACAATTGGTTTAAGTATTGTTGAAAACGTCCCTCCCCAATGAATTAAACCATACTTAAGAGTAGATTCAAACCAGGATAAATAGCGTTCTAAGAAGTTTAGGAGTAATAAACTGTCTCAAATGAAAGAAATTATAGTTAATTTTTCTACGTTTTTTACATAGTTGATTAACATGTGTATGCCATTTTAAATCTGAATCTATATGAAGGCCAAGATACTTGACCGAATCAACAAAATTTATTTTTGAACAGCAACAATCACGAAAACAAGTAACTAAATGACAACGTAGATCGATCTCTTCTTTCAACGACTCTGTCAAATGAGGTTTGTAAGTAAATATCATTGCATTAGATTTAGAAGTATTGACGATTAATTTGTTTCTTATCACCCAATTTGATATTACGTCCAAATCATTATTAATTTTCATCCTCAGTAAATCATAATTGTTAGCACTGCATACTAAAGATGTATCATCAGCAAAAGCATATATCTTCGATTTTAAATCCATTGATAACATGTCATTAATATAAATTGTGAATAAAATTGGTCC
>NW_026542601.1:53950249-53987998 GCF_028750875.1 Macrosteles quadrilineatus
ACTCCGCCAAACTGATATATCTAGTTCTTCAGATATAGAAATTGGACAATAAATATTTTACCTTTGTGATCCCTATATTACTTTCGTTGACTTAATTGTCTTTGTGAAGTTCTTCCTTCAAGAAAACAACAATGCTATACACACAATTTTTACTTAATTTTTAATTTAACTTACTAATTCGGACCATTTTTGTTATGAATCTATATATTAATTTGAAACCGTTTTTCTTTGTGACAGCTATTTTGAGAGAACGGCTGGGCGTAGAAACTCGGTAGAGGTGTCTAAAGGAAGGTCCTTGTTCTGTAGATGAGCCATCAAAAGAGAAACATGGAGAATTCCCACGGGGCTCTGCCCAGTGGCCTTTAAATTCCCATCCCATGTTATTCTTATGGAGGAAAACGAGGTTTTTGTCACAGCTAATTTGAAAGAACGGCTGGGCGTAGAAACTTGGTAGAGGTGTCTAAAGAAAGGTATTCCACCAAAAACCTCAAAACCTGGGCCTGGGGGGTCTGTAGGTGAGCCCTCAAAAGAGAAACGATGTAAATTTCCTTGGGGCTCTGCCCCAGAGGCCTTTAAAGTTCACTCTGCAATTTTGTTTACATTTCGACCATATGGATAATTTTACACTACTTTTAATGAACCAGCTGTTAATATTAAAATTTCATTCAAGGTCTACTGAAACTGTCAAAATTAAATGTTTACATTATTATTTATGATTTTAAATGGATTCTCCACTGCATGGCAAGTTTTTTATAGTTTCAACAAAATTATGAATTTATGATACGTTTGAAATGTTTTGTTCAAAAATCTATGCTTTATTGCTCTTAGAAAATTTTAAATTATGAAATAAGTGTGACTTATCAATTTCAAAGGAACATATAACTATTCCTTATCGGGTTAGCTTATACATATTGTAAGGTTGGCACTTGCCTTTTTTTCCTACTTTCAATCACCATTTATTTTTAAATTCAATAAAGATTACCTGAGATTCATTTATTGGTATAACAGTTTTTGATAATCGGGTTGAAAATTGTGTCATTGATGAGTACGTTGAGGATGAGAGCTGGCGTTCAAGTTTTGGAATAGACTAACTACGGAGTCTATGGTTTTGGTAAAGTAGGTGAACTAATGTCAATTCAGGTATTAAAAAAAAATGTGTACACAGTTTTTCCTTTGATGTACACATGTAGCTAGGTTGAACAACGCATCTAAACCCACTACATACAAAACATTCGGAAACACAACAGTGTCATCACATCTCATCGCATTTGCATAATTTGTTACCAATGCTGGACTAGGTTATGGATTTGGTTCCGCAAATGTTCAAGATTTGTGATAAAATGTCCTACAATTATGGTTCATTCCAATCCACGAAATACATGCACAGCTTTATGTGATCTATATGGCCAAGGCAAAACTACCCCATAAGTTAATGAATTATCAAGTAAGAACAGGATGATTAAATACATGGGTCAATGTGGCAATAGAAGGATCTAAAATTGCTGAGATCGAAGTAAGAATGTTACCGCTTTCTGGAGAATCAGATATTTTTATAAAAAAAGATGAAGATTTACTTATAAATCCGGATACAATCAGAATGATTTTCCTACAGCAGATGGAATTAGTGGTTAGTAATAAATATTGTCTCTTTCCGTAACATGATAGACTAATTATATGAACTCATTCTCCATATAGTGAAAGTGGCTTTTGGTATGAAACAAACTCATGAAGAAACAATTATAAGACTCCTAAAAAACCTTTTGGGCAACCTAAAGACGATAAAAAGAAAGGTAGGAAATATTGTGTTAAACGAATTCATCAATCACGTTTTTTAGGGAACACAATCGTCATACTTATTATTGCTTATCCTCCCTTCATATAACTAAGATTTTAATGACTTCACTCTATCCAACGCAGTTAGCTGAATTTACATAAAACCTCAAGATTAACCGTCGATTTCGACGGGGTTCCACTAGTAAAAACTAAACAATGGAATATTCTACTCACTTAGCTAACATAACAATCTTCACAATCAAAAGTTCTTGACAATATCAGTCGTCAGCATCGAAGATGTCAGTTATCGCCATAAATGTCAACGACTACAGTAACAATATCAAGATGTCGAGATGAAGCAATAACAATATCGTATTATGACATCAGAACAGTTGTCGTCTGCCGATAGAGTTAATCTTTAAAAGCAATAGAAAGATCTTATAAGCGTTTCACGTGTTTCAACAATTAAAATAGTATTAAAGATTTAAATTAAGTATATGTTTATTAAGTATATATTTAAGATTATTAGTTACCAGCATATTTACATATAAGAACATGTCCATAGTAACGTAACAGTGTCTCATGGTTTCATTTTTAATTAATTGAAGAGGATATTTAACTAAGCCTATAAATAGTCAATTCGAACGATTAAAAATTAGGCGGAAGTCAAAACTATTTCAAGAAACTTAACTGAAGCCCGCAATGTTTAGTTAGAGCTCTTTGTAACGTTAGTCTAACTATCTTGGACAGGCAACGTGGCTACTAACGAACTAGGATGAGTCGTAGGAAAATGGCAAGTAATTGTTTGAATGAAAAATAAATGACGTCGAAATAGAACATAGTTTAAACTATGTTTTTTCTAGACTTATTACAATGTAAAAATTAGAATAAGCTAGGGAGAGAGGAAATTACTATTCAAGCAGGCGAGTGTTGAAAGTTTCTCGAGTGCAGCAAAGGCACTTTGCGTTTGCATTATACATTATATTTTTCCTTCAGTTACTATAAAATAATTAGTCTTTCAAACACTAAACAACACGTTTTTTAGGTCAGGTTAAATCCAAGCGTTGAACAAAATAAGAAACGCTGTACCAGTTGATTGTTGTCGTAGTATCTTTAAGTGTTGCCAACTTATTTTCAAGCATACACGTATTACGTGCCTAATACAAGTTCGCTGTTTTTTATTGTTTGGTTGGATGGAGTGCGGCAAAAGTAAAATCAGTGCCGCCAAAGTAAGTAAATGCATCATTTTGTTACTTTGCCTGTTATAATCAGTGCAATGAAGCCTACTTTGTCAGGTAACTGTAGGAAGACAATTATTAAAATCTAAGGTCAAATATAAAATAATACATAGTTTTTAGAGCCAAATATCTTGTACGTTTTAAGGCTAGCCTATTAAGGATCTGCCACAGGGTCAATGATAAAGGCTTTTGAATATGAATATAAATATCATTAAATTGTATAAAAATTTCAGTGGGCGTTGACACATTGTAGTTCTTTGATATGATAACCAATCAAATGACAACAGGAAAAATCTTTAGTAAGCACTAGTTTTCAGATGAAGTGAACGTGAAATAAACATTTTAAGTAAAATAACACAAAAGACACTGAAATGTTTATGTTGTGTTAAGGATACTTCATAGATGACCTCACTGAAACTCAATAGTTTAAATCTTCCAATCAATATTCCAAAAGTTCTTAAATTTCACATTTCCTTTCCGTGAAAGCGAAAAAATGCTACTACTGTACTATATCTCTTACGACTGTACTATATCTAGTTGACCTGTAAATCCAAAATAAGAGCTAAGTTCATTACAAACATTGTACATCAGGCTACATAGCTTCTGGTTAAAAATTTTTAAATCTACCTCAGATTGAATAGTTGTCATTATACCTTTTCATCTTGATGTAAATTTAATGAAATATTGTTTAGTTAAATAATCAACTGATAAAACATTATTCACTACTTAATTATATTTTAGTTTTCTATAACATATTCATTATTTAAATAAAGGATTGCAAATGTACACCTATTTTAAACTGAATATTGTAAACCATGTCGTGGATACTAAAGCAGATGTCGAGATGAAAGCATTTATCGCTTCAGGTTACTTTTAACTCTTCTTTTCAACTGCAGTGAAATGAGTTATTTTATGTAAAAACTATCTAACAATATAATTCTTAAAATATAAAAAGTGTTTGTGTGTAAAGTTTGTAATTTAATAATAGAACAAAATATTCAGTTAATAATTAATTTACCTGTTTTATTAATCCTCAACGTATGTAGTTATTTTAGTGTTTGCTTATCAATGGCACGGATATTTGTTTTATTTTATTAAGTTTATTTTAACTTTAACTAATACTTATCTATGTGAATATCGTTTTACTGGCGTATAGCAAACTACTGTCGGTTGTTAAGTAAAACACCAAAATTAAATGTATTTGACACGTATAACGAAGTAAAACTATCAATTTGTGGTGATGTGGTGTAGTATGAGTGTAAATGAAGATACCTGGGCCCTATATATCTTCCTCTAACCACTGCCCAATCACGCACATCTCCTGTCCTAACCCAACTCTATTGCAAGGAATTAATCTAACTCGTCAAAGTGCACAATATTACCTTAGCTGCCTATCACAGCCAGCTTTTATGTTCTTAATGTATCTAATTATAATATAATGAACAGAGAAATATATATATATGGACTTATTCTAATTCGTGAAAAAAGGTTACTAGACTTAGCAAATGTGAATTCTAATTTACGATATTAATTGCCAGACCACGACCCTTCGAGAACCTAATAAACTACATGATTGAATTACTTTTTGCCCTAACCTACACCCTTTCCCCAACCCCTACTTCTATTAGCTAGACATCTTAGGCTACAGTCTACTTATCCGATCAGATGTACAGCTCCAGGCGCTCGACACTACTCTGTACTGCTCTTGGTTCGCTGCGCGTGCCTACCCGGGTGACTGCGCGCGCATCGTAGTCATGTGACTTGCGCTATTGTAGCGATCCGCTACATCCTCCCCCCGGTGGGGTTGTTTTTTTTTCTTTTCCTAGTTTTGGGGTGATTTTGGGGTTTGGGAAAGATGAAGGACGAAGAATTTTTTTTTTTTTTTTTTTTTTTTTTTTATTGTGCTCGCCGTGAGATTGTGTCGTTGTGACATCGATGTCGGTGTGGAAATGTTCCAACAGTTTTCTGCACTCCTTTTGGTTTGACTCATTTGAGGTTATAATGTGTGTCGGTCTTGCTTATAAACTATTAACTATTTTTTTTTTTTTATAAACTAAAGGTAACTATGGTTTTGAATGAATTTCTTATAACTATGTTTGGTGGGATTGCTTAATCTAAACCTGCTCTAAGAAATGTGGGCGGGCGTATATCAGTGATAGATTTAATTAAGTTGGGTTGAGAAGATCTGTTGGCTGATGAAGTTGGATATATGATTGATGATGAATTTGGGAATGTTGTTGAAATACTGAAGGTTGATGAAATTAGATGGATGTATTGAAGTCTGGTTATTGCTGGTAATTGCTGGTAAATATGGAAGGTTGCTGAAGTTTGATGAGTTTCTTGAAGTTGAGTAGTTGGAAGAATGAAGAATGAAGAATGAAGTTGTGTAAACTGATGAATGAAGCTGGAGTAGTGTTCTGAAGTTCTTGAAGGTATACTGTTGTGATGTGATGTGACGTAATTTCGTAATTAGCTCTTGAGCCCTTACTAAATTCGGGGCGCTAATTATATCGCTGGACGCCTCTTAATGATGGATGAAATGCGTTGGGTTTTGAAGTTGATATGAGGTTGATGATACGTTTACTCAGATGTGAATTTGGAGATTGTTTTGATTGATGATTAATTATTTTGATGTTAGTTATCACTGATATATTCCCTGGATATTCGGTAAAAATTGATCGCGACTACTCTACTTAAGTTTACTATTGATACTTATGATCTAAATGAATTTACTAATAATAAGAAATTGTTCTACTTAATTTAAAAAAAAGAATTTAATTTACTGAGTATAAAAGGGAAAAAATCTAATGTTTATCTACTTAAATGCTATGGATTTGATTGACTGGGAGATATATTACTAAGTTTCTGTTGATTTACTAATAATAAATTAATTAACTAGTGTGACACACATTATACACTCTTTCAGTTTGGATGCTATTCATGGTTGAATGGAGTTTCGAAAATCTGTTGGTTGATGTAAGGAATGATAGTGTTATTGTAAGTGTATATTCATTCGAAGCTCCTCTAGTGCCAATTATCAAGAATTATGCACAGAGGTATTAAATAATAATTATTTATTTCACCGACGGCTTAGCACAATTTAATTTTTTAAACAAATATTGTTTTAATATTTTCCTTCAATGTGAAGGATTGATCGGTGCTTGGTTTGATTATTTATATAGGGCGGAAGTAGAGGTTTGAATGGAACAGATGTTTGTACTGATAACGGCAGTGTTATCTCGTGGCTGGCGCTTGCTATTGTCTGTTTCCTACTAGTCCATTTCTTCTCTGTCGCTCAGCAACATAAATATATTTATATATTTTTGTATTTTATTTTAACGCATGCAAGTGTATAACACATAATAAACATTTAAATTACCCTTTATAAATATATAATACATAAACTCTTCTTCTACGCTCAGAATTCTGCTTGTTATTTACAAACATATGGATTGTCGTGTGCGCTGTTATCTACTTTGATAACGATTGTATTACGCCTAAATACCATATATCTTATTTTAATATACGTGGATGACTTTACTTACTTAATACTTTTTATGTAATGTTGTATATACCTTTGCGATTCAATTGCTTATATTAACACAGAAATACTTAATTTTACTTAATTCTACTTAGTTCTACTTAGCCTAATTGCCATAGTTTAAGGTCTAGCTTGTTCTGTAGTCAGTTGTCTCGTTCATGTGTTGTCATTTTTCAGTCCAGTACTGTTAGTGAGTGTTTGTTGTCATAAGTAAGCTGTCGGCTGCACTATTCATATGACAGTTGCAATCTGTCATAAGAATGTGTTATGGCGAACGATTCCCGTCATAGCCAATTTGAGCAAATTAAAAATAAAAAATTTCTTAAAAAAAATTAGTCTTTTGCTCAGATTGTAGGTTTTAAGGGGATTGAAAAGGTTGTTGATTACTGGGGTCTGGAAATGCATATATTAAGTACAAACACTATGACGTGTTTCGCTGCCAACTTGCCATGTATTGTTGTTGTTGGTTTCCCGGTTCCGGCCAAGTAGTGCGCCTAGAACTGTAAGCGTGCCCTCGGTAAAGACACGCCTTAGACTCAACTCTCGACACTCTTATCAGCCGGTGCCGGGGTTGTATTGTGTACCGTATTGTTGAGAAGTATTGTTGCTAAGTATTGTTGTAGTCAGTCAAGTTACTCGAGATTTCTTGCTAGATGTTTACTTATAACTAATTAAACTAGGCTAAGGTTCTATTGTGCACTCTGACGACGTTTATTTAATAAATTGGTTGAAAAAATCGTTTCAATTGTGAAATGTGGGCTTTTGTCACAATCTTACCTGTTGAGGGGTTTACCAGCTTTACTGACACTGGTGATGAGAAACTGTCAATCACGCACGGTTTTGACCAGGCGTATTGGAGTTTATAATTGACGTTGTCTATTGCTTTGGACTGTGGGTGCATTTTATACATTACCCAATCGCCTACTTTGTAAGGATTGGGTTGACGACCGCTGTTATAATATTGTGTGCGTTTTTCTCTTGCCTTCCGTAGGTTATCAAGTGCATGTTGCCAGCGATTGTCTGTGGTTGGTTGAGGTTCTTCCCCAATTAATTTATTTAAATCCCAGGCTAATTGTAGTGGATGGTTTATTTCTCTCCCCAAAAATAAGCTTGCAGGTGTCGAACCGGTGCTTTCATGTTGAGCGGAATTGAATGCTATTTGAAACCAATGAATGTTTTGATCCCATGTTTGGTTGTCGGAATTGTGATATATTCTCATAGCAACTTTGAGATTTTTGTTGACTCTCTCTACGTTGTTTGCGCTTGGGTTGTACGGTGATGTAAATATGTGTTTGATTCCGAAGTTTAAACACATTTCCTTCATTTGTTTTGATTTGAAAGATGGTGCGTTGTCTGATACTAAGTATTGCGGGAAACCGTAGTGTGAGAATATGTGTTTTGTGAGAAGTGTAGTTGTGGTGGCAGCTGTCGCGTTTCTAGCTGGTAAAAGAATTACAAACTTTGAAAATGCGTCCACCACAGATAGTAGGTATGAGTTGCCTGACTTTGTCCTAGGAAGTTTGCCTACGTAGTCAATGTACACTTTTTGGAATGGTTTTGTTGCTAGATCGGATGATAATTCGCCTACCCTGGTGTTCGGAGCTTGTTTGGATCTTTGGCAAGAGAGACATGTTCTGACTTTGTCGGCTATTATTTTGTTTAAATTTGGTGACCAAAAAAATTGATTTATTTTATGTATAGTTTTCTTGATTCCTAGGTGTGCTGATGTAGGTGCTAAATGGTAGTATGTGAAAATCATGTCAATTAGTTTCGTGGGGAGTACTATTCGTGGTGTCTTTTGGCCGGGTGCTAAATGCATTAACACTCCGTCCTTTACTGTATATGCCTGGTTTCTATGTGGGTCCCTAATAATTTTGATCAACGTGGGGTCGTCTCTTTGATGTTCGTCGATGTTTTTGAAAGCTTCTGGAATTTTCATCAAAATGTTTACTGAATGTGTATTAGTGTCATCGTTTAGTGTTAGTACTGTTGGTTGTGTGTCGGCGTCCTCGTATAACCTAGATAGACAGTCGGCGACTGGATTATCACTGCCTTTTATGTGCTCAGAATGAAATTGGAAAGAGTTAATGAATGTTATCCATCGCGCAATTTTACCTACTTGTCGTGGATGATTTAGAAGCCAAGTTAATGCTGAACAATCTGTTTGAAGTGTAAACTCCCTGTGTTCGAGGTATTGTTGGAATTTTGTCAATCCGAACACGACTGCTAGGCATTCTAATTCAACTGTGGATTTGTTTACTTCGTGTTTGCTTAGTGGTCTCGACGCGTAGGCTACTGGTAATAAACTACCTTCGTGTTCCTGTGCTAATTGCGCTCCTAGTCCTGTGCCTGAACCATCTGTTTGTAGGATGAATTTTTTATTGAAATCTGGGAGTCTTAAAACTGGTTGCGACGTTAGAGCTTTTTTAATACTTTGCAAGGCGGCTTCCTGTTCAGAGCCCCATTCAAATGGTGTATCTTTGCGTTTGAGTTTGTTTAATGGTGCCGAAATGTGTGAAAAATTCGGTATGAACCTCGCGTAATACGCTGTCATCCCGATTAGCCTAGAAATCTGTTTGACATTTTTGGGGGTTGGGAAGTTAAGAATTGGTTGAATTTTTTGTGTGTCAAATGTAACTGTGCCGTTGCGAAAAATGTGGCCTAGGAATTCGATGTGATTAGATGCTACAGTCATTTTTTCTGGGTTGATCGTAAGACCTGCGTTTTGTAATCTAGTTATTACTTCCTTTATTTGATTGAGATGGTCTGAAAATGATCCATTTGAATAAATTACCAAGTCGTCGAAAAAATTGAAAATGTATTTGTATTTTATGTCTCCAAATATTTTATCTATTAACCTTGTCAAAACCTGTGATCCTGTGGCTAATCCAAATGGTACAACGTTGAACTCAAATTCCCCAAATGGGACGACGAATGCTGTGTATTTTTTGCTTTGTTCTGTCAACGGTATTTGCATGTATGCGCTGTTCAAATCCAACAATGTATACCACTTCGCTTGACCTAAATATTGAAATGCTGATTCGACGGTTGGCATTGGCGTAGACTCTAAATTAATCAAGTCGTTGAGCTTTTTGTAATTGACTACAAATCGCGTTTTGTTTCCTTTTTTGGGGACTACAAATCCTGGACTACTGTATTCGGAGGATGATGGTCTTATCACGCCCTTTTGTAATAGGTCGTCGATTTGTTTTCGTAATGCTTCGAGCTTTGGCGGTGCGAATTGGTACGGCCTACTCCTTACAACCTGCTGAGATTTTAATTTTATGTTGTAGTGTATCAATTTTGTTTGCCCTAATCGTTTCGATACTGTGTTTGGAAATGACTGTAATAATTTGTGTATTTGTTGTATCTGGTTTGGTGTCAAATTATCGCCCAAGGTGTAAGTTTTGTCTTCCTGTAGATTACTATCGTGTTGGTCTGTGTGTAATATGGCCATGACCGGTCTTGTACCGTATGGAAATGTTACATTGTGATTCGCCACGTCGATGATTGCTTTTGTTTTTGTGAGGAAATCTAACCCTAATACAATGTTTATTGGTAATTTAGGTGCTATTAGGAAACTGAATGTCCAAGAGAAGTGTCTAATTTTAAAGTGTAGCTTTGCCATGTGCGAGAACATTACCTTGTCGCCTGAGGCTGAAACAGCAAATTGATTGATCGGAGTGATTGATTTTGTAATTAAGTGATTATTTTTGATTCTATCAAAAAGGGATCGTGAGCAAATTGACGTCGTAGACCCTGTATCTATGAGTGCATTTGTTTCAATGTCGCCGAAAAAAATTGGTATTGTACATGTTTTTAATTTAGGAAAGTTTGGAGCATTTTTGTTTTTATGGCTATGTGTGTGTGTGTTTTGGTTGATTGTTGTGTGTGAATAGGCGCTATGACGTGTCGGAGGTGCGAGAGCGCCAATTATCGGCCTCCTCTGGAGTTTAACTGTGTATTGTGTGTAGGTGTGTGTTGGTCTGCAGGGTTGGTGGGCGGGCGGTAGTGTCTGGGGTCATTGACCTGCCTCGGTGCGCCGTGATATGCACTGTTATGCACTGGTGTCCTATAGTATGTATTTGGCTGCATATGTGGTCGATGTGGGAATCTTGGTTGCCCATGTGGCTGTTGCATGTACTGTGGTGTGTATTGCCTATGTTGAGGTGTAAATTGCCTATTTTGAGATGTGAATTGCCTGTTTTGAGGTGTGAATTGCCTATTTTGAGGTGCGAATTGCCTGTTTTGAGGTGTAAATTGCCTATTATTTTCTGCTCTGGTTTCCCATCGGCGTGATTGCGAGTTGCTACCCTCCTCTAACTGTCTCACAACTTCTAATTTTGGGATAAGCGCTATTAAATCATCAAGTTTGGTCGGCGGCGGAAACCCTGCAAGACGTGCCCTATTTGTCGCGTTTATACCTGTCAATATTACCTCCAGTAAGTCGTATTCTGTTGGTATTAGGATTTCTGCTGACTCTTTCACCTGGATAATGAAATCTGAAAGTGACTCGAATTGACCCTGTACCCTATAAACTGTTTGAGTCAGGAGCTGTTGCTTTGCCCTTTCTGGGAGAAAGGTACTAATTATAGTAGGAATTGTTTTACCCTTGACCTCCCAGTTCTCCTGTAATGCCATGGTCCAAATATCCCTTAATTGCCCTGCTGTTTTGTGTAACAATGCTATCGTGATTGATTTGTCGTCGGCTAACTTTAATTTCTCAATTTGAATGGCCGTTTTCAAGAAGGCTAACAATTTGCTTGTGTCCGTGCCGTCGCAGTTGGGAGCTTTCGACGCTAGATCGTCGACTAATCTCGGGTTTGTGTGGGTGTGTGTTGATTGTGTTACTGGTTTGTTTTGAGATAAAGCTTGAGCGATTGAATCGCCTATGGCTTGGGCTGTGATTCTAATCATTTCCGCCGTCTGATCCGCTAAGATGGGTGTGTTTTGTTCCGTGAGTTTTGGTGTGTCTGGTACCGTTGGCACTTGCGCTGTCACCGCGTTCTTTAAAATGACCCTATTTTCTTCCAGTGTCTTGGCTGGGGTTAAGCCCCACTTCTCGCACTGTAGAATTGCGCTTTGCGCATCAAAATCTCGTATCCATGATACCCCTGTGGGTTTTGTTTCCCACTCGTAAATCTTGGACATCTTGCCTTGATCTACTATTATTTGAATAGTAAAAAAAATTCAATACCTAACAACTTCTTTAATATCAACTATTTTATCAAACAGGTGGGAAGAGTTTGGGCTGGGCAAATTGTAATTTAACAAGAAAAAGAGAGAAATTATTTAAAAAAGGTGTGAATTTTGCCTAATGATTGTATTTTATTGCAATTGGTGTGTCAAATGTTTGACTAAGATCTGATTCCCTATATTGTTCAAATGTATGTCATCCCTACGATTTGAATGCCTATATGTGTGTAAATAATACTTATTTGAATTTAAAACATGTGTTAGAAAAATTGGCTGGGTATTTTGATTTGACAATGTGTGTAAAAATGTGTTGAATTGAGTAATTTTATCTATTGTGTGTGGTGTATATTCTGACCTAGGGAAATATGGTAATCCTAACAGTATCAACCTGGTGCCTAGATAACGTTTCCTGATTACCCTGAGCAATGATACATATTGCTGTGTCATCATTGTTATTGATGTATTGCTGAATATGTCATTGGTTCCTATCCATAACAATAATGGTATTTCACTGTTGAAATATGGATTTGTGATTTTGATTTGTTTCTTTAATTGTCCAATTGTTGCGCCTGAAATTCCCATACTGTATTCTAATTTTAATTTACTACCTTCTCGGTTAACAAAATATTCCAGACGTTTAGTCAGCGAATCGCCGAGTATTTGAATTTGTATCATATTACGGTATCAAGGTGGTCGAAAGAGTGTAGCAGGGTAATGGCATGTCGGTATGTCGGAATTCTTTTGTTTGGTTGTAGTGTCGGGCCTGCATGTTCAAGGTCGCTGCGAGTGAATGAAACTTTGTGAACTGTAAAATATAAAACTGTAATGCATTTTATGTCTGACATCTATTGCTGTACTGATTGTTGTGTTATTGTTGTACTAAATTACATGAAATTTTATGTAAGATAATAATTTGTTAATGTGAACAATGAATTGACTCTGTGGTTTTGGCTCGATTCAGAAGGAATCAACACTGTCAATTAACGGCCTAAATTGACTGAAATGTTGCGAAGTGACGATTTACTCAAGCAAATGTTGTTAACAGGCTCTTGGCTTTCTTTTGATTATGTAGTACATTTTTTTTACATTTATTATTATTATATATTTTTTTTTTACGTTTTAAATGTTTTTCTGTTTTTATATTTATTTTATATATTTATTTGTATTTTTGTTTAAGATGAGCCTGTAATAACTGTGTGTAATGTATATTTAAATCGTGTATGTTTGCTTGGAAATAACAAATCTGGCCTTAAATCGTCGCTTTATCTTTGAACTTCTGTTATCTAACATTCCAGTTCTGTTCTAAGTCTGTCTGGCCTATTAATGACATGGACTCTCAACTTTCACTAGCCCACCTCAAATATCAAAACTTTGCTGAACAACTTAAATTCTAAACACAACTTAAATTAAGGTGATGAGTTACAACTAAAATATGTCAGACTACGCTTTAAAATACTATTTTAATCATTAATTAATTCACTGCAGTACCCTTTCGGCAGTAAAAATTATGAAATAAAAATTTTTGGGGATATTTATGACTTTTTGGGGTTGGGGAGGTGACATACAAATGAATTTAAAATTCCCCCCAATTTTGAATTTTGATTTTTTGGTCGTGGCCTGTAAACTATACTGATGTGCACTTTGACTCCTAATATTTTGCTTTCGGTAATAAAAATATTCATCAAACACTCATTCGGCCTGTCGTCGAGGTATATTTAGTTTAATTACTGCCTTTCAGACTTGATGTCGAACTCGTGAGTGATTACATAAATGCATTTAAACATATTTATCAACTTGGTTTGGTAAAATATTAATAAAAAACATCAAGGTTCTCCTAATTCTACTTTGAAATTAAAACATCCTCATTAAAATTGATTTTTAAATTATCCTTGGAATTAAAATAAACTGAATGATATTGATTCACATTTCATGACGTGCCTAGCTATGCATGCTCGTGCATTCCAGGTCGCCACGTGGTGCCGACCTGCAACCTGTCGATTTCCTGTCTGAACAAAGCACCTGGCTGGTCTGAGACACGTTTTAATCTATTCTATTTCTGTTAAAATTGCACTTTTGGCCGGATCTTGACGCTCTGCTACCACTATGTGGTGATGTGGTGTAGTATGAGTGTAAATGAAGATACCTGGGCCCTATATATCTTCCTCTAACCACTGCCCAATCACGCACATCTCCTGTCCTAACCCAACTCTATTGCAAGGAATTAATCTAACTCGTCAAAGTGCACAATATTACCTTAGCTGCCTATCACAGCCAGCTTTTATGTTCTTAATGTATCTAATTATAATATAATGAACAGAGAAATATATATATATGGACTTATTCTAATTCGTGAAAAAAGGTTACTAGACTTAGCAAATGTGAATTCTAATTTACGATATTAATTGCCAGACCACGACCCTTCGAGAACCTAATAAACTACATGATTGAATTACTTTTTGCCCTAACCTACACCCTTTCCCCAACCCCTACTTCTATTAGCTAGACATCTTAGGCTACAGTCTACTTATCCGATCAGATGTACAGCTCCAGGCGCTCGACACTACTCTGTACTGCTCTTGGTTCGCTGCGCGTGCCTACCCGGGTGACTGCGCGCGCATCGTAGTCATGTGACTTGCGCTATTGTAGCGATCCGCTACAAATTATTGGTTAATTATCAATTCTTACACTCAGGTAGTTTTTATATGACTGAATTCACATTCAAAACCTATGTTAATTAATTATATCACTCATTTAATTAAATCTCCAAACCTAGCCATGCTCCTAGGCAACTGAACTACCTCAAAACAAAGCTAGAGCACTCAGTCCACCTTCTTATAATATTTATTCGTTCCTATTAAAGAAAATAGGACCTAAAGGTTTCTATTTAACCTATAGAACCTATAGAATTCTATAGAACCTAACCTTTAGGTTCTATTTTCTTTGGTTCCTACCCACCCATATCTCCACCTCTTCTTCAATCTTCACCGACAAGTCTACTTCAGCCTCAAATAATTTGATTGATGAATTTGTATAATGTTTATATCTTTCTTGTATACATCTTTAAGTTTTTAGTCTGGCTAGTCTCGTTAATACCATGTATATTACTATCTTCTCATTAAAAGGTGTGTTGTACTGTTTTAAAATGTAATAAAATGACCCTTTGTACGAGTCAACCATCGAGTGTATATCAGTGAGATCATTAAAATATAGGGATTTTTATAGATTTTTATTACCTAAAACTGTATTTTTTAATACTATAAAATGTGTCAGCTATAATCAGTTCCAATTTTATTATCAAAACAAATTTAAGACTACCTTTTACAGTATTGGCACGCAACTAATTTCAAAACTGTTAATCCATAATATGTTTAATCGTTGTTAGTATGTTAGTAATTTATTTCTGTTAGTTATCAGGTAAGTACGAAATTGATAATAAAACAGGATATTCAAGCTGTGGGCTGAAGTTAAGTCCTTTCAAGGAAACTGAAAGAATGGCCCCATTAATAACAAGTGCCACGACCAAATGTTAAAGCAGTTATTTTTACTGCAGTTGTTTCTATGATTTAACAGGCTAAGTTTGGGAAATATGTCGTCTGTTAGAAACTATTTAGGTGTTTCATCCTGTAAGTTCAATGGGTGTAAATACTACTTATAATTTAAAAGGTTATATAAATTTTGCTTGATTTCAATAAACTATAACCATGGAGTAATTAAACCAACATTTTGTAATGTATTTTAATTGATCTCAAATCCATAATTGGGCTATTTATAGTTACATTGACAGTTATTTTAAATGAAAAACAATAACATTGTTTTTCATTTAACATTTTACATTTGGAAACGTAAACATGGTGTATTATTAAAATTACCGACATTTTATTAAACTAACAAGACATGATATTTTATGTAAATATCATAAATAATTATATGATCTATAAATAGGTAAAGAAAAGTTTTAACTGTGTGTTAACTGTAATGTTTACGACAGAGGTCGACTGTGGGGTGTACTAAACTAAGTGGATAGGGAATAATATCACAAAACGCACATTTTTATGTGAAGTGACAATGAAATTAAAATTTAATTAAGGGCCGCTTTCCCCAAATCAAGTTTAACTTAATCTCGGTTAACTTTAATCTGTGGGTTAAACTTAGGATGGCTTTCCCCACTATTTTGTTATGAAAGTTTAGTTTAACCTAGCTTTTCTTTGCAAGCAACAATGTTGGCAACACTGTTATGCAATTTTGTCTGCAATATTAGCTGTTTAACTTCCCACTATGACATATCTGTCATTAATTTTCTCGTGTTTTGGTTATTTGTATTAGGTTTCGTGTCATTGTCTCCAATTGTTGACATTAAAAAGAAACATTTTTATTTGCAGGCTAATAAATTGTACTGATGTTAATTTATAAGCATTTCATTTATTGTGTTTATTTAAGCTCAAACTTAATTAAACAGTAGGCCTACTGTACGCATCAAATAAAAGCATTTACAATCATGGGAAAATAAAATGTTGGGAAAGACGCAAAATTAATGTTTGTGGATTAAAAACTAGAGCATATCCTTTATAATGGCAGGCCTAGGCTACTCAGCATTAGACACGTTCGATGTTTCTAAACTAAATTTAATTTTAGGCGTACTGCAGTAGTTGTTAATTTACACATGATAATAATAGACTAGTGGTTAGGCCCGAATGTTTAATATTTACTTTTGTGTAATGTAAGACTCGTGTTAAAATAAAATCAAACCAAAAGGCTTCTTATGAGCAAACTTTCCAACCACTGTTGCGTTGCTGTGGACAAGGTAACCATCGATTGTACACAACTACGATACTACCTACCGAAAATATAATAATTTAGGCCTACTCTACGCATTTAAAAACCTTAATACCCCCGCCGCAGCAAACCTGCCGACTAAGCGAATTTCCATTTGTATGAATTGATTTTCAGTTAAATATATTTTAATAACATTAGGTTTAACGAGTACCTAGGTTTGCTGCTACAAGGAAACTAATAAAGTGTGTTTTTGAGTAAAATATTGATAGCTTAGAACAAAATAAATAAATTTGCCAAGTTTTATCAAAATATATTCATAAACAAGCAAACTACAACATTTGACAATATTCTCCATAAGAATAACATGGGAATTTTAAATTTTAAATTTTTTTAATTTTCTCCGTTACTAATAATCGAACAAAAAAACTTTTATAAACTAAATTATTTGTTTTTTTAAGCTCTTTAAAAATGTCTAAAGAGAAATTGGGAAATTTAGTGTTTTGAGGGTCAAAAGTGAGAAAAACCAATTTTCACCCCATAAAACCCCCCGTAAAGCCCCGTTCCCATGGTCCGATCGTGCTGGTTTGCGAACTCATTCAAGTTTATCCCGCTTTACACCTTTAAACCAAATTTCATCAAAATCGGACAAAAATTACTCAAGTTATCGCGTTTACGGACGTATATATATATAAGTCTATAAATATATATATATATATATATACATATATAAAAATTTGAACGAATAGTGTTTTTGGCCTCTGGGGACAAGAAAATGAAAAAGTAAATCGGTCCCGGGTCTAGGTCTTACCATGCCACCTACGGTAATAGCTACTTCCCTATAGGGAAATTCGCTAAAACCATTACTGTATATCTGTAGCCTTATATCTTTAAATTTGAAATAGTCATGAATTAATTTTCTACATATAGGTTCTGGTTTGTTATTTCTTAATTTATTTCCAGTTCAATTTATTTTAGGTTATGTTTAACAAATAATGTCAAACAAGGATATTTGCCATTGCCGTCTGCCGAACGTAACAAGTCAGCCAAGAGCCAATCAAAATCAAGCTATTATTCTTCTCTCCTGGGTTAACCCACGTATCGCCAGTTAAACCAGCCTCACCCCTAGGGTTAACTTAAACCTAGTTTAAACGGAGAAATTATTTTGGGGAAAGTGAATCTGAGGTTAAACTAGAGTTTAAACCGCGATCAGAGTTAAACTTGATTTGGGTAAAGCGGCCCTAAGTGTTATTAAACATCTGTTAATTTTCATATGTGTAAAAATAGCCTTTTTTAGACTAGAAAACATAGATTTTTGAATTGAAATAGTTGTTTATCGCAAATTAAGAACGAGTCTTTTAACATGTAACTTGCATTGCACCAGACCATTGTAGCTGTGACCATTTGCTTGCCTCTTGTATACGGTTCAAATTTGAAAAAATAAAAATAAAACCAAGCACGGTTTGTATGTACGCTGGAAATATGAAACGATTTATTGTCGGCTATTAGAACGGAAAGTGGTATGGATCATAAACATAACGAAATTACGAAACTGGTACGAATCATAAGCTTATAGCATTATGGTTTAGACAGTTCCATTTAATCAATGTAAACTAATGTTTACTTTTGGGCCAGCAACGTAATGTGTTTATGTTTATAATCTACACGTTACCGTTAACAAGTTGAATGGACTATTCTTAACCTTTTTACGAAAACCCTTCCTGTCATAATCTAGTATTTACTTAAAAATCAATCGTTTTGGGACTAATTTGTTCGACATTCTGTAGCAAAAACAGCAGTTTTCAATACATGTGTTGCAGGTCTAAAGTAGCTCTTTTCTCCATAAGAAGAACAAAACAGCTGTGAAGCTTGCTGTGTTCAGTTGAAAACAAGATGCAAGTCGTTTTGGGGGGTTATCTTTATACAAACACCATTTTAGTTCGTACTCTAGTTTGATTAAATAATGCTGCAATATGACAAGAAATTCAGTTCATTTAACGAGCAAAAAGTGTGTTGTAAACCCTGGCTGATTACTGACATCGGGTTCGCCTTGGTCATAAACATTTAACTTTAGTTGGGATGGAAAAGAGAGACTTTTAATCCCTAGTCATAAAATATACTATATTCCAAGATTAAAAATTGAACAACTGGAATCGGGAATATCAAGTTATTTGATAACGTTTTCTTCCATGTTTTTCTAAATAAAATATTTGTCATTAATCATGTCAACCGATTAATCAAACAAACTATGTTTTAGTTCAGCTTCGATTCCGCATTCCCCTCCTCCCCCCCAACTTCCAACGTAACCCTAAAGGAATAAAAAAATACACTAGGTTTATATAAATAGGACTCTTAAGTTATTTAAGCTACTTACTTGTACTTAAATTTACAAATAGTAATGGCAAAAGGAAATGCTGGCAAAAACAGATATAGACCCCCTGGAAAATTACTACTAGTTACTTTAATTTTTTTTTTTTTTTTTACAAAACTGTCAAGTTTTAAGATGCTCTAACGAAACATCTCAGTTCGTTAGCAACAACGTCGTCTGTCCAAGTTAGTTAGTCGGATGTTATAAGAACTGTAACTCAAACAGAACGGACTGCAGTTAACTTACTTCTACTTTTAGTAAAGTCTTACAACACTTAATTAATTTTAGTATATTTTTTATTTACACTTAATTTTTTTTAAGTTATGAACACAATACTGCTTTTGATAATCCACATGTTGTATGCGAAAACTAGTTTAATTATATACTAGTGGTGTCATCGTCAACATTGATGTTGTATACACCGTTCGTCAGGCAATTCAGTGATGTCTATTTATACTTACAAAGCAAAATTTGTTTCTTATAATATTTTGTTAGATGTTAAAATATTTCTTTTATAAATTCTTTATAATTCCTTCCTTGCTTAATTTTGGGCTAAGGAAGATACTGAATTCGTCTCAAGTATAGCTTTGGGAGGGTATAATCTTAGATTTAGAGTCCAACCCTTTTACGATATGTGAACCCTTAGGGTAGGGTGCTGTATCGCCGGTCACGTCATTAAGTGATTAGCAGAATTTGATTTAAATGTTCCAGGGCATGAGTCCTTCGCACCACTAAACCACTATACAAGCGATTAGCCAAGCTCCTTACAAAACCCTACACGACTTCGTTTGTTATAACTTTATAACTAGGGGTCTTAGTGAAAATACAAACAGTAAAGCTACTGTTATAAATCCACCTTATTCCTTTGGAAACATCCCTTTACAAAAACACGTTTTTAATTGATGAGGAAATGAAAGTACATCATCCAAGTTCCTAAATAACCATGTCTTTAAAGTTTAAGATACCTAAACACTATTTTAGCAAACAAAAACTTTGCAATACTTGACCTTGTAACGTATCGAAAAGAGTTGTTTTCAAACATGTCTTTTGTTTGAATTTAATCGGCACTCAAACTTTCCCAACCCCACATAATAGACTTTTAATAATTCTACATTTTAATTTTCACATTTTTTAATTTTTTTTTACATTTTTTAATTTTCTCCATTTTTATAAAATGGAGAAAATGCTATGAATGAATAAAGTTTGATAAAGCAATAAAAAAATTAACAAATCTCCATAGAATTTACAATTCTATAAAAAGGTATTTACAGTTCTAATATAACAGCACAAAAACAAATATGCAAAAAGTCTACACGCAAAATACAAAACTATCATAACATACAGTACTACACTTTACGATATAGGTCTACGTAGAATTTGTATGAGTGAGTTAGCACAGCAACTACCGAGTACAAGGAGTACGCAGCAATTTGAAAACCAATACCTTCATAAGCGGCTTGTGGATGTAAATCTGGTTTCAAACATCTCCTCGGTCTGTTAACTTTATTTTATAGAAGGTTATACATTTATACATGCCTCCAACATTGGAAATTGGACATTGGAAATTAAGTGGTTGAGCAAAAAAGTCCTTTAATTATTACCAATCTCCTATTTAAGGGTAATGTACATCTAAATGTTACAAATATTAAGCACAAACATTTAAATAGTCCACAATCACTAAATAGTAGGTAACAAAAGTATTTTTTGTGAATATATATTTTTTCTACATAAACTCATACTTTATCAAGTGGGTACAGATCAAACTTTGTGATACTATATACTTTGAATATTTTAGAAGTATTATATAATAATAGTAAAGGTACTTTTAAGTATACTTTTAAACATACAAGTTTTAAAAGTTTTTAAAATAATTGTAGATTGTAGATTCCATAAATTCAGTAAATACATGGAATTGAATTTACTCCTATTATTTTATTTCTTGGTTTAGCTAGTGTCTTCTACTTCTTTATTATGTAGAAAACACTTAAATTTATATCAGAGAAATGTTATTCAATGAGTTTTACTTTTTTTTTTATTGTGGCACCTTAAAAATTGGATATTCAATAAATTTTGCAAGATTAAAAAATCATAAAATACAAACTCAGTAATTCAATATAACATATCCTAACGGTAACATAGAAATTTTAATACTATAAATCTAAGACTTTTAAATTTTCAATAACCTTTTGTTAAAACAGTATGAGGGCTAAATTTAAATGAACATTTAAGATGGATTTTAGACACAGACATTTTATGAATACAGACAGTAAAACTGTGTATTATTAAAGTAAAACAACCCAATTTTATAGTTACGAAAATGAAAATAGAGAATGATATTAAGGGGTGCAAGGGTTTTAATATTCCTACGCAATTTTCACTGGGGTTGATATATGGCAGTGATAAACCAGAGTCCAGACTGTTAGTTCTTATTTTACAAACTCTTGTAGTAGGGGAGGAAATACTTTAATAATTTGACAATGCGTTTGTGAAATACCATTATTTTAGATTCAGCTACGAATTAGTTTTGTCGATGATAGAATTAATCTTCAAGAATTTTATACTATAAATTTTTTTTTTCAATACCGATTAATGTGAATTTTATTTCCATTTTGAATTTAATGACCAAAATATATAAAATATGTTTTAAATCAACCACACTTAAAAAAACTCTTGATAAAGTAACACAGCATTAAGTTCTCTATGGTGTGTCTTAGAAATGCCTTACTAAATGTGTTATGGGCACAACGTATAGTGGACCTGCAATGATATTATTTATATACTTTTAAACTGCCATTCTATCGCTTATGTTGCAAGATATTTGTTTACAAAAATATTCATCATCAGTGTTTGCCTAGATACTATTTCACTTTAAAATAAAATGTATTTTTCCTACCGTGAAGAAACTGCGTCATAAGGCGTTTTGTCATAAATGCAATCTGTGTAAGTATAAGCTTATGCCGTGACAATTTTAACTCATGTTTTGTAAATATTTCCTTAACAAACTATCGCTCATTAATAATCCAAAAGAGTCCGCGTTTAAAGGTATAATAAGTGGTTTACATGTTGATACTTCATTTTGTTGGTGTTCGAATGTGGGTATATCGACAAACCTACCAAAATTTTGTTAGTACTGTAATTAAAATGTAAACTGGTGTTACTATGAATGCTATAATATATACTGGTGTAAGTGTGTACTAGGTATCTAGAAAACTGTCCAATAAGCTGCAGGGTGTCCGTAAAACCAAAATCGATTCATACCATACTATCCCAGTAGCACTGTATGGGCAGAAACTTGGGCACTAGCTAAAGAACCGAGAAACAATTTTCCTGGGTTTGATAATAGAGTGTAGAGAAAATATACGGACCAGTTCAAGATAACAGAGATTGAGATACGAAATAATAGAGAGTTAAGATAAATGTATAAACACCCAGATATAGGGGTGCTTTCCAAAAAGAAATGGCTCGAACAGGCAGGCTGGACTTTGGACGTGTTGGAGAGAAGATGTATCAACTTTTAAAACTGTATTCCATGGAGTGCCACAAATTTGACCACTTGGAAGACCAAGAATGAAGTGGAAAGACCAAATAATAAAAGACATTATCCTTACAGAGAGGCCACAATCCTAATATATACTCATTTAATACGCAAGCAGGTTTTTTTAAAATTGCTCTTCCGAAACTACTGAACCGATTGACATGTTTTTGGTGTCATTGGAAAGAGCGTAACGTGAAGCTGTGCAAGAAACCTTCTTTTTAGGGAAATAATTAGAGAGTGAGGCCCTGGGGCCCTTTAAGGTTTCGCATTTCTCCATAAGATTAACATGGGAAACAAAGATTGTTATGAAACTCTAGCTGTTGTCAGAAATTAAAAGTGATAAGAAGAACATATGTTAATTGTACAATTTTGACAGAGAGGCTATGCAGAAAATCAGGTAGTTAATGGTTATTTGCTGCTATTAAAATAAAGACTGAAATTTGTAAACGTACTGGCGACAATGGGTGACGATACCCACAGATCACTAAATAAGAACTTCTTATTTAGTGCTATGTGGTGATACCATGCAGACTACCTTATCATTGACAAAGACCAACATAGACAACCTATTGCGGCTATAAGCGGAAAACATTTCTACAATACACTAAAAGCCAGAACAGCTTTTGAAAAATGATAAAATATTTACAAGAAATGTGTATTACATTGAACTGTTAAGTACATTGTGAGTATTATCGTTAGTTACGTAATCTTTGAGTTGACTCTTTTAAACTCATCGGAATTTACAACTTATATTTGTTCTTAAATAAGTTATTTGTTTTTAAATAACTCCTTTACTTCTTTGCGATTGCTCGATTTTGAGCAACATGTACACTAGTAGGATTTTAATGGCCATTGAGATTTAGATAAGGTACGGTAAGTGTTAGTATGCAATAGAAGGTGGTATGTAGCTACAACCAGTGTTTGTGTGAATCAGCCACCAATCAATGCTTTTCAAATCGACACAATTCCTCTTTTATTGCAAAATTATCGTATTGAAAATGCATATCGTATAAGCCTATAATCGGATGAAAGAAATATGTGGTCACGTGAACTTTGTTTACAAGATGATTTCCCCATTAAACTGCCAGAATTTGTCTTCTTACGTTTAAACTAGCTATTCTGAATTATATTCAGTTTTAATTGATTAATTAATTTCCCTGCGTAGGATGGGCCATTAAATTGATTATTTTATATTATGCTGTCCGTAGAACTGTTCATCAAGAGGTCCAAAACGCTGGATACGAGGAAAAAATATTAAATGCATTCTCGTAAATAATATTTATTTAAGTTTATTTTCGTAGTTCTCTTCTTCGTTTGCTATCCAGCTATCCCTTTTTGTGTACGATAGCTTGCTTAAAGTGATATCAAATTGAAACCATTTCATTAACAATTGTACGATACGATCCTTTAATAATTAAGGCAATTTGATGCATGTATGGTCAACTTAAACGTACCTCAATATTTTCGTGTTAAAACCATTTCTCATTAGTTTGGAAAACAACTTAAGAAATTATTTTATAATTATACTATTTTTTACTTAGAGATAATTATTTAAAAAAAAATAGGGCATGGGTCTTTTTCAATTTATCAAATACAACAAAACACAAACAACTAGTTCCTTTGCCTGTTTATTTTAACACCGCTTGCTAAGTGCAGAAAAACATTATGTACTGTGCATCACCGTTACATTTGAATTTTTAATTAACTGAAAACGTAACCGCCAGTAAAAGAAGAAGCTCTACCAGATCACTTACAAGTTCAAAGTCCACATTGAACACTCGGCAAGAGAACGGAGAGGAGCGATGGATGTTTGCTAACATCTGATGTTTGACATCTCTACGCAGAGTCTCACTCTGACAGTTGTACAGAGAGCTGAGTAACTGTGGACTTGTCTGTTGTTTCAGTTGCTGCAGTTGCTTGACTTTCACGACCATCACAAGAAACATCAAAGTGAGTGGGACTGCTGAATAGAAATACAAATTTAGTGTATAGATGTTTTGTGAGATATAAAATGCGTGAATTGCCATACCCATGTTTATCCAACCCACAACAGCAATACGAACGGATTCTTTAAGTTCAAGTTCGGTATTTGAAAGTGCTCCTTGCAAAACCTTGAAGATTTTAAAGTACCCTACTCGTAGGAATTTAACGTTTAATTGCCTTTCTCTGGTAGATCTTCTTTGAGCCCAGGCATTGTTGAACGATGAAGTGCTCATGTCTTTCACTTTTGTCATCTCTTTTACAATCTCAAGTTGAATACTTATAATATTGCACAGGAACAGCACGATCGTAGAAACTTGTACGATCCAAAAACTTATGAGATGAAAAGTTGTGAAATAAACGGTGACAGGCAAGGATTTAGGCTGAAGCCCCACAACTTTACAGACGTTATTGAAGGAGTAGAGACCAGTAAGAAACCACAATGATGCTTGAATCAATTTTGAACCAGAATTGCCACTTTCAAAGTCTTTTTGTGGAATCAGCTCACTTTTAAGTCTTTGAAGTGTCAATGCTATTGATATTTTTGTCTTGTGCTCAAGTATTGTCATTCCTATTGTCAATACAACAAAAAATGATCCAGACACCCTTATAAATGCCATCATCATCGTCTCTGTATTATCATACCATTCTCTGTACATGTAAATGAGAACTTCACTTACGTACACAGCTGCTATCGTTATACTGTAGACCACCTTGCCTGTGTGTCTGCTCAGTGTAGTGAGTGAAGTGACATTTGTGCCGTACACAGAATTCAGCCACAAAAGTGATCTGAAACTGCCAAAGTTCATCATGATCTTGCCCCAATGTGTAGATTTACACCAATCTATATCCTATAACTTGTTGTTCTTGGAAGCCATGTGTAATTGATGTAATTTTCTCGAAAATTTAGAGGACGATAATCCTCTTGCTACTAACCATACTAAAACTCATTTGCTCCTAGCGACTTGAAGGTGATATGAAACATAAACCCACCATAGCAACACCATTCAATTAACGTAATGTAACTCGTGTCATCACAATGAGTTAATATTGACATTCATAAAGAAGTAACATTTCAGTTCATTAGAAATCTGTCACAATGCTCTTTCAGAAATTTTTTTATTTTCATTAAATTATTTCTATGTCTTCCATTTTGAATTTCTAATACCTATTATGTCAACAACTTACTTCTAAATGACACAGCATGATAAATTATCTGTTTACTTTTTTAGCCTGTATTGAATTTACTAAATATTGATTTATTTTAAGATAATTTGATTGTATTAATTTGCTTCTATCTTTTTTATCCTTAATAACCATAATCTAATGAAGTTAGTATAAAATTAAATAAAGTAAATTGAGTGGATTCATTAGTTATTTCCTTAGCTAAAAATGTTTAAATTTTCGCGTCAAAATTATATTTATACTTTTTGAACTGTGCAATAGTCCAATGAGCAAAATGCTTAATAAGTTGAACAAAATAACAAAAACTAACAATTTCAGAAAAACACTAGCACTCTGTTTACAACAGAAATTTTAATAACTATCTCTTTGATACACGTATAATTTAATTATAATATTAAATTTTATAAAGGACTATTTAATTTTTCCATTTGAATTTAATGTCGAGGAGGCCTAATAAATCATTATACTTCATTAAATAGCCCTACTTAATTATTTGTCTTAATTCTATAATAAATAAAATTTTTGTCAATGTTTGCTAAAATAAAATGAATTTTGTTGTACAATTCCTACAATCTATGAGGGTTATTTCCCACGGTTGTATGGATTTTTAACTCTTACAAATAAAAGACGTTACGATCGGGTAATCGAGCGTAAAGATAATAAAGGTGTAAGATAACATTTGAAACTTTTTACTTACTTCTGATATTCTCAAACAAAAATAAAAATGTATTATAATCATTACATTATCAAACGTACGTTATGTTTAAGCAATTTAGAAGAAATTCTACAAATATGAAAACCATTTTTTTGCAAATGTTTTAGCCCCAACTGGGACAAAGAGATATCTAGTAAAAAATGACATCACGTCTGAGCACACTTGCATAAACTAACAAATGTGAATTGTAAATCATGACGAATTTCTCAGGGACAAAAACTTCCGCGTTAAAGCAAAGATTTCTATTTAATTTCCAAAATATATTTATTTTTTGAGGTGAACTAAGAAACATCACGGTCCATTAGAATGGTTAACCTTTCCATTCCTCTCTATTTACTCGCACCATTTTAATAAAAACTAGTGGTCGTCTAGTGGTCGATACTCGACCAAAAATATCCAATGTACAGGCTTCTCTATTTTCACCCCACACGCTGTAAATAAAACACGTGATTGTAATTTATTACATTTGTTTTGATTTTCTGTTTATATTTTGTTGTTATTTCGTCACCAACATAGCAACCTATAAGACCCATGTTAATTTTTTAAAGTTTCAAATTCGTTTTTTGTGCTTATTTTCGAGCCTATTTTAATTTATAAAGGGATTCTGCACATCTACAGGTAAATATCTTTCTAACAGTATGCGAAGATTTTCCTTGCTATGCACACGAGCTGAGAAAAAAGGTTTCTAAAGTAAACGTGCATGCCTATTAATATATAGATAAGGATGTAGCCCATTCAGACATTAATAAGCTTAAAGTTCTTTTTATTAAATTTAATAGCTGGAATACAAATATAAAATGTCTATAAATTCTATAATCTTTGTGATGCCAAGTCAATATAATAGTACAAATAAAACTAAACTCTAAAAAATTCTAAAATTAAAAAAGCATGCCATTATTCGTTTGTCCACTAAAGAAATCTTTGATAGAGTATCGAGTTCCTTCTACTAGTAGGCTTTTCACTGCTCTCCCAAATTTGTCGGTGTCTTCCTCTACCTCAGGCAGCACGTTAAATAACCTGATATTATTGTAAAAGAGGTGTATTTCAAAGAATTTAATATACAAATTAAAATTAATAGACAAGCCAAAATGAATCTAGCAATAACACTTATATTGTTCCATAATAATATTTAGTTACCGTACTGTATTTGTTGTTATTTTAAAATGAGCAATTTATCGTTCAATTACTCGTAAATTTGTTTAATACAAAATTTCTCTTTAAACAAGTTCTTTAATAAGATGAAGACAAACTCAGCCGGGCTCTGAGAATCCTGCTAAAAGGTTGTCCAAGTATAAACACCTGGGCTCTTCTCTTAACACTTTCTTGATACCTTAAACAATCTTAGCAAATCGTTCACAACAGTTGTTTCTTTTTCTCTTGATAATATTATTTTATATTGTTCTTCTTCAAGATAGACAACATTCAGTATCTAATGTATATGGAGATAGTTTTTCCCAATAACATTGTCAATAGAGCAACCACCCCTCTACATATAAAGTTCATATAGAGCACTTGCCCTATATGAAAATCTAAAGCCCATTTTGAGTTGTTTTTTCATTTTGGCTAAGTTTGAGTTTGCTGGGAAAATACCAGAGCAAAAGCAAAAGTATTGGAAATGGATCATTTGAACCGGTAAAAATAGTGTTTGGTTGGCTAAAAGAATATTATTTAAAAAATTAGGGAAACTTGTAAAATCAACTGTGAACAGATAAACCAAACAGAAACGTACATAAGTTATATTAGGCCTATGCTGATTCATGAAGTCAAACTATTTCCGCTTCGATACTGACCAAGGGGTTTGCCCCATTGGCATTCAAAGTTTTGAGGAGAGACATTTAAAAGTAAATATTTATTGATATCCGTGACATCTATGATTTTTTTTAACTTTATTAATTCTGTCTTTTATATTCCACCAATAGAACCAGTGCTAGAGGCGTAGACGAATGCAGAATTTTCGTGCGAGTACGGTATTGCTTACCGGGCAAGTAACGACGTTACATCATACTACACAGAAAAATTGGTACATTTTAAACTCATAACACAATTTATTTAGGATACATAATAAATTATAATATTTTTAAATAGGCCATTGCAATTAGCTGTTTATTTCATCAGCTGACTAAGTGCACAGTAAAAAGCTTTTACCGTGCAGTGCATGGTAATAGTATATTACGGTACGAGTCCTAAAAATAGATGTTTACCGGACAAGTGTGGTCGTACCCGTGCAAGACGAAGTCGAGTGCGGGATTACCATACGAGTCCGGTAAACACGTTTTGGACGAGTGACGTACGATATTTTACACCATCGTACTTTAGCTGACCTAACAAAAAATATGTACAAATCCTATATATTCCCACCTACTAAAAGACTAACAATTTCTGAGGTTATGTTTTTGTTTATAACCGCTCATTTCCAAATATAATCGGCTGGTTAGTGTCCGGTAAAAACCCATTAGCCTACAGTACAGTAGTATGTAATGAAACCCCAAACAGCTGGCGGCAAACAGCTGTGTTCTAGACTAAATCCTTAAGTGGGAAGCTCGTTAAAAAATTAGTGTAGCGTACAAGTAAATTACGTTACTTTTACGTGTGTGGGCACGGCCAAGGCCCCACTAGAAAAAGCAGGCCATGCTGTAGGATCCATGAAGCCACACTAGTGGATAGATTTCATTGATAAATTTATTGCCATCACCATTCCCATATGTTTTAGGTAAATAAACAAGCTGGCTGTAAGATTTTAGTGGTAAGAGTTTAGTACGACTATCCACCACTGTGACGTAGTGTTGCGCTACCCGCGCTGCAGCATGGCCTTTATTTTCTAGTGGGGCCTTGGCACAACAAAGGCAACTTTCCAGCCTATCAATATGGATAGACAGAAGTACCTGTTTCTGTGTAGTATGATGTAAATATCTTATTTAATCTGTTTTAGTATTCGAGGTTTTAAAATAGTGCTAGGTGTTCTTATTTAAATCAATACATTTGCCTAATTTATTTTGGAAATATGATTTCGTATACCTTCTATATGATTCTGAAATGAAAATACTACAAATACGATAGAATTGCAAAAGAGTGCTCTCTTTGTGGATCAAATAGATTGAGGAACAACATTGTAATATCCTTAACATTTCAGTTCTATGCATTCCATCGTCGTTTCTTTCATTGATTAACAAAGCAATATCGAAATGGATTGGGCGTGGTATACGTACTGCATCAAACCCTTAGCAAACGGGTAGCCAATATTCAAATCTATGGAGGGTTCTTTTATGTTTGCAACCAATACAGTTTGGATCGATTATTCGGTGGCTGAAAAGTCATGTGTTTTTTTTTTTTTTTATTTGAAAAGAAACAATATTATACAAACAGATAAACATTTATGAAACATATTTACGACGAAAGTTATTGGTAAATTGGCCAGTTTACCCAGAGAAAGATTATTCTGTATTTCTTCCCACCTAGGATTGCCAAATGTCTGAACATACAATGGCCATTGCATTGAAAAAGTTCAGATTCATGTTGCATGGAGACCCAAAAAAGGATGATGGCAAAATACCATCTTTACCAATACAGGTATTTGATCTTTCTACGCATCCCTTCTGATAAAGGTAATCTACAATATTTCAATATAGATCCGCTCTTAGACTGCTTTGGTTATCTCTGATGTACTGTAGGGCGGGTGCCCTCTATGCGTACGTAAGAACCACCAAAAGTGAGCTTTTCAGACCGATGTAGCAATCTAAATCACTCTCTTGAAGCCAACCAGTACGACGCGTACTCTAGCATTATGAAATTATTTCTATGCTCTAAACTGTTTTTGGCGTGTATTTGGCCCAACCAGAGTCTCTGGTTTGGAACAGAAGAGGGTAAGCAAGTTTATCAAACGACTTTTCTAGAATGGTTACGCGTCTAACATTATTAGATGTTGAAAAAGCTGTTAAAAGATTTCTTTGGCCAGTAGGTGTTCTGTTTTGAGATTTAAAAATAGCTGCGACATTTGTAAGGGTAGCCTAGCTGTAGCGACGTAAGTCACTTCCTTTGTCTTTTATGATGTACATAAGAATCTCACTTGACTCCTCCAGAGCTCTTGCCCCTACAAATTTCTGCCACAGTCTCAAGAGTTTAGGTATATGGGCTGTTATTTTCAATTTGTGATTCTATTTCCCACATGAAATATTCAAGACTTTTCGTTTGCAATTACATTTAAAGACTCTTTTAACAGCTGCAATTTTTTTTCTCGGTTGTCCGTTTGATTTCAAGTTTTCGGCATTGTATTTTACTACCCAAGACCTTTAACTTTATGTGCATATCAACACATAATAACGATTAAGATGTTCTTCAGACTCAGTGGGCCATCCTCCTTAGGAAATAGTGTATCACTGAATAACGTTTTAAAATGATTTCAATGCCCAGTAGCCTTTTACCAATTTTGGTATCTTTATTATTTTTTGAAATATTAAACCGTCCCGGGACTTTTTTCCCCTTTTAGAATGCTTTTATATCAATGGATAAACTTAAGTGCAACTTTTGTACATCTTTAGTAGCTGATATGTGCTGAAAAATGTGAAGCAAGCTTAGAACTACTGCATAAGGGAATTGGGTATTGCGTTCTCATATTATCAATATGTGTTACAAAGGGGCAGGAGTTGAACAGCTTGAACATTACATTTCTACAATATATGAATGCAATAAGTCCACGATTAAGTTTGCGTCTCATGTTTGACAAGCACAGTCTACCTCCTTGAACATCTTAGTTGCTTGTCTTGCGTCATTGTATAGTTACATGACTGCGATATGAGCTTGATTAAGCCACAACGGTTATAGAGTTTCTCAGTAGTGGTAACTCATAGCCTACAGAGAAGTACCCATATTAATAATCATATATGAACCACCGTGAATTAATGTATTGTCAATTACTTATGTGTTTATTTTGCGCGAATAAAAATTGCACACTATGAATATGATTCTTAGAGCTGGGTGTTTATCATGTCCACCTACCAATCAAAATATTGCTGATTTATTTTTTTTGTCTGAAGCTTTTTGATGCCTCAAAACCGAGCTTGTTATATTTATTGGGTTTTAATTAATAGTAATTGTTAAAGAAACAGATGGCCTTAGAGACGGTTACAAGTCAGAAACTTCCCCTTTGTTGTTATACAGATTTATAATATTTCGTACTTTCGTAGACTTTATCGTGGTTATCAAAGACTTCACAAAGCTTTGAGTACCTTGGGGCTTTTATTGGATTTATATTTTCCTGGAAGCGTCACTAAAGTGGCCAATAACTGAAGTTACATAACAGTCCGTAAAAGGTAACAAACAATTAATATTATATTATGTTGTACTGTAGATATTTGGATCTCTAAAAGACTCTCAGATGGATTTGAATAGTAAAGACAGAAACCTAAATGTTTTTAACGTTGATTTGTTATTCATCATTGTACTGTGAAATCCTGTAGAATCAATCAACATATTTAAAATTACGTTTTCTTTTTTGTATTTAACGCATATTAACCCCCGCTTGTAATATCATAACATATATATTAAATTTACTATATATTTCATATCTATCTATTTCTACATTTATGCAGACTATATTTTTCAAGTCTTTTCTGACTATCCAAACTAAAATTAATGTTCAAAAAAAGTAAACACTCATTAATGCATTGATTAGGTATTAATATACGAAATAAGGCTGCAACCATAATTACTCAAAAAGTACAATGTACTCGTAATACAAATACCCGGATGGCAATAATAGACTTGGTTGAATTATTAAAACAAGGCTGATCAGAAAAATGTGGGGATTTGATTCTATGAACATTTTAGAAACTAGTTAAGTTCATGAAAGAATGTTAGAAATGGTTATGGTTACGCCTTTGTCCTTTACATTGACAAATCTTCATATAATGTTAGAGATAATTTATTGAGAGCCTGATGGAAGGGCAAAGTGTCATTGACATTTTAAAAGGTCACACAGAATCACGCCTGTCATATATTAAAACCTGGCTTGAGTAAGTGAGCGAGTCGTTTTCGTAATAATTAAAATCCTGATTCATTACTATGTAAATAAATATTTTACTTATTAAACAACTCCTCTAGAACAGCTACAAAACATGTAACAGCTAACTATGAACAGCTAATATTCATAATTAGTTCGTTTTACATTATGTATATTTAAATATACTTTCTATGAGGACTGCAAGGACATTTGAAGATAATCTTTCTATACGTCAATAAGATTACTTCTACAGTCCCCTGCATCTCTTAATGTGACCTAAAAGTAAGTTTGCCTTTGGTCATTGAAATAATAAAAAAAATAAAGTATATATGAAAAGATCTTGGCCTTTCTTTCTATCTTTGGAATACTGGAATAAGTGGCTTTAACATTGACTATAAATATAACAAGTAGGCCTCTTATAGCGTTGTAAAGTCTGAAGTGTATTTTGATGCGTGTTTCAAGTCTGTGACGTTTGAATGCACTGGTGACGACTCAATGTTTCTCCTCACATAATTTTACAGTTTCTGATACACTATTTTTTCATCAAATAAAAAGTAATAGCTTACACAAAGACGACTATATCCAGCTGAATTAGTTTTAATAGTTGAATATCAAGAATCTAGTAAACAAAATATGCTTTTTACTTAAGGCAGACAGATGGCTTGTATTCTGATCCATAAGGATGATATATTTATACTGGAGTATTTGTAGGGAGTATGCTTAAGCAAAAAAACTAATAAAGGAAGATTCTGTTTAGTACAAAGCAGACAAATCATACTGCTTACTTACATACAGAGTCATTTTTTTCGTGATTCATGTCAAAGAAATATCATTACGATTTGTCATAAAAAATTATCAACTTGTTTATTTTTTTCTTTGTTTTAACTGATAAACCCACTTAACCACTGCCGAACATGTTTCGGACACCCGGTACTAGGCTATAAACTGTGAAAGCTTAACGAAAAAAATGTTTTAGAATTTCTGTCAATTATGTGACTTTTTGTTATCTTGCTTCCTTTGCTACGGTCTACTCTAGAAAATTGACTGGGGCGGTGGCGTCGTCCTGTAATCCAGCTACTAGGAGGTCATGCATTAAGGATATTTATAGGCATGCACTGAATATGCGATACTCCCTGGTGTGGGATTAACGTCCGCACTAGTGAATACTACGACTATCCGCAGTATCGTCCTGATAATTAGACCAATTGGTTAGTTACAAGGCAAAAATGTGGTTTGGATTCCACTATAAACTGTAGGTCCCTTAGTAGCCTATGGCTGTATGGGCTATTAATTGATAGCTGTGTCTAAGGAATATGTAGGCCTTAATCACTAATAAGACTACAAGATCGCGCCACTCATCCTACACTCATCTCCATTCATACTTAGTTTAAAATAAGTACATTCTTATGGTTGCCATTTTAAAGTAAAGTATTAAAGATATCTGAGAATGTTATGTTGCATAGAGAGTCTTGTTCTTTGACAAGCTTATAAAACCAAAAGTATGACTTTTATAGTTCTTTGGATGTTAATAATGTAATTGCTTGATGTAAGAACACGTGTATGTATAAAATATCAAAAAGTGCCCAAGCTATTTTTTTCACCCATTCAATAGCTTATCTTACATAATATGTATTAACATAATTTTACCGGATTGAGCATAAGATTAACTTAGCTGAAATATTTTTATTGAAATCTCAACATGCTACAAACATCAATTTGTCGTCGTAAAGGTCATCTAAGTTATAATCGTCTAATCTCCTGGGCCGTATTTTCCGGGTTAAACCCTGCGGGCCCATTAGGAACTTTACACAAATCTTTAACCACTTACTAACGACTTGGATCTCTCAATTGTGGTAAATAATGTAGTGTAACACATTGCACAAGACACCGAATACAGGAAAAAACGAGTAATGTTTATTTCAGGTTTTACACTTAATAAAAACTATTTGACAGCCTTTATTTCATGAGGTTTTTTTTATCTTAGATATTAAAGTCGGTTGATATGTTTGTTAACTGTACTGGTTTACGAATGATTTAATTAAAAATATTTTTTGCTAAAACTAAAAAAAAAATTAAAATTAATTTCAATGTTATTCACTTATAATGAACCTGGGTCTAGAAAAATTACTATGCAAACCATACCAAATGTGAGCATTCTATCCAGTAGGGAAGTTGGAGAATTAGTGACGAATGAGTAATTAATTGAGTCAGTGAGTGTGTGAGGACTTTCACTTTTATATGTCAAGATTCAATTTTTTAGTGCGCATGAAAAAAATACAAACACAAATCGCACAGAGTGTGCAGCTGGAGAGCTATAGTCCACAATTGTCTCATAACTATATATCCAAACACGCACCATTTGTGGTGAAATAGTGAACTGCACTGCATGGCGATTACGGGCCATTATTTGTGTAAATGACTCAATAATTTCTTTTTTTGGTTATTGGTGTAGTTCCCCATTGACCACTAACCTATAAACAACTTTATTTCCATTACGATGAACAATATTAAATCAGTACTTTCCAGTATAAAGCAACAAGGGCTAGAATTGAACAATGCAAAATATACGCGAGGATATATTTAATAGACTGTTATTCAAGTTTGTAAAAAATAAATAAAACTATTTTTTGAAACAAAATTTAAAACAAACAGTAAAGTGTTTATCAGAAAATTTTAAGGTAATTTTTTTACCATGAAAAGTGAGAAGTAGTATTTTGACATAGTTGCAGTAAAGGTAAACTAGGCCAGTTTATTAACTGAAACGTATGATTGCATTTTTAGCCATTTGCAAACAATATTTCTAGATCCTATAATTTTATAAATTATGTAATGTTTTGTATAATGTTATAAGTATTGCAGTTTGTATTTGTCTGTGTAAAAACTAAATGCAATCAACCTGGGATGTTAAACATGAACTTTGTGTGGTGACTAAGAGATTAATTAGACCAGAACTTGTAGATGTATCTTGCATCATTAAGAAACTTTCCATGTAATAATACCCACTTGATGGAACCAAAGTTAGCTGAGCATGGTTTTGAAATTACATTTACACTGCGCGATATTAGAGCAGTAATTTTTTTAGATAGCAAGTCTTATAAAAGTGCACTTTTAAGAAGCTTAAAGACACTCTGGAATCGAGATTTTGGACCAAACCTTTCTTATAATGAAAAACTGCACAATCGAATAAAATTAAAACTGTAGCTAATCAGAGATTTAAATGTATTCGCAATGACGAAAATGATGTAACAATCTTTGGTAAACTTGGATAAATGTGCAGGTAGTTTTAAAAAGATAAATATTTGTTGCCTGAAAACTTTTATACAAATCTATTTCTAGTATTTATGAAACAAGACTTTTAGTATATAAAAACACTCAAAAAAATATAAAATATTATAAGCACTTGATATATATATATATGAAGTGGTTAAGGGGGGGGGGCTTAATGTGCTCTCCTAGTAATCAAGTCACCGTTTCGATTCTGAGAAATATCAGTACATTTTTTAAGATCGAAACTGGACACAGCTGTATTTTATAATTTGGTGAAATAAATTATTCTGGCTCAAGCTGATTTTTTAGGTTATTTCTAAAGCTGCTTAAGATATCACAATCCATTCTACACTCATCCTTTTTCACTTTAAAATAAGACCAAGATTTGATAGTATGACTAAACTAAATTTAAACTACTTTTCTCTTTGCATAATGTTGAAGAACTATTCTTAGTAAATAACAACTAGTAGGCTACTGAGAATTCTAAATTGAATTAATCAAATCATATTAAATTAAATGATATTGACTTTGTAATGGTTATATGCTTTTAGAGTTTAGGTTTTAAACTGTTCTGTCTCTCAATTTAATACACAACTATTTTAAAAGTGATAGAATGTCATTAGAACTTACTGCTTGGGTTGAAACTTTGAGACTTTGATGATAGATATTAATTACTATGAACTTGGTAGTAATGTTCCTGGATAATTATGAAAGTTTCTTAACTATAACACTATTTGATTAAACCTCGGCTAGCTACAAGGGAGCCCTTCACTTCTCTACTAACTATAGTTTGGTTTGTAAGATGTATTGATTTAATTAAGTCATAATAAATTAATTCGACATGTAAAATACCTTTGATTTTGGTAATGTATTTATAAGAGCATTCAAAATGGATTTAATTTGCCAAATGTGATCAAAACATAACGTTCCACACAAACTAACTGCAAAAGCTTACCTTTTTTCCTCCCTAAAACGAACATGGGTGCAGTTTTTTAGTGGTGCAGTTTTTTAGTGGTGCAGTTTTTTAGTGGTGCAGTTTTTTAGTGGTGCATTTTTTTAGTGGTGCAGTTTTTGTAAGCTTTCTCCGTAACCTTAACACAATTCGTATAACTACGTTAATTAAAATATTGAACAAAATTACTCATTATTTTGATCTCTACACGATGGCCGAAATGAAAATCGAGAGTTTTTATGTAAGAGTAAAGATTTTAAAACCCCAAAATAAAAAACTTAATAACATCCTGTTTATGTAACCCGATCTTGTTAGATATAAAATTCATTCAAGTGTATGCTGCCCTACACGATCAAGCCAAGTTTCATAAAAATTGTATACAAATTACTCAAGTTGTCGTGTTTACACACACATTTCCCTACACTAACTGAAATAATGAGTTTATTCCTTCAAAACAAATAAATACAAAATAATACATTTACTTGGAACTACGTTGCCACATTATCCAGTAATCGTGTTAAACGTAAAACAAAAAAAAATTAACAATTATATTTACAATTTAATGAGTCCAGTCTCCTCACTTGAAAAATACAAGTTGCCGCTCTCTGTGGCGTCTTAAGTATAGGAATGTAAAACTAGAGCTTAAAAAAACTAAATCCTAAAGTTTACAAAAATACTGTTATAACTAAAAAAATTTACCTTTTCGTGAAATGGAAACTAAATTGGAAATTAATACAAAAATACAACTACTTCCCTAGAGGGAAATTTGCACAAGTTTCTTTAGAATAGGTAATAAAGTATTGTGTTTACAGTTAGGTTATGTTAATTTTAGACTAGATTAGCAATGCCAAATGAGAAAACCAAAGCCTAAGAAGTGTATTCAGCATTGCCTCCAGGGTTGATTAATGGCATTATAAATAGGTTTACGTACCTTATCGTCAATCCTAGTTAGGTCTCGAGCGTCTAGTTTTGAAGCAACTGCTTAGTTTTTAAGCCTCTTGTTGACTTACATAGTAGTATATTTTCACCACTAAGGTGTAAAGGGACGTAAAAGACTATTTCCGATCCGAGCTCAAGTTTTACGATCGAGGCAAAGCCGAGGACAGAAAATGAGAGATGGTTGAAAAGACACTTTGGCCATGTGAAGAACTTTATTTTTCGTCATATTACACCATTATTTAAGCTAAATAAGCATTATTTACGAAGGGAAAATACTTATCGAGCAAAGATGACC
>NW_026542601.1:53988098-54012607 GCF_028750875.1 Macrosteles quadrilineatus
ACATATTAAATTTCATCAAAGTCGGACCACAGGGGTGGCTCTACACATACACACACACACATCGACATCACTTAAAAAAAAAACTTTTTGGCTTCAAGGGGGAAACTAAATTAAAATCTTGCTCTAACCCCAGGATGTTAGAATATCAAATCTACATTTGTATTTACTAATGATATCCACAAACATATGATTAATAGCATAACTTCTGAACTTAACATTAGATAAGAAAATAAACCTTGTAGATATTGAGGAGGACTTAATTTGAACTCAGTTACGGCAGATACATTCGGAATAATATATTTCTTTATCACTCTAGACATGAACAAAAATGTATTCTGTTAGGTTCTTCTAATCATTATATTTATTAATTATAACATGGTTAGTTATCTTTCAGTATGATTTTAGTCCCATGTCCTACTTAGTTACTGAACAGTTAGTAAGCAAGATAACACGTTCATTAAAACTTGGGAACTCCATAGATAAAAAGGCCTGAACACAACTATCATGAGTTTGGGTCAACGATGTAAATAACTACAGTTGTTTATATCGTTGGTTTGGGTTCATGATCTCACATTAATAGGTTTTTGATTACCTCGGAGTAAGATTCCATCTATATTTATGTGTTAACATTGCCATGCGTGAAACCACTGCTCAATCACTTATATCAAGTCCTAGAAGTGATACATCATTTGCAACGAAGACCCTAGCGTATTTTCCGTCATTTGTTGACGTTTTATACAATTTCGTCCCTGCGGCGATTACACACAAACATTTTAAAGTATTCTTTCCTTTTCAGTTACCATTTATGTATAAATAGCTTTGATTTTGGACAGTTAAAAAATACTAATATATATTAAAAGTGTCTTGTGAAGGTATAAAAATATGTTTGGGTTTTATCTTTAACTCAAGATAGAACCATTAGAGTGAAGAAATTAATCTCTATAGTATAGTTTTAGGGTAAGAATCTAAATATAAGTATTCATTATTTCCCAAAACTGTAATAGTAGTTAATCCCTAGTATTAATGATATGAGTTGCCTTCTATATTACTTTTCAATATGCACATCTCCACAACATGAATAATTCCTCCTCTATCGAACGCCGATACATGTCACTTATGCACGATGAATTGCAAATATAAATTCTGGATGTGAGAATCTGACATCTGGGTTCAAACGGAATGAATTACGTTAACATTTTCTCGAGTAGTTGTAGTTAGTTTTCCATCCCTCTTAGATATTTTTTTTTTAATGATGATGTGTCAATTACATATACAGTTTGTGATATAGATAAACAATGTTTTGAAGTCCGTATTAATGTGATTAGTAGTAGGATAAAGTTAAAAGTATATTTGACCGGGAAATAAAAAAATATCTTAAAACGATATTTGATCATGGTCACGTTCGAGCTAAACATTTACTGGTTTTACAATTTTAAATTAAAGGTACTTAGTACGTTCAACAACACATTGGAGATCTAATTGACTTACAAATAAATAGATGCGTACGATACCAATAGAATCGTGTTTAATTCCTTGCATGGAACAAGCAAGTTTATAATTTATAAAACTAGCAGTTTTACCCAAGATTCCGTATAGTTGTGCGTATTTTAACCCTCCTTTTCCGTATTTTGAACTCACTTGAGTAACAACTTAATTATTGCTTAGAACTCGGCCTATGTTAAATTATAAGCTAGAGTTGTAAAAATGAATGCATGACACGAACATATTCGTTGGAAAAATAGATCTTTAGGCCTACATGAACATCTATAGCTAAAAAACTTGATGCAGGTAAAAAAAATACAAATTACAAATTTAATACTTATTTGATAAGAGCATACTGTAGTTGAGAAATCACAAGAAGATTCTGGCGGAATATAAAGGTCGGACACAGGTGTTGATGACGTCATGATAGCTGTAGAACTTGTCTGATATGAATTTCGTCTGGGCAAACTGAATATCTAGAGCATAGTAGATCTTTGGTTTGTTTTCAATGAAAATGAAGTCGTATTATGAATACTCTAGTACCTAAATTAATACTCTAGTCTCAGAAACCCCGTTGTAAATTAATTTCAACTATAAATGCTGTAATGATGCGTAGTGTTCCTGTACTATAAAATTTTACTATACTAATAAACACATTTTTTACAAAATCGCTTTCTGTTTGGTTTGAAATTTATTGTTTAAGTAATATTTCGATAATGTTTATGCTATTAGCTTCCTATATGGATATAGAAATGTACATGGACATGATGTAATATACGAGTACACAATACTTTTAAAATTACACGAACTTGAATGTAATAGTTTGAACTCAGTTCCTCTGTTTTATATCGTACTTTCTACGTACTTATGAGACATAGTTTTTACTATTATGATTTACTACTTGGATTAGTTTGTTTGTATAGATCCCCAATTACTTGCTTCAGTCGAACTTTCTTAGATAAACTGGATTTAATGTGTAATCTGTTGAGTAAAAAATTCAAAAATATTGTTATAGCTGGAGATATTAATATTAATGTTTTAAACAAAGATAAAACCTACAAATCCTTTGTGAATGTTCTAAAATCTTATAATATGGAATACAAAGTAGATTTTCCCACTAGAATTACCTCAGAAACAGAAACTGCCATAGACAACTTTATAACTAATATTAAGGATAAGAAATTAAAAATATCTGGTATTATAACATGCATTTCTGATCATGATGCACAGTTGTTTGAAATAGTTGATGTAAATAGTTGTAAGAACTGTGTAAATAAAGTTTATACAAGAAGCTTTTCGGATACTAATATAAACATATTCCTAACACTATTGGCAAAAGTTAACTGGCATGAAGTTTACCAAGCAACAGTAGAAACAAAGTATGACACTTTCCATTCAATTTTTCTACACACCTTTGAAAATAGCTTTCCTAAAACGTTAAAAACTCAAAAGATTAACAACAACAATCCATGGATATCTCTTGACATTAAGAGAAAAAAACTGAACATTGTGGAGCTTGAAAAACAATACAGATTATTTAAAAATGATGACACTAAACACAAAATTAAACAGTTAAAAAAAGAGTTAAAGTTTGATTTAATAAATGAGAAAAAAAAATATTTTGATAAAAAGATTTCAGAAGCTACAAATATAGTTAGATCAACTTGGAAAATAATCAATTCTGAGATTAACAACAAAACAAAACCAAACAGTAACATGCAAATCAGATCAAATGGTAAACCTGAGTCGGATCCTGTTTTGGTTGGAAATGTAATAAATGATTATTTTATAAATGTATGTAATAAATGTATTTTATAAATGTATTTTGATAACTTAGTTCTTCCAAACATCAACAACAATAAACTTCAACAATTGAACTTTGATGATCCACCTAAACCCACAAGCTACTTCAAATTCAAGCAGGTCGATGAAAGGGATGTTGAAAAAATAATAAGGTCCTTAACCAATAAATTTTCAACAGGTATAGATGAAATTCCAGTTGCTGTAGTCAAACAGGCTTTCCCACTAATCTCAAAACCATTAACCCATATTATTAATTCTTCTTTAATTTCCGGCTATTTTCCTTGTAAATTAAAAATTGCTAAAATTGTGCCAGTCTATAAAAAGGGGGATGCATTCGAACCTTCGAGCTATAGACCAGTATCATTATTACCGGTTTTTTCAAAGATTTTAGAAAAAGTGGTGTACAACCAACTGCTAAACTTTTTAGAAAGTAATCTGTTGTTTGACAATGAACAACATGGTTTTCGCCCTGGTAAATCTACGATTACTGCGGGAATAAACTTTATTGAATCGATTATAAACTCAACCAACAAAAATGAAAAAGTAATTGGGATCTTCCTTGATTTTTCAAAGGCATTTGACAGTGTGACTCATGATAAGCTGCTTGATGTTCTTTCTAGTTTGAATATTGATAATAAGGAGCACAAGTGGTTTTCTTCTTATTTAAAAAATCGGCAACAATGTGTCCAAATTCAACATAAATTCAATTATCCCAATAGTAAATACACTTATACTCAAAACTATTATTCTGATTTTAAAACAATAAAACACGGGGTTCCTCAGGGATCCATCCTAGGCCCTCTATTATTCCTTTGTTACATGAGAGGATTGCCAAAAGCTATAAATGCAGGAGGTTCTGTATGCCTGTATGCTGATGATACCAGTATCATAGTTACAGGGGAATCCCAGGAAGAAATAGAGCTTAAAACATTTTTAAATCTTGTATCAGTCAGTGAATTTTCAAACAGTAAAAATCTTTTAATTAATTCAAATAAATCAAATTTTTTATCATTCAATACAAAACAGGCTAGATTAAAATTACAACCAAACGTTCAGCTAGATGGATCAAAAATTATTCAAGTAAACCATACAAAATTCCTTGGATTGATTCTAGACGAGAATTTTAGTTGGGATAAGCATGTTGATCATGTAGTAAATAAAATGTCAACTGGCATACATGCTTTGAGACAAATGTCTCATGTATGCAATATTGATACTCTCAAATCAATCTATTTTGCCCTGATCAATTCGCATATGGCTTACGGTATTGCTATATATGGCGGGACTAGCAATAAAAACCTTAAAAAAATTCTGAAACAGCAAAAGAAAGCATTAAGAATTATCTTTAATATAAAAAATAGAAAATCTACAAAACCATATTTTTCAAAATTAGGTATCATGACGGTTTATGACCTATATATATTTGAAACCATTTTACATGTAAAAAAATTTAACACACAAAAATACAGTCAAAAATCACATACATACAACTTAAGAAATAAAAGATATGTAGAACCACATAAATTACAGATTTTTGAAAATAAAACAACTTTTATTGGTACTAAATTTCTTTATAATCTGCCTAAGAATATTCTTTGTGAAGAAAAATATAACAGTTTCAAAACCCGCCTTAAAGAATACCTATTGACTCATCCTATCTTTTCAAGTAAAGATTTTTTTAGTTCAAGGAATGTAAAATAAATACATTGTATTAGTGTCATTGTCATACAACAACATTAAAACAGTTTTATTTGTAACCATCATATTTTAATTAAGGACATTTATTAGTTGTAAGATTTGACTCTATTCAATGTATTCATGTAAATACAAAAAATTACTTTATCCATTAACGTACTACGCCACACTACTTGGCAACACTTCGTCACACTAGGTTCTATGGTTGTATCTTGGGCACATTGGGGTTTTAAAAGCTGAGTCAGTCGTAAAAGACACATTTTCACATACATTTCACACTAAACTCACACACTGCAGGGACAGTTACGTCATTCAGGACAATTATTAGAGCATGTACTGGGCTTGGGACTCCAGCGACATTGCAGTCAACGTATCTTGCGTTGGACTTAGGACCATGACGTCATCAACGCACAGTACAGTAGCTAAGCCATTGTTGCCGCTGTTGCGTTGCGTTGCGTTGGCTACTGATGCTTGTCGATCCATGTACGTACATGGAGGGTATTTATTGGAATTATTTAAAAAAAAAATGAAATTTATATTTATTGAATGCCAACTTTATTTTAGGATATTGTGGCAAACTTTGAAAATAAAGAGCTAACCTCATAATCGCTTATATGTACCATATACCAACGTATATCTAACTAATTTGCACAATAACGTAAACCTTTTTACCAAAAACACATAACATAAAAAGTGTTTTTGTTTAGAACTGGTAATATTGCTAAAATGTTAACTTAATTCTCTATACTTCTCTTTAAGTTAAAGTTAGCCCATTTTTCATATTTTACTAAACCATAAAAGTACTGAAACGTTTATTAAATTGCTAGTTTAGTTATTTTCTTCCATTCGCTGCACATGGAATGTCGATATTTACTCGCACATGTCACTTATGCACGATGAATTGCAAATATATTGTCGACGTGAGAACTCGTCATCTGGTTTCAAACTGAACGAAATATATTTCCTTGCAAGTACCTACATAACGTTGGTCCGTACTACATACTACATGGTGGCTTAGCTTATTTTTGTGTATTTAACCCGTAACAAGTGTTTATTTATTTATTTTTTATTTACAATTGTTGACCTAAGCGGTAACGTAATATTTGTTGATATCAACTTTGTGGCGGTTCATTAATTATTATTATAGCCTAACTTAGTCCACAACACTAACAACTTAGGCACTTAGGCCTTAAACAGCCCTAACTTGGTAATTAGCAAAATTTCGACTATACTTACCTGATTTAATGTGTAGATTAATAAAAATAGCGATAGTTAACAACAATAAGAATGTAAACAAAATTTGGATTTGAAAGGTATTTTTTTGTCGGTGATCTTCAATCAGGCGGTAATATAATAAAAACTTGTGCCATGATTTATATAATTTATCATAGTATTATAAGAAATAGTTATTTAAGAGTTATATAAAAGAGGAATTTATGTAATTTCAATGAGTGAAAATCACATAACTTTCAATCCGACTTTTCGTGTACGAAACTAAAATCAGTTTATCTAGACTAGAGTCACACCCTGCTAGACAAGTGGAAGAACGCTGTCTGGTCTACGTAAGCAACAAGCGTAAATCGTTGTGTAGACAAGCGTAGTCTCTGTAACCTACAATAACCTAAAATACAATGGGTGGTAACCATGAACTGCATTGTTAACTGTAAACTTTCTCCTATTTAGTGGAAAAAACACATTTCAATAAACATATTGATAAGGATCACATCTTTTATTCCAAGGTGGAGGTACGGCAATACAAGCGGCCCAATGGACCCATCCAGTGCCACCGTTGCCAGGGCTTCGGCCACGGATCGGGGCAGTGCCACCGCCAGGTCCGCTGTGTCCGCTGCGGGGAAACCCATCCAGCGACCGAGTGCCCCAAGGAGCCAGCAGCCCAGGCGAAGTGCTGCAACTGTGGTGAGGCCCATACTGCCAACTACAGGGGCTGCACTTGCTACAAGAATCTGCAACGGGCTTCATACGCGGCTGCGGCGAAATCGTCCACGGCACCGTCGGGCCGTCAACCGCGCCGGATCGACCCGCCGGCTCCGAGACCTGACCCTGTGGACGAAGAGGCGCCTGGGGCTCCCGAGGTCGATGACGAGGGCTTCCGGACTCAGCGGAGAAGACGTCGTCGAGCTCCTCGGAACCCGGACAACCGCGGCAGAGCTTCTGGCCCGAGACCCCGAACACCCACCCCTCCTGTGGAGCGGTCCGCCGCCCCGGCTAAGACCCCGAACCCTCGAGTGAGGCGAACCCCCGCGCTGCCTGGAAGTCCCTCCTCGCCAGCCCAGCGGCCCTGCCCGGCAGCCTAGCAGCCCAGCCCCGCAGCCCAGCAGCCCAGCCCCGCAGCCCAGCAGCCCTGCCCCGCAGCCTAGCCGCCCTGCTCGCAGCCCAGCCGCCCTGCCCAGCCTATCGAGCCGGCCTCAACCCCGGCCCAGTCGTCCAGGAGCCCGTCACAGCAGTCTGAGCTGGCTCAACTCATCTCCACGTTGAGGTGCATGTTGGTCGTCGTCGAGCGACTTGTTGACCAGTTGACCCAACATCATGCGTAGACTTCGCATCCTCACGTGGAACGCCGACGGGCTTGCTGACAGACGCTACGAGCTGACAAAACTACTCACTGACATGGACGTTGACGTTGCCCTCATCCAGGAGACGCATCTGCGCGGTGGGGACACGTTCAACGTCCGAAACTACTTCACCCACCGGACAGACAGGCCTCTGCAACAACGTCCCAGTGGTGGCTCGGCGATACTGGTTCATCGTCGGGTCACCCACAGGCCGATCGTCAGGAACCTCCCGCCTGGCATCGAAGTGACGACCATCGCCCTCCAGCATGACGGTGCAGAGCTGGAAGTCTCCTCTGCCTACAACCCCCCAGCGAGACGCCTCGACCCCGGACTCCTGGACATGCTGCTGCCCCCCGGCACCCCGGCGCTTCTGGCAGGCGACCTCAACGCGAAGCACCTGGACTGGGGTTGCAGGAGAGGCAACTTCACTGGAGCCGCTCTCAGGCGCTACCTCACCGCCCACCCTCACATCAACGTGGTTGCCCCGGCCGACCCCACACACTATCCCCGTGCTGGACACCCGCCCGACATCCTGGACATCGGACTGGCTGGCTCGTTCGATGGCCTAGTTGAAGTCTTCGTCGTCTCCGACCTCTCCTCCGACCACGTCCCGGTGATTTATTATTATTATTATTTTTATTATTATTATTTCTTTGTCATGAGAGCCGAAGCCCCCTGACTGCGTACCCGGTACCTATCCTTGAGGACATACCCGGGCCCCATGATGTAGGCCGAAGCTTACGCATCAACCTTTAGCACATCATGGGCGGATGACTTAAGGTCATCAGGCTCGCCGGCTGCCGAAGCAGACCCTTCGGAAAGAGGGTTGCCCCTCAATCCTAACCAGGGATTCCGGCTGCTTGTTTCACTCCACCTGGGTTCCACCAGGTACAAGCCCTAGAGGACCATAATGGAGCGCCCCGACGCATTTAGTGCAAGCAACACTCGGGACCTATCTAATCCCTGACAGGCAGAACCCGCCATCATAGCCAGAAGGAAGGGGACCGTCAGCACGCTGACGGGGGGAACCCCAACCTCCCATTTACACCACTACCCGATCGAGGCCTTACCCATTGCTGGGAAACCATAGATAACCAGAGCGATAGATCCCCAGATACCCCTGGCGGGCTCGGACCCAGCACCCGATCTACTTCGTTTGCCCGTCAGACCCAACATCACTGCCAGGCCATCAGGGTTTCCCAAAAGGAGGCAGGTATAGAAGTGGGACCCACCCGGATGAACCTATCCACCAGAGGTGGCGACACCCTTGACTCAATTGAGGTTCCGGGAAAAACCCCCCACACTCAAGATAACCATACCGTCCGTGCTCAGAGACAGGGATTGGTTTGCATAAGTGCCTACAAACCGTTACCCTCACTCTGCGGAAAGTTACGTTGCCCTTGAGTGTCCCCGTGAGCTACGGGTACTTGCCCGTTTTCACCTCCAGGAAAGGCTACTTCCAAAGTCGAGGATTTGCCACACTGAATGCTGGTCGCACACAACAAGCAGGCCGAAGCCCAAAGAACCACAGACACAGGTAGGTTAGAGATGTAGAGGTTAGAGATGTACGTCCCGGTGATTACATTACATTATTACATTACATTATTTGTCATGAGAGCCGAAGCCCCCTGACTGCATACCCGGTACCTATCCTTTAGGACATACCCGGGCCCCATGATGTAGGCCGAAGCTTACGCATCAACCTTTAGCACATCATGGGCGGATGACTTAAGGTCATCAGGCTCGCCGGCTGCCGAAGCAGACCCTTCGGAAGGAGGGTTGCCCCTCAATCCTAACCAGGGATTCCGGCTGCTTGTTTAAGCGTCACTCCACCTGGGTTCCACTAGGTCAGGACCTAGAGGTCCATGGCAGAGCGCCCCGACGCATTTAGTGCAAGCAACACTCGGGACCTATCTAATCCCTGACAGGCAGAACCCGCCATCGATAGCCAGGAGGAAGGGGACCGTCAGCACGCTGACGGGGGGAACCCCAACCTCCCATTTACACCACTACCCGATCGGGACCACTACGTCCCGGTGATCATCGACCTGCCGCAGGGAGGTGTCCCCGACCGTCCTCCAACCCGCAGGAAGAGAGTGAACTGGGCGAAGTTCGCCAACCTCCTGGCCAACGCCCCTCAGCCGCCTCCCCCGCCGCCTGCGACCACGGAGGAGCTCGACCAGCAAGTCCTGGGCCTGACGACGCTGCTGCAGGACACTGTGGTTGCCGCCAGCTCTGAAGTTGACCCGAGGGCTCCCCCGCCACTTCCCCAGGGGCTGCGGGAGGAGATCACCCTGCGACGTCGCCTGAGGAGGGCGTACCAGCAGTCCCGCTGCCCTCGAGCGAAGGCGGACTTCAACCGTCAGGCTAGGAGGTGCTCCCGACTGCTGGCTGAGCATCGGTCCCAGGAGTGGGAGGACTTCGTCGAGGGCCAGGCTGACACCAACGACGGCATCTGGAAGATCGCCAAGGCTCTGCGCGGCACGAAGACCGTGCAGAGACCTTCGCAGACTCGCTGGAAGACCAATTTTCCCCACACCCAGACGTCTACGACGAGGACTTCTGCGAGGTTGTAGACGACTTCGTAGAGACCTACGAGCCGGACTCTGACGAAGAAGACATCCCCCACGTGACCGTCAGCGAGGTGAAGGGCCACATCGCTCGACTCCGTCCGAAGAAGGCCCCTGGACCGGACTCCCTCGGGACTCCAGCACTGAAGAACCTGCCGGCTTGGGTGATTGTCGTGATCACCTGCCTCTTCAACTCCTGCGTGAGGCTGGCCCACTTCCCCGACACCTGGAAGTTTGCGAACGTCATCCTCATCCCCAAGCCCGGCAAGGACCACATCTTCCCCGAGAACCACAGGCCGATCTCCCTCCTGCCTGTGCTCTCCAAGATGCTGGAGCGGATCATCCTGGCGAGATTCCCCGAGGAGTTCTTCTCTTCGATCAGGACTGAGCAGTACGGCTTCAGGCGGGGCCACTCCACCACCCTCCAGCTGCGGCGGGTCCTCAACACCATCGCTGGAGCGATGGAACGGAAGCACCACTCGACCTCAGTCCTGATCGACGTGAGTAAAGCCTTCGACCGGGTCTGGCACGAGGGGCTTCTCTACAAGCTGGCGTCCTCCCCTCTACCCGGCTCGATCTACAGGCTCGTCAAGAGCTACCTGACCGCTCGCCGCTTCAGGGTCTCCGTTGGACGGGCGACTTCCACACCACGGCCAGTCTCTTCGGGTGTGCCACAGGGGTCGGTTCTCGGGCCGATACTCTACCTGTGGTACACCAACGACATACCCCTGGCGCCAAGAGTGCAACTCTCGCTCTATGCAGATGATGCGCTCTTCACTGCCACCTCCGCCAACCTGAGGATGTCCAGGGTGTATGTCCAGCGATAGCTGGACCTGTTGCTGCCGTGGCTGACGAAGTGGCGAGTCAAAGTCAACGCTGACAAGAGTGAGGCCATATCCTTCACGAGGTCGAGGAGGCAGGACGATGGTCAACACCTCCACCTAGACGGGACCGACATCCCATGGAAGCGCCGGGTGAAGTACCTCGGCGTCCTGCTGGATCAGCGACTCACCCTGACTCCCCACGTCGAGAGGGTCTGCGACCTCGCCAGGAAAGGTCTTGGCGCCATCCGCCCGCTGCTCAGGTCACGGAAGTTGTCGACGGCTGCAAGAGTTCGACTCTACACAGCCCTGCTTCGGCCTGTCCTCACGTACGCAGCCCCTGCATGGTACCACCTCACCTGCAGAACCGCTAGACGGAGGCTGCTCGTCGTCCAGAGCAAGGCTCTTCGGCAGGCGACAGTTTCACCCTGGTACGTGAGGAACTCCGTCATCAGGGACTCCACAGCAGTGACAACTCTAGGAGACTTCGTCGACGGCCTTCGAGCGAGACTTGAAGAGACGGCGGATGTTTCTCCGTGGGAACATATCAGGGACCTGGTCGCTGAGGATGTTCCGCAGCTCCGCCCCCAGATCAACGAATAACCCCCGGGAACGACGTTGACGTCTACAGGTAGCTGAGCTACCAGGGCTTGGACCCACAGCTGACCGGAAGTATATGCTCCCAGCGAGCAGGCACTTCCCAAGACGTGGCGCTAGTCGCCACAATCATATACACCTGGACTACTTAAACATAGTACGTAACGTAAATCAAACAGGAAATCTCTTAGTAAGTGGTAGGTATAAAACAAAGGCTTGTCATAAGTGAAAGAACACTGTGATGTGGGATTTGATTTACATTCGACTGAACGCTGTTACAAAAACTACGATCTACTGATTGAACGCTGATCATTCAAATAAAAACGTCTTATATCTCATTTGTTCTGAGATAAAAATCTAATGCGTAAACAAATTAAATAACTTAATTTAAAAAAGGAACCTTACGTCTTTTAAATTAATAATTACTGATGGAGATTTTTTTATCAAATTGGAAAAATTATTTTTTACTTTACAATACTATACCTTTTTAGCCAAACAAAACAGGTATTTGTATTATGGCCTTTCTCATATTTTAGATAACGTTCTTTTCTCTCTCTCTCTCTCTCTCTCTCTCTCTCTCTCTCCCTCTCTCTCCCCCCCTCACTCTCTCTCTTTTTAATAATTAACCGTTTATTGTAGTTTTACTATTTCTATTTTGACTCCATGAGAGTTTTTGTATTATTTATGAGTTGTTGTATTTGAACAATCTACAATATTAGAATACTTTATGGATTACATGGGCGAAATATTTCTTTTGGTTAATACCAAAAGTTAGAGAGCTACGTTTGTAGTTAGAGTACTACAAGTAGGCCTACGTCACATTGTGTTCAAAGATATATATTTGAGGTGATTGTGATGATAAACTTTATTCACAAGAGCCGCGTCATCAACGGAAAAATTTAGAATCACCTTTTAAGCCTTTGTCCCATTCACTTCTAAACCTATTTTATTTAATCGTCTTTTTACAACTAAAAATTAAATCTTAGCTATGGGTATATAGGCTACTCGTATATAGGCTATTTCCACGTAACGAACACAGAGCAAAGAAATCTTATACACGTTAGCAAATTATTAGTCTTTCTCATCAACTTTGTTCGAACCTATTATTATCACTATGGTTACCTGCGACACATAAATCAGTTTCTGATCACGTAAAATGGGGACAATCCTGATTATTCAAAGGCCAGCAATACGTGACTAGAACATTGTCTTTGTTTCATTACCTTTATTATTGGTTCAGCCAGTGCTTTTACTTTTAACTTTGAACTTGATTACAAATGGCTAATGAGAAAATCTAGTGATGAAATACAACTCACCCTGTGGCCAAAACTTATAAATGAGTTCGTTAACCATTAACTTGGATACTATTATTGAATTTTGTTTGATAGTAGAAATTCAATTACTGGTTTTCCTTTTCCCTAATGAAGATAAAGCTATTTCTAAACATTTCTAGCCGGAAGAGAATCATTGAATTCCTTGCCTTTAGGAAAGAAATCCACTACCGTAGACGGATGGATTCATGAACCAACAAGATCTTAGAATCATTAATCAAGGGTCATGGAAACTACGTGTTATAAGGTTTTGGAGTTTTATTTTATTTTTACCCTATTCAGGATGGAAATGTCAAATTTTCATTACAAACAACACATAGAGCTTAAAAACAAATATTGGCATAATGTACAAAAGTTACGGAGACATTCCAAAAAAGTATACATTTAATATTCCCATGTTAATCTTATTGGGAAAAAGAAACAGTAATATTTTGATGTTAGCTTGTTTGTAAAAATATTTGGATAACATTTGCCAATTTTTTTCTATTCCAGCCTCTACTACTAGCATTTAATAAAACTACTTTTTCCCTTCCGCGTATCAGCACACACACCTAAGGGACTCGTCAAATCTAATGTCGTTAAAATGGGGAATAAATATTACTATTATTTTATTATATCTATTAAGTTTTTGGAAGTTATGATCCGATCAAAGAAATATAAATTCACTTACTCTGCAGGTTGGCTGAGGTGGGGTTATTTTTGGCGTAATAAGGTCAGTGTGAATATCAATTTATTTAGTTAGCTTTAATTACGTTTATAAAAACACATACTTCTAGTGTTAACAATGATGGTAATCAATTTTTATAAGTAGCTTTAAGGCTCCAAAACAGTATCCATTCTATAATAGTTTTTATATTATAAAAACTGGGTAAGTAGTGTGTTATCCTTAAAACATATTTTGATGTCAATATAATTTAATTATTTCTTCCGGAAAATTTTAAAGTTAAATCATGTATAGGTAGGTACATTGGAATTTCATTTCCTAATTAAAAGTTGTAGCCAGTTGAAGAATAAGAACGTTAATCAAATACCATTATTTTACCATAATGTGGAACATATTATGTTCTGTATACCATATATTTGTAGTAATCTTAAAAATGCCATAATTTTGATAGGGAGGAAAAACTTAAAGAATAGTGTGGGAATGGCATAGATTACTCTTTGTGTTATGCTGCAATTTATATGTTTATTGACGAAATATCAAAGGTGGAGTTGGTGAGGTGAACCAATGTCTGGGTTTCAAGGGTAGAAATGAAAGGATCTTTAGAAAGGATAACTGTATTGAAGGATCAACGGTTGAGAATCACTGATCCTGCGAATGAAATCCTCTCTCTACATCCAAAAGAAATAAGAGCTGATTTAGCCCAGTCTGTGCCTTCGTTTTTATTTGTATTAAAATATAGATTCAAGAAACCCCTTTTAAAATAAACAAGGCTGTCCTAGGATATTTACAAAGATATGCAAGGACAGTTTACAAAATTAGTACAATAATAAAAATATAGTGAGAAATGCATGAAATGGTACTTTCGAATTACTGTATAACGGCCACAGCGATGAATTGACATCCAAAATAGATTTTAATTAGTTTAAATAATTAATTTAAATAACAATATAACCTTACCTAAGTTAGGTTAGGTTATAAGTATTAGGTGTAGTCAATATAATACGTAAGTACCGAATAAATAGGTAAAAAGTGGTTGGGTCAAAGTTATGTTGCTAGCATTATCCTTATATATAATATTCTACGAAACACTACTCCTCCGTTAATAATGGACAGATGTTTACAAACAATGTGTCAAAATTAAGTATTTTTTGTTTATACGCCCCCTTTCACCAATTCCTGTAATAAAAGTCATTGGGCTTCGCCCCAGAGGCCATCAAAATCCCAATGTATTTCTTATGAAGAACATATTTTGTTTACTTAACCAGACTAATAATTTGTATTAATTACAGCTGTTCATAGTAAACCATTGATACACACAAGAGCGTTCGTTTTCAGAGTGAGTTCGTTTCCAGTTTCGATAACTGGAGTGTGGAGTGATTGATTACATTATCTTTGTGAGTTGACTCTTTTAAGTAATCGGAAATTGAAACTATTATTAGTTTTGAAATAACGCCTGTAATACTTTGCAATTGCTCGAATTCTAGCAACAAGTGTTCTAGTACCTATTGTAAAAATTACATATCGGTATGTACAACGGTAAGATAACAGAGGTATATTTTTGTCAGATAGTAGTAAAAATTCGTAAAATAACTCGTATTAGAATTGTTGTGACAAAAATAAAACTTAAAATTCATTTTACCATGACACATACTACACGATTGTGAGTGACAACCCGTTTCAAACTGACGAACCAAATACATCTTGCTTATTGGGTTTTGATCCTGGAATGAAAAATAAAATATAAAATCGACAACAAATGAATCCTCTATGCTAAATTCAGAAGTGTGCAAGTAACACATTTAGTTCATGTTTGGTTAACAAATACACAAAATTTGTGAAACATTATTACATAAGTGTTGCTTTTCAAATGATCTTAATCTACTTTGTAAACTAAATATACCTTGGTTTTGCGAGGAGTACTTGAATGTTAAAATTACATAATGGTTTGTATTTTGTGATCACGTACCTAAACAAGAATACTAGTTTTCGTGAATTTTCTTGCAGGTTAATGAGTTATCAAGGAAATATTACTTTTACATTGGTACATGGTTTAGCAATCTTTTAGCAAGAGTGGATTTAGAAGTAATTCTATATTGCGTAAAATTATGATAACAAATAAAATAGACAAAAAACTATTATCTATTCCGTTAAACAATATACATTGCAATAGGAAAGGTCAGTACAGTTTCAACACATTTATACTATAATACAGTCATCGTTTTGTAAACATTAAACAAAAGTTTTACAATCTAAATGATCTTTGGTGGAGAAAAAGGCATTTGCTTTAAGGAGTAACAGAGATTGCTGACTAAAATTTGACATAATTGAGATTTCTTAATTCTAGTGGTAACTTATTGTATAACTGCAACTGTTGATACAAATGACAATTCAAGGTTTTACTTAGCCTAACATGGGGGGGATGATTCCAGGTATTCAAAGCTACTTGATAATGATGTAGTATTATGTAAATATTAGTTAGAATATTTTACTTGGTAAACATTTATTGATATTCCATTTAGATGAGTAAAGGGTGAAATCGAAATACGTTTCATAAATTATAGTCATTCACTCACTTCAGTCTTTTTGGCGCCGCAAAAATCGCTCTGTTGTTGCCACCGATAACTGCTACATATTAAATGTTCTTAGATATTGACTGCCATCTTATCTAAGTAAAAGTTTTCTTTGTGTCTCAATACTTCAAGATTCGTTCTACTTGAATGTTTACTCCAAGACAGCAAAAGAAACTATTGCAATAAATATTTTGACTTTTTTTTCAAAATAAATAGTTTTTTAATCCTAAAATGTCAAAATTAATTCATCGAGTAACGTTCTAAAAGGTGAAGAGCAACAAATTCCTACGTTTCCCACTATGGAAGCTTTCTTTGCCAATCCTTAAAACGTAATTTCGATTAAAATTTAAACTTTAATGATAATAAACCACCCCTTTATCACTCTACTCACTCTAAATGAGCCACTTATTCCCAACTCTCATGCCGTATTATAGTTTAATTTTAAACTCACAATTAATTAGCTAACACTACCAACTTAACTTATTTAGGAATTTAGATTGATATTTCTTCCTACTTTGAGAATTATTACGTCACATGGTAGATTTGTGAGCCGTGTTTGTAGCTGATTAAAAATGTGTTTTAAATGTAAAAACTTCCTTACTCGATATTCAATTATTATTATTATTATTATTATTATTATAGTTATTATTAAACCTTGCATAAAATAATCACAAAAAAAGACATATTATCCAAACAAAATGCGAGCATCCTCGAGGAGGGTTTCCATAGCATAAACATGACGTCAAATAAACGGGACGTCATATTTTCAAAGCCTCTGTGTTTAGGCAACTCAATGTATGAGAGGCATATTTCTTCCAAATGTTTAAGTTCTGCGAATGTGTGATATGCCTTAAGCTAAAGGGTATATGATGCGCAATCATATTTAAGGAAGAGATTACAATTTTTGCAAATACGTGCATTTATTGTTTAACCAAAAACAAATTGACGATTAAAAACCGATGTATGTATAAGATTAAAAGTGTTGGGTTTTCAAAATAAATATTTTATAGCATATACTTACTGCAAAGTAAATATTATGCTACTAAACTATTACTTGTCATAACCTTATTACTGTGTAAGACGTTTACAGATCTCAAGTTCTGTGTCAATGCTAATGAACTAAAGAAGTAAAATCTACAATGATGTATAGTCAATTACAAAAATCAATTATAATAGGAAATATGTTGCTAGTAATTTTAAAATACTGTTAGGTATTTTAGATATTTACATATTAAGGTGTTTATTTATATTTACTGTATTATAATTGTATAATATTGATAACAATGATTTTGGTACCAAAGGACCAATCAATCATTGCTCGGTGTTTCTTAGTTTTTGGGGGGTAGCGGATTTTTATCCCCCTGGAATTTTACCCCCTGGGCAAACGTGACGTCACAAACCAGGGGGTAAAATTCCGGCCGCGAACTTTTGAGTTTCGCGACATCAGCTCGATGGATTAAACGCGGAATTAAACATATATTTTCACGGTTGTGAGTTTAATCAGAACACATCAAATTATAAAACCTAGAATATACGGCCCGGATTTTTACCCCCCGGAATTTTACCCCACGGAATTTTACCCCCCGGAATTTTACCCCCTGACCAGATATAAATTAGTGAGAATGATTAATTATCGTAATTCAGTTTTAATTTAATGGTAAACATTTTATTATTAAGTAGCCTATCTTAATTTATATGTAACGTTAACTAATCGAACAGGGTTTTAATATTAATTTTGAGATTCGAGTGTCAGGATTCGATCTTTGAAGCCAACTGTTGGTTAATATGATCAAAATAAAACAGCGAATTCTGTTTACTTAGTTGAGATTACAAAATAAATAAATAAAGATAGGCTACTAAATAATGAAATGTTTACAATTAATTAAAAAAAGAAATAAGAAAATCAATCATTCAATTTCTAAAATCAGCCAGGGGGGTAAAATTCCGGGGGGTAAAATTTCGGGGGGTAAAATTCCGGGGGGTAAAATTCCGGGGGTAAAATTCCGGGGGGTAAAATTCCAGGGGTAAAAATCCTGCCCGTACATCTTCAGTTGCCTAAACGCTAGTTATATGGACGGGGGGTAAAATTCCGGTTTTTATCGCTAATCTAATTAATCACGCTCTGACTATTTTCATTAGACTTCCAAATCCGCGGGGGTAAAATTCCGGCCGCGAACAAACTTTTGGCCACTCAGGTTACTACGTCATAGTGACGTCAGCTTTGCCCAGGGGGTAAAATTCCAGGGGGATAAAATTCCGGCGACCCGTTTTTGGGTGGTTTAAAATATATAGTATACACATGTATGATTTTCAGCAGGTTTTTGTAAAAACAATTATCATATAAACGACCGTCTAAAATATGTTATCATGTTCAAGTAATGGTGCTAGTTATTCAACAATTCATTCACAGTTTTCTCTTCCTAAAACATTAAAAACCAACGTAAATAAACTCGCATTACTGACACAGTCAACAAAAATAATACCTTTTAATTGAATACCTTATGCAAATAATTATATTATAAATATTATGTTTAAAAAACATTCCTACCAACATCTTGTAAGCATTTCTCTTGATCCAACTTATTTCACCACAGATTCATCATGCGGCAGGTGGGTTTCTTTGTCGTCCTGTAAGAGATTAATGATGTAGTTGAGGTAGTGGGAACTTATTACGTTTACACACCTGACGATGTATTTGAAATTATTTACCCTTTATATTTATAATAACAATGGCATTATAAACTATCCACATTTTTTATTACGCCAATGTTTTCATATACCAAAAATACACAATGAAATGTTTGCCTACTAAAAGAAATATGCATTCCATATCAATGTCAAAGTTATTTTGTTTTTTATAATTAAAATTTACGTATTTGGGTTGATACAACTTAGTGATGAGCTATGATGTAAATTACTGGCTTCAATCTAATAGATTTTTAATAGGGCAAAACTTAAAGAGATAAAACTTTCCACAAACTAAAACATTATGTCACATAAATTATCAAAGTTTAAACATATTAGAGAAAATGTAATATTGACAGCAGCGCCATCTGTGAGTGACTCACTTAATGCACGTTCTAACTTGAACGATGTTTAACCTTAGCTGATCCATGTAGATGAAATGTATAGCTTAGGGTCAATAAGTCAATGGTAAAAGTTTCTAAAGCAGTACTACATGATGAGGTTAATTTAATATCCTATACAGGGCAAGGGTTTATTTTATACTACATGGGCCTGTTTTGCATGGAAAAGTTCGGGAGCGGTTAGAGGTTTTTGCAGGTAATCAGGTAGGAAAAGACTGGTTTAATAGTGTGTTGTTAAACACAGATGGTCCATTACAGGTACAATATAACAGTTTTACATTTTATTTCAGCATTTTTCCAAAATTGGTACGGTAATTAATTACATATAATTTTAGACGGCGCTTGGTAATACGCACCGAAACACAGTTTTTTTCTCTATAATCAAGCAATGCCTATGTTAAATGAAGATTAGTGATTGTATTTTCCTTGTTTAGTAACAGAGTAATATGTACGCATACCATTGTATGATCTGCCATGCCCAGACATGCACATTCAAGCATTTCTTAAGAGAAATCTTTTTGTGTGCTTTAACTTGAAAATATTTGATCATTTTTTTTTTTTTTTTTGCGTGAATTTAGGACCAGTTATAGTAAATAACCTAATGACATGAAGTCTATAATACGGTTGTCAAAGGAATTTACACTTATTCGATTTGTATAATGTTAATAGTATAATATTTTTATACAATACATTTATATTCGAAAAAAGTTACAAGGGAAATAAGATTAGTCAGTTATGCTGAATATGTTTTCATGCAAGCAATTGTCGCCATTAACGTAAGGGTTGGTGAAAATCTTCCAAACCCTGCCTGGATGGGCGTGCAACTGACATCAACAATCCCAAAGTTGTGATGTCCTCCACGTAGCTCAGATTAAATTCCTTGTGATTTCTATATGTGGTGTTATTAGAAAGACAAAGTGTTAAAAATGCCTGTCCATAAAACCTCTTTCAGCTAAGATAAAGGATTGTCGATGCAGTTTTGAGAGAAAAATAGAGTAAATCAACCTACTCAACATGCTCTTTGGAGAGTTTGGTCAAAACTCAAATATAGGATTGACTTATTGCATGTGGACCGAGGCCCACATAGTGAATGTTTTTCTTACATAAAAATAGCTTGATACTACAGGTACGTACTTTCTAAAAATGTAATTTATATTCAACTTGTGATTAAAATATACCTGTATTTGACCAACAATGTTGTTCATTTATTTTAGAATCACTACTGTATCTTCCTTGAAGACTTGTGAGGAAATTAATATTATTGCACTTATAAGATTAGAACTATCATTAAAAATATTTTCCAAACATTTATCCAATAATTAAACGTTATGGAACTTAAAACTAATACAGAAACACTATCAAACGTTTTTACTTCACCTGAAAAACAGAGTGGCATTAAGTTTTTGAAGCAAACAATATCTTACTTAAAGAAAAACATGACCTCTTTTCTTCACAGATTGGTCCGTAATAGCTTCATGTTTTTATATAGAGTTGAGGAAATATCTAGCTGCTGGCTAGAGGGAAGTATGAATAAAATTATTTCTCTTTCTTCAAACCGGAGGTCCAGCGCTTCACTCTACCTTAATAATGTTCTATAAAAACATCATTCTTTTGAACTTACGGTGGATTAAGGATCCATCGCAAGTTCGCCGTAACCTAAAACGCTGTGTCTAAACAACGAAGTAACATGATCAAAAAGTGCCCAATTCCATACTTTTATTCAAACAGTATTTTAAGGGGTTTACAGAGAATAGTCACCTTCTGAATATGTATAGTCGACATCAAATCACTGTTTTTACAATTACAGTCTGTGTGTGTTATGTGTAGCTGGGCATACGTACAGCTACGATTTCACACAGTGAATAATTCCATAGAATCTGTGTGTCAATCCAGTGTAGTATGAAGTACAGTCACGTCTTCACACAATGTACAGTCCCAAAGAGGCCGTCCAGGTCTGATTTTGTAGTGATACCTACTCTACATACGTTTCTGTGATACAATATACAGTTTGTGTTCTAAGTGTGTTTAGTAGCATATAGTACTTACAAAGTAGAAATTCTGTCGTGATTTGTAACATCGTAGAAGGTTGTTACAAACGGTAATTATTTTTTTAAATTGTTTTTTAATTATTTTTTTTTTGTCAAGGTAACTATAAAAACGATGACAAACTATGTATTTTTATTATGATATAGTTAGTTAGTATATTAGTTAGTAGTATATTTGTAATTACATACTATTAATTTGTTCATAACGAACCTAAGTGTATAGATAAACGGGCTTATTAAACATGCATAATATGATTCAGTAGCTGTATGTTCATATAAGTTAATAAAGATCAGTTGTCCCATAATGAACACGCACGAATGTTATAGCATTAATATAACCACCTTTGTATGTAGAGACAAAACATGAACTGATGAGTAAACATCTGATCAGCTGTTAGCACGGCCCAGCTGATATTTGTGATCATATGTTTCGTTCAGAGATTACTGTTTGTTTGTGTTGCCATATTTAATGGACAAAGGTAAACATTTAGTAAACGTTTCGTGTTTACCACACGGTTACGATAATGTTCTATTGTAATAGTTCTATTAAATCAGCTGTTTACCCGGATCTTAGTAAATAAATAATCGTACTTAGGTGTATGAAAATTTTGTTGTAATACAAGGGGAACAAAAACATGAATGGGAAGCAAAGCAAGTATAGACCTAACAAATATTTAACTTTTTATGATTATTTTTTTACTGTACAACTTTAATAGTTCGAGGGAATTCTGAAGCTAGGTTGAATATAGTGTAGTAGTATAGATTGTTTGTTAGTGTTAATAAAAGCATTTGAAATCTAAATGTAATATGAATGAATGAATGAATGAAATAATATTTTATTTCCAATAAATTATATACATATAATTACATTGTATTTTTTTTACTTAAAATACACTACAGCAAACATTACAACTAGATAACAAAACAAAAATTAAATTCTGTAGAAATAAAGCCAAAAAGTGCAAAAAAAATACGTTCTTACAGAGGAAAAAGTCTACATAGGCAGGGCCTGTGCGTAGACTCGAGTTGCGAAAAGGTTAATTTAGATGGGAGGTAAAAAAATGAATAGGAAAACAAAAAATAATTAGTATAATTTAAATAAAAAAAAAATGTTCTTGCTTGAAACTGAAATTTTTAGTGTTCTGGAAATAATTGACGATAAAAAAAAACTCTTTGTACAATACTGAGGAAATTTATAAAAATCAGGTGAAGATTGAAGAGGAGAGGTGGAATGTGGTGTGTTGGCCAGTCAGTGAAGGTGGTGTATCAGTGATTGTGTTGTGTAGTGGAGTGTAGGGTTAACGGTCAGGTCCGCCCAGCGTGATAACGGCCTCGGTGTCCTCTGCACTCAGTCCTACAAGCCACGCTACTACATGCTTCTTAAATAGAGAGAGAGAGGGTGAATTTAGAATGTTGACATTTCGATATCTGTTACACATGTTACGATAAATGATTTGGGTTAAGTGAAAGCAATTCGTATGTGAAAATGATTTTAAGGTTTGTGGAACATTTATACCAACATTTCGAGAAAAGCACGTATTGTGTGGATGAGTAATTTTTATAAAAATATCATCAAAGTTTTTGTACATGTGAACTAAAATAAATTTTAAAAATAACTGTCTGACTGTCAAAACTCCCGTTTCTACAAAAAGGTCGTCAGTTGAATATCTAAAGTGTTTTTTAAAAGCAACTTTAAGTATTGTTTTCTGTACAACAAAAACAGGTTGCAAGATAGTTTTGTAAGCACCACCAAAAGCAATAATTCCAAAGGATAACAATGATTGAACATATGCATAGTATGCTATTTTAATTTCTTGCTCCTCGAGTATATCACTAAGTTGTCTAAATGCATAAATATATTTACGTAATTTATTTTTTAGATATTCAACATGTTCCGACCATTTCATCTTTGAATCAAAAACAATACCAAGATATTTGTATGAATCAACTTTTTCAATTTTGCTACAAAAACAAGAGTTATTGGAATGACTTCCACATACCATACTCTAGTACCATTCTATAAGTAATAGAATACTTGATTCAACCCTTTTCAACTTATCTACAAATATAGGTACTCTAATGCAAATATTTAGGCCTCAATCTAGTAAATTTGAAATTTTAACGTATGAATCAAGTAATTCAAAATTTATAACAAATGTGTTAATGATACTACCCAACGATTTGAGATACTAAAAAAAGAATATCCAATAACTCTATTAATTAACAATACTCTCCTCATCGTTTCCCGCCATATTGCTTGACGTACAGTCACGTTCATGTACAATGTACAGTCCCTTTGGAGCCATCGAGTAAGATTGCCCACTGAATTTACAAGCCACATACATTTCTCGGGCACTCTGCTGAATCTAACTAATTTCTATATTCAATAAACATTTAATTTGAAGGATCACTTTTACATTTGTATCAAAACGTGTGTGTTTCTAGTTTCTTAATAAGGCCTACCAACCTATCATTTTTCGTTTAAAAAAACATTCGAGGTTGTGTGTAAAGTACAGATAATTCGGTGGTTTTGCGCGTCTCTTCTAAGCAACTTTTCCCAAATTATGGAATGGTTAATACTGAGGTGCTTATACTAAGGTTGGTTCAATTATATCTAGATAAGGAAAGTAAATAATTTTATTACGCTCAAGCAAAGTTAATTAACTTTTTTATCGTTTTAGATTATATTGAGGTTTTTAGCAAGATGCTAAAATAATCCATGTTGTCAGATTCGTACAATTTCAGATTTATACCTTCGTAGTATATGATGTATACTTTCCAACCCTAACTCAGTTATTGAAAAACAAGCAATGACAAAAATATTAATATAAAATGATTATCTATTTTGTAAATTAAATTGTATTTTACACCAAACATTAGTACAATAAACGTCAATAGATTTGTTTAATACTTTAAACCTAAACGTATAGTTCTGTAAACTTGTCTCAAAATATTATCAAAAAACTTGTCAATCGATTTGGTGATAATTAGCGGTATACTTGCAAATGAGAAAAAAATTAAATTAAATAATATACATTTATTTTATATATAATATATAGCATGAACAAAATACAAACTTTTAGATACATAAACGACAAATAATATAAACTAAGCCTTAAATAAAAACATTTCTGCATTACTTGATTTATTTTAAGAAAATCCGCAGAATAGGCGAGTGCTGTCTGTCGTCTGTAAGCCCCATACAGACGCTTCTTGATTATGATTTCTTTCTAGATTAAATGCAAGAATTTCAATTCTATCTATTTAAATTT